>NW_022106471.1:13660528-13665997 GCF_000313985.2 Echinops telfairi
TAATATAAGCATGAAGGCACACTGGGATAGAGGGGGTGCTCATCCATCCATCCATCCGAGCGGCGCCCTTAGAAAGGAGGAGCCAACATACCCACCCAGCGAGTGGGAAGATGGAGGAAGGAGGTCTGTGATGTACAGCTGACCGACGAGGAGTTACTGAACCTCCTAGAAGCAGAAGCGAGGCCAGGCACGGTTTCTCCTCCCCTCAGAGCCTCAGAAAGCAGCCACACAGCCAAGCCCTTGATCTGACTCCCAGCCTCCAGACTACACCCCCCTCTCCCCCCAACACCCCCACACACATCACCACCACCACTAGGACCCAAGCACGTGAATGAAACAGTTGAGTCCTTCCCAGCAGGAAAAGCAACAGGTTTAAATTCCAAAGATAGCTCTTGCTCCTGGGTTAGAACCCCCACAAGATAACCGGACTCCAAAACAAGGAATCTTGGCATATGGTAACAAAACCTAAATCATTCTCTTGATCTTCCATCTCGATGCCAATGTCTGTTTTACAGATCATGGCCCCAGTCCCTGACAAATCTGCTGACTGAACTCTTGGCCCACACGCCTGGCAACAGAAATGCTGTCTGAAACGCATTCAAAGGGCTCAACACGTCCCTAATAGCTACTTTACACAGCCTAGTAGGTTTCCCTTTAGGACACCAATTAGACTTTTTTTTTAAGTGACAGTGTTAATTTTTGTGATTACACACAGCACCAGGGTTTGTATTTCATACACGAGGCCTTCTTTTGAAGCTTTTTAAGGGCATCAACCACTATGCCAACAGACGGGTGTTACAGCAGGGGTGATTATAGTAATTTTTCATGTAATTGGGAGTCACCATTTGGTGGCTATCTTTCACATGCTTGTTGCCTCATCATCTAATCCTTCATAATGGGGGTTTGTTGTGTGCTACAGGACGTGCCAAGCAGCAGGAACAATGAGCTGAGGAACCCCCTGGCTGGTCGGGACGGGGAGGGTTTCTAACATCTGCCCAGTGCTTCAGACTGCAAGACATTGTACTTAATCTCAGTGACCGAACACCGAGGGGAGGGTTATAAGGGGATTTGGGAAGAATCTGTTTTGTCTTTCAAGAGAAGAGGCCTCCAAGACCATTCATTATACACCATCACAGCACAGTTTAAAAAAATAATCATAAAAAAGAAAAGAAAAACACAAGAAGGCCTAAGTACTCATTAGAAATATCAAAGCTCCATCCATCCCTTCCCAGGAAGGCAAGATTGTAAGCCCAGAGCCAATGCAGTTCAGGGTCCCCGAGCTCACTTAGCACCCTGGGACTTTTCATCTCCTCCTTTGAGTCCCAGGAGTTAGCAAAGTGCTTTAACAGAATGAACCCCCAAATAGAAGTCACGCGT
This sequence comes from Echinops telfairi, assembly GCF_000313985.2. NCBI lineage: Eukaryota > Metazoa > Chordata > Mammalia > Afrosoricida > Tenrecidae > Echinops > Echinops telfairi. The sequence goes on from NW_022106471.1 coordinate 13,661,906, forward strand.
GAACATGAAGTGCCACATAAAAAGAAAGGCAGAGATCATCACAGAAAACAAGACAGCCGAGTTTCTGGCTCCGTATTGCCTGCTCAGGGGAGGTGTGTGCCCCTACCGACACCCCAACTTTCACACACGGTAAGCGAAGAGGTGCACCATGGGGCTCCGGGTCACTCCGTGGAGGATGTGAGGATAAAGAGTACCAGGAATCTGGGAAGGGTCCCGAGTTGAGGCACAACACGCTTTGGCCGGCGAGTCTCACTGGGAAGTGAGTTCCATGCAGCACACTGCTTGCTGCCTGTGGACGGGTAACGTTTGCTCACCCATCTGGAACACGCCTTCCGTCCAACTGTGATGGCATTTCCTCGGGGAGTTTCCACGAGCACTGGAACAACACTGCTCATTTTCAGGGAAGGCATCTTGCTGATTGCAGGGGTGATGGATTTAAAACGTATCAGGGACTTCTCGATCTTAGAGAGAAAGCCTGCAGCCAATTATCAGCCACGTGGCTGGACGAGCATCTTAGCTGGACCCAACACAGATTTGATGAGAAGTTCAAGTCACCTTTGAACTAAGTTATCTGAGCACTCTTATACTTCAAACCAGGATCGAATCCTTGGATCTCCCATCGTAACTGGTTCCTCAAACCTGAGACAAGGGGCGTGGACCTCACTAACCAGGTGTTATGAATCAGTCATAATGTGAGTTCCTCTCCGGTTAGGTATCTTCAAGAAACCCTCTGGAATGATAGCTTTACACTTTAAAGTAAGTAAATATACAATGCAACTATAAACAAAAGCCTAACAATATAACTAAACAGTCATTTCACCACGTTTTCCTCTTGGGACGGCGGTAAAACGTTACACCCTCAGCAACTCACAGGAGGCAGTTCTACCCTGTCCCATAGGCTTGCTGTGAGTCAGAATCAACCCACTGGCAGAGCTCCTGAGTTACAGTCCATCAAACGTCTAGCTGTTGTAAGGTGCGTGGAGCGGGTTCTGACTCGCAGCGAGCCTATGCACAGCAGGGGGAAACACCGCCTGGTCCTGGGCCATCCTCACACCTGTTCTCATGGTTGAACCCAATGTGGCGTGCGGAAGGGGGCTCTGTCAATCCATCCTCCTGAGGGTCAGCTGACAACGCTTGAGGCTATGCATCAGGTTCTCAGCAGCTAAGGCTGTGCAGTGGACCGCAGACTTCCTCTTCAGAGTCTGCTTTTAGTCCGAAACTCCCCGAAACCTGATCAATTGTGGGTGACCCTCCTGGCGTCTGACACACAAGTGGCATAGCTTCCCGCATCACAGCCACACAGCCACCACCATGGGACACGCTGACCGGCCAGTGGTGGTAAGCTCACTGTAAACCATCAGAGAAGTCTTGGCTTTCTGAGAACCCTGCTGTCACTGAGGATGGTTTCATTGCTCGAATGCTTTAATTGAGTATCGGAGTCAGTCCCGAAGCATGGGAGGTAAAGAGTACATTATTAATCAGTAAATAAAAAGTCTTTCTGAATCAGGTTTACAGCCTAATCAAGAATAGTGGATGTTTTGTTCAGTGTTTTGCTTCAAAAACAAAAACAAGGAACAGTTAGTTTCTGAAAAAGGAAAGAAAACTTCTCTCAGGAAGGGGAATTCTGCAGTTGAGCTCAGGACGAAAATGTGTTTTATCCCCCGTCTATGACCGTGAATTCAGAAGCTACACTTGCAAAAGTAAAGAACTGGCTTACAGACGATATGTCGTTCTTTCCTTCAAGAGAAGAAAGCATGTTCTCTATTGAAGCAGATTTAGAAATGCTCAATATGCAAAAATCCCTTTTCTTTCAGTCTTACACTGCCGGGCAAACACATTTCCTTCTGATGAACTGCTTGTATCCAGCCAAATGACACCGATCAAATCATGAAGCCCAAAATATAATAACGATACTTTATTTGCCAGCTCCCCCTCCCTTTATTACTGAGCTAACAACTTCATTAATGCCATTAATAAATTTGCTTTGATAGTGGAATCAAATAAGTTATTTCTTCTTTGTTTCTGAAACTCAGGAGAGAGGGAGGTGCTGGCAGGCAAGGGTGTATTAGAACTGCTGCCCCGTCTGCTTTCCCCTTTGAGTGTAAAACCACAGAGTGTTCACTAATATGAATTCTTAGGATCAGCCTGTCAGATCCATTGTGATAATTAATATAATGGCATACTTGAAATGCCACTGTTGTTAAGGCTGTTATCTTCTGATTGCTGTTGTTTTTTGACAATGCTATTAATAACATTACTATGTTGATAATGATGCTAACAAACAATGCTAAATACAAACAGCAGTGTTCGGTACGATACATTTCCTGGACAGAAGCTGATCATCTAAATTGCAAGCAATACCCATGGCGCTTGTCCTCAGAGCATCTATGTGTTGGATGTGAGGGGGTGAGAGTTGCCAAAGAAATGCTGAAAAACCAGTTCTACATAATAGCTCTTTAGAGTACAAATTGCGAATTGGAGGCTTGTGTGGACATTCAAAGAAGAGGAGGCTTTCATCAGACGAGACCAATGTGAACTGAGAAGTTAGGGCAAAGCAGAGATGGAATGCTCGGGTGTCCTTACAGCAACGGCAAAGCAACAACTGGGCACCAGGTCTAGTTGGTTCCTCAACAAGTTCTGGATTGCAAATGTAATGCACTCAAATGTCAAAACATGTGCTTACATGTGGATGATATGTTATTAGAAAGAAAGAAGAGGTACATGCAGTACTGTCAATGGGTGGGTCATTTAAATTTAATTTATAATGGAGAAATATCCTAATGAGAGCAATTTATCCAAATGCATTTCAAATACTGCATCACAATCCACTAGTGAATGGCAACGCTGTCTTTTGTTCCTTTTCCGTTTAAGACCAGTGTTCTTTTTACAGAAGTATTTGCAGTCTAACAGAATGGAAGCAGGTCATAAAACTTGGATTCACCACATGTATAAGTTATACACACATACATATATATATATATACACATTATCTATGTAGATCAGAAGAAAGTTGAGACTGCTACTGTAAAGTTTGACAGCATAGAAAACCCTTCACAGTCAGGGAGACATCAGACAGGGCAAGAGATGACAAAATAATAATTTATCAATTATCAAGGGCTCATGAGGGAGGGGGGCATGGGGAGGGAGGGGGGAAAAATGAGGACCTGATTCCGGGGGCTTAAGTGGAGAGCAAATGTTTTGAGAATGAGGGCAATGAATGTACAAATGTGCTTTACACAATTGATGTGTGTATGGATTGTGATAAGAGTCATATGAGCCCCTAATAAAACGATGAAAAAAAAAAAGAAAAGAAAACCCTTCACAGTCCTGATAGTATGTGAGTTGGAATAAACTCATATAAAACATGCAGTATAGGATTATAATGTACAATAAATTCCTGTATGTGAGTCAAGGCAAAACACTAAAACTAACTGCTAAAAATACTTCAAGTATGAGGGTTTTAGTGGATTGAATTAAACAGAGAGAATACATTGGCACAGGGTTCTAAAAGACTGTGGGGGAACAGTTTGCAATAAGCTTAATCTTAGCAAGAAATGGCTTAGACTACATTTTTACAATATGGACCAGATATTGATGGCTTTCCCCTGATCGCAGCAGTCTATGCCAGATGCACTGAGTTAAACCAGCACTGATGTTAACCTGATGAAGCTCACAAGAATGAGATCAACCAATTAATCCAACAAATAATTGTTTTAAAAAACAAAACAAAAACAGCTTTGAAAACGTTATGGGGATCCCAGGGTTCATCACAAGAGGACCTCACTGCCACACCCGGGGCCCCCTGGGGGTTCCCGAGACTGTCACTGTTGACGGGAGTAGAAAGCCCAGTCTGTCTCCAGAGGAGCTGATGGTGGTTTCGAACTGCTGACCATGCAGATCCCAGGCTGATGCATAACCATGACACCACCAGGGTTCCTTATAACAAGAGAATGCACTCTAATTTAATCCCGAAGAGAACTTACAAACAAAAGAGGCCCACACCAGAATCTGTAAGGTGAAGAGGAAAGAAGACATGTTCCCGACAGAGAAGACAGGACGTGAAAATGCTCGGGTCACCAGGATGTACAGGAA
>NW_022106471.1:13666097-13667984 GCF_000313985.2 Echinops telfairi
GAAAATGCTCGGGTCACCAGGATGTACAGGAACCAAGTGGCCACCTGGAGCCAAGGTGATCATCACAGGCGAAACATGACCTAACTTTAAGACATCGGGGTGCCCAATGGGAAGAGACATTTCTTTCCTTGAGATCATCATTGAAAAAGAGTTCCAAATGTGTAGATTATCTGTGAGATAGAAATATTGGGGGGGCGGGGCTAGATGATCTGTCCTATAGCATTCCCGTTTGGTTTTCTTCTCTTTTAATTGTTGAGAATTCACTTGGGGGTCAGCAAGTTGGAAAGATTTAATTTACAATGGACATGCTAAGAGCCGATGCTGATTTTTCTGTACACATGAACGTGGGGGCATCTCAACAGTCCCTAAGTAGTTTCTTCGCAAAACATCAGAACATCTCCAGTGATGAAAATAAGAACAGACCATTCGTACATCTGCGTCAGAGCAAAAGGGCTTGGAAACCTTTGCATACATCTTTGATGTGCTCACAGGCCTGTGTCTGCAGAAGGATGAGTTACACTGCTGAATTCTAAAGACCGGGGCTAGAGGCACACCCGAGGCTTGGCCATGCAGGGTTCAGTGTTGTTGTGATGGCAGTGGCCAGCTGTCATCACGGTGGCCCCACGTGTGCAGAGAAGAACGGTTCCATAGGCTTTTCAAGCCTTGCACTCCGGAAGCAGATCACCATCCTGTCTTCCAGGTGGTTCTGGATGGGTTCAAACCCCCAACCATTTGGCTAGTAGGTCTTCAACACCCGAGGGACTCCTGCTCGGCACTTCTGGTGTCACTCTGCACCCCTTCAATCAGCCCCCACTAACACTGACCCTATAGGATCTCGTAGACCTGACCCATGGGGTTTCCTAGGCTGTAGCTGAGCATGCATGAGCGCAGACTGCTGGCTCTGTTCTCCCAAGAAGCCACCGTTGGGTTCACCACTGCCCAGGGCAAAAGGACAACCCCCTGCTGGGGACGAGTTTGGACACACAGGGACTCTCTAGGACAGAGAGTCCTAGAACCTGTCCTAGAACATTGAACCCTTGATGGCCACGCCATTCCAGAGGATGCCCTATACGGTTTCCGAGGATTTAATATCCAAGGAAATGGCTGCCACATCGACCTCACTGTAATTATTATTATTATGGCTTTTATTTTAGCTATTTAATTGGGAATTTATTATTAGAATTACTTAAACTGACAGTTCTGAAAAATCTCAATCTCGTAAAGTGTGAGTGCCTAACAGTGGAAAAAACACATAGAATTTGGATAAGTGAATCTCATTTTATTATTGGAACTATATAGTAATGCTCTTTCCAGTGGTGCCAACTTAAAAACAATTAAATAAATCATTTTTTCCACATTTAGTTTGCAAATTCATTCATTAATCCATTCATCTAGCTAACACTAATTAGAATTATACCACCACCTGTCATCTTGTCATACTGTGTTATTCTGTGATGCTGGACGCTATGCCACAGTATTTCAAATACCAACAGGGTTACCTGGGCTGGACATACTCCAGCAGAACTTTCAGACCAAGAAAGACTAGCAATAAACAATTGCCAGTCTACTTCTGAAAATTAGCCCAAGGAAACCCCACGTATCAACGCAGATTGTTTCAATACAATACTAGCTGATGAACGCGTAGCTTGGAAGTCACTGTAGCACATGCTGGCACAACAGTGAACTGCAGCAAGCAGTGGTCGTGAACAAGGTACAGGACTGGGCACCAGGGACGTACTTTACACAGGATTGCCAGGAGGCTGAGCAGACTCGATGGCAACTGACAACAAATTAGTCATATAATTATGATTTAAGATATGAATGGAATGACCTAGATATAAAAGAAGCCTCTCCGGTCCATTTCCTACATAGCAAGTGGGATGACTC
>NW_022106471.1:13668905-13684969 GCF_000313985.2 Echinops telfairi
CACTAATAAAACTCAAGAATGGCTCTGTTTAAATGGAATTTTGCAGGTCATTAATCCATTCTAAGGATTGACTCTTTTGGCTATTTAATTGGGAAACAGTGGTGGGAGGATCAGATTGGGAAGAACAGAGATTACTACAAGATAAAGGTCGTAGATGGTTTCTGTTTTATAAATGTAAACATCAAAAGAATTTATGAATGACTTAACCAGAAGACTCGTGGAAGCCAGTGTCATCTTTCTGGGCCGAACAGGACTTAGATGATAAAGTTTGCAATGACTCTCCAGGACACGCTGAATTTGGGTGGTCATAAATACAAGGAGCCTGATTTGAAAATGAAGAAGGACTTTAAAATACAATCCTCTCTTATTCTGAACTGGCCAGCGTCCTCTATTTTGCGATCTCACATGTTCTTCTTGCTAAGAAGTTGGTTTAAACACAGGCGGGTGCCAACCTTCTGACCAATGAGCTGGGAAGAGGAGGCGACAGGAGTAACACCATATGTGATTTACTCAAGAGAAAGAAAGGCAGGGCTCTCTACTCCCACACGCAGTTACAGTCTTGGAAATGCCTGGGCCAGTTCTGCCCCGACTGCACTGCCCCATGGCCCTGCGTGTGGTTTGGGGTTGGGTGTAATGGTGCCTTTTCCTTTCCTCGGAATGCTGGAACCCGCAAGGTACCATGTATATGGCAGCTCTTTCAGATTCTGAGACACGTGAGATCAATGTTATTACATTAAGTTAGTAGAAAAACAAATCGAAACTTGTAGGTGTGGATTTGTAAGCTGGAAGTCCATGACACACTTTCCATCAGGCATCAGTTGCTGTGAATTTTCTGACAATTATTAACTCACCCCTCATTTTCCCCTCCCTGAAGCTTTACTCCTGGAAAATGTCTACACTGATGCCTCACCTTCAAACACCATTCTCTTTTTTAAAGTTTTAAATTTTCACGGAGAAGAAAATCGGTGTAGTGAAGTGAAATTACTTGAGATCGCTCTTCTACACATAGACTGAGAAACTCCCGGCAATGACTGGGTGGGAACATGCAAATAAGATGTGGGGGGCTCTGAGGAGGAAACTGGTCGGTTGTGCCAGTCCTCTGAGTGTGCGTGCCTTCTCAGAAGCAGGACCAGAGGAGTGCTGTGACCCTCAAGAGCGATGAGCCACGATCAGAGCATGTGGGAGACCCTCTCTGGAAGGGATGGACAGTGGAAGCCACGAGGACTACTGATAGCACGAGGCCAAGCAGAGGAGCAGCACAGAGGCCGTGAGCCAGCCCGTGGACTTCCCAGCCCACAGCAGAAACAGACCAAGCTATGGCCTGGCTGCCGCGGAGGACCAGAGAGAGCCAAGGCGGAGGGCACGGCTAGGATGAGGAGATGCTGGGTACTAAGGACGGTGAGTTCGCTGCCTTCCTTGCAACTGATGAGCAAACCCACCAAAGAAGTAGACTGATGTCGCCTGTCAGAATAGGCTAAAGGAAGTGGGAGGGTGGAGGCATGCCTGTCCTCTGCCTCACAGGAATCATCCTGGGTCAGATGTAGACCTGGCTTCCCCTCCTCCTCCTCTGTGTAGCCAGAAGTGGTCTGAAGTGGTGGCCCTGCATGCCACTTCCTCCAGTAGTCATTAATTCTCTCGCATGTCCAAAGGGAATATATTTATAGAGATCTCATGTATTCATTTGATATATAGCTCATAAATACATTGAACATATATATTTGAATGCATATTTCAGATGCAAATATGTGTGTGCAAGGAACATGAGATACATGCATAGATATATAGTGATCAATGACTTAAAAACAAAAAAATCCATTGCCATCGAGTGAATGCCTAATCTATAGCAACCTTCTAGGATGGGGTAGAATTGCAATTCCCTGTGACTTTCCAAGACTGTACCTCGCTATGGGAGTAGAAAGCCCTGTCCTTCTCCCAAGGGGTGCCTGGTAGTTTCAAACTGCTGACCTTGGGGAAACACAGCCCAACGCCTAACCACTGTGCCACCAGGGATCCTATCAATGACTTAGGAAAACTCAAAACAGAACTGGAAAGGAACCCTAGTCTGAAGATTCCTATTCAATGTATACGTGAGTGACTGCTTTGTTCTTTTTACAGCCCGCTGATAAGTCGAGTTCATGAAAACAATATCAGTAAGTAGTTTCCTTATCTCTGCAGAAGTTTTAATGACTAACTGCCATTCCTCTTCTTTGTTTATCTATTTTCCCTGGAATTGTAATGACTCACCCTAATACTGATGACTGAATTTCTACAGGGATTTCATACTGGCCCCTCCAGGTAGGACACAGCTAGAAACTACCAATAATCAAGGAATACCAGATGCCTTCTGGGAAAACAGCAAGGTATCATCAATGGGTATGTTTGGTTGGACTTTAGATAGATGCATATAAGATTAGAAATATAATTTCACCCAACTCAAAGTAAAAGGCTCCAAAGAGAAAAATATATGAATACGTACATATAGTCACCAAAGAATAATTCTATAATTATCCCCATCTTTTCTCCTATCTCCACAGACCCAATCACACACCCACACACACAGATGTACTCCAGTGACACCTTACACAGCTGAGCTTTGGGAATGGAATGTTTGTCTTTTTCTTTTCTACTGTTGTTGAGAAATTGGAACTTTTGCATGTGGACAAGCACAAAATTCCACCCTTCAGCAATATCCCACCAGAGAAGCCTGCAAATAAGAGGGGCCTGGGACTGCGGTTACAGGACAAGTCATGGATCCGGAAAAGCAGCCATCTGATCACAAGAATGAAATAAGTTATCCTTGAGCATAATCTTTCAGGTCCTTGCTACCCCTGCCTCAACACACCATTTTTACCCACAATCCCCCTCAATGAAAATAGAGTTAACAGTTATACCAATATTTTTGAGTTTTTAAAGGAACAATACCATAATGTTTAATTCAGGGAGAACTTGTCTGAATAAGTAGCATTTTTATGAGTTTCAAAAGATTAGCAGCAAATAATATATTGTGTATTTACAAAACATTAGCATAGTATGCTCTGAAGTGTAAGTCTCTATAATATTGCCAAGAGAGGGCAATTACCTGTGCGATACACTGCCTCAAAAAGCAACACCAAACATGGATTTAGAACTCGTAAACTAGGAGACGCCTTTCCAAGACGACATGACAGAAGACATAGTACTCAACTTTCTCACAAATGAATCAACCCACTGCACAATGATAATCCCACGTCATCATCAGCATGCAAAAGACGGTGCCAGATCATTTCTTTTCTACATGGATGAAGAATTCCTGGAGGGTTGACTGATTTCTGACCATTAAAGATATATTTAACTTCCCCCCACCCAAGACTCTGGGTTCAAACAGAAAACATGACTTTAAAAAATAAATACAGGGTTTGGGAAAAAAATTTTAATGCAATGACTCAGTGTTTGTTTAATGTTTGATTCACTCTATGGTAAGTCTCCCCGACCCCCTTCTTAAGCATTTGTGGAGTAGTTTGTGGACATGCTTGCTGTAGTGTATTTGTGTGCAAAAATCAAACATAAAAACTGATCACATGCTCACAGCGGGAACCCATGTCTGGCTTTCTTCAGTCAGGTATCGGGCATTATCATTTGGTGTGGTCACAGTGGGGGGCAGGGGGGTGGCTCTGAGGAGAGGGAGCACATCAGACACACTACAGGGGTTTCCTTTCCCCCACTGTTCCTCTCCTGAGTGGAACTCTTCACATTTTCAATAGGAAAAGGGCAAGCAGAATCATTGCTCAGAACAAAACAAGAACAGGTGTGGGCGGGGGAAGGAGTAGGGGAAGATGCGGTGTTGGCGATGAAGAAGGTAGCTGCAAAACAAGAGGGCAAACACTTCTCCTTAAATCCTGGGAATGTCAGAAAGTTCAACACGCATTTTAATGTGTCCTTAAGACCTACAGCATACACATCAAAGAGGGTTTGAGAATGCCCTTTCCTTCCCACCGAGCTGTGTCTTACTGGGTTCTGTTGCACTTGCACAGTTGTTGATCATGGGCAAGTTACTCCTCCAGTTACCAAAGGCAAATGCATTCAAGGAGAGCTAACTGATGAGGTTTTTGTCTTATAAACCTATACTTACAGGCTACTATATATATATGAATACATATTAAGATAATTAAAGGAGTTGCCGGAGACGTGCAAACCTGAGCCTATTTCATATTATCCTTTCCAGAAAGGAAATTATCTTCAACCCTATTATCGAAATCTATAGCTTCATAGAAAATTATAATTTAGGAATTAGTTTTAACCTCCACAAATCGCAATGTTCATATTAGTCCTTATTTAATACAATAACACCATCATTATTTTAGAGAGAGAGAAACAGTATTCCAGCCCTAGGTTTATTTTACCAGCAAATGAAAACTCATAAGAAAGTTTCAGCTTCAGAAAGGAGAAGAAATTCTAACGCAATAAAAATGAACATTCCGTATCAAAAGTAGTCTACTCTGATGCCTTCCTGCGTGGTCACATCAACTCCCGAGGGTTTACAGGTGGGTGGTCCAGTCTATGTCCCTTCTTCCCATGTGTTTGCTGGACCGACCACACACGCTGAGGTCTTCGCAGCCACTGATATAATATGATAATAAATTGGTTTTGCCTATAGGAAAGAAAAAAATGTGTCTTGCCCTGGTGCTTATGTTGGGCAGCTAACTGCATGGTCAGCAGTTCCAAACCACCAGCTGCTCCTCAGGAGAAAGAAGAGGCTGCCTCCTCCTGTGAAGAGTTTCAGTCTCAGAAACCCACGGGAGCAGTTCTACTTTGCCTTATGGGGTCACTTTGAGTTGACGGCAAGGACTGAATCGTAAAATTGCTTTAATATGACCCTGACTGCCCTGGCTACAGAGTTGTGTTCCTTGAACTGGTTCTCATTTTGGAGTTAGCTATGTGTCTGTGTGTGTGTGTGTGTGTGTGTGTGTTGTGTGTGCTTGTACACACACACTCATGCCTTTAGAAGTTTAGGGTTTTCATTTTCTAAAACAAGAACAGTGTAAAAGATCCTTAGGTAAGAGTAAGAAGGAACGAACCAAATATGTGTGTTTTCTTTTGAAGCAGGGAACCAGACCAGCCCAACAAGATGCCTCTGAAATACTGGCCTCAAATGAGACCATTCAGCCATGGCAAGGAAAGGTTTCCAGCCCAAACATTTAATTAGTGCCCAATTAAGAGAGCCAGAATGATGTGAAGTCCAGGCTCTGGCCGTGTGGGTGCCTCAGGATGGGTAAGCGGCTTAAGTGAGTCTAGTCTGACTAAAAGCTGTCAACTGTCAAACTCTCCGAGGGTCATGCAGCATCTCTCAGAAGGACCCCCTTGTCCATTTGTCAAGGAAAGAGGACCATCAACACTGCTGCGTTGAAAAAGACCCCAACAGTTCCCCAGTCAAAAAGGGAAGGAATTGAAGTTAAGGCCGGTCCCAGGAAAAGCCAAGCCATTTCCCCTGTATACTTTACAGTCCCTCATTACTAGCATTAGGGGTAATGTCCAAACTCTGTAGCATAGCAGGCAGCATCCCTGTCTCTTGCCCTGCTTGCTCCTCACACAGCACGAAGCCTGGTGATGGTCCTTCCTTCTGCACATTGGTCCTACGGGACTCAACAGCACCCCTCATGCTGGCCCTGCTGCCAACCATGCCAGTGCCTGTGTTCCTTATACCTCAGCTCACTCTTGGAACGTGTATCCATCGACTGAGGAGTCAACTCCTAAGAAATCTTCCTTACTCCTCTCCCCAGCCTCAACCTCAGACAGGGTTAGCCAACTCCTGCCTGCCTGTCCATGAAACCCCTGGGAGCCTAGCACTGATTTTTTTTAAGCAGTTTCATTGACATATAATTCACACACCACACCTTTCAGTGGTTTGAATATATTTACAACAGTTGTGCCTTCGCCACTGAAATCCATTTTAGAACATTTTCTTCATTCTCATATCCATAATTATTAGCTCCCCATTTCCACACACCCCACCCCTCTGCCATAGCGCTAAGAAACTAATAGTCTAGTTACTGTCTCCAGGGATTCACCCATCGTGAATTTCACATTAAGAAAATCATACCCCCCAAATCCCAACAACAACAAACAAAACACCAAAAAAAAACTTAACCCCAAACAAAGCAGAAGACAACAAAAAGTAGTACAAGTCAACAATGGATCAAGAGGGAAACAAATGGCGAGATGTCAAATGCCAACCTAAGTCTATCTACAGGTGAAGATCACATGCCGATGAAGACTATTGAAGGTCCCGTGGACTGCCAAAGACAAACAAATTTGACTTGGCAGAAGTACCGTCAGCATGCTCCTTACAAGCAAGGACAATGAGAGGTCAACGCATGTACTTTGGATCTATTCTCACGGAAGAGCAGGCGCTGAAATTGCTATCTTGTCTGGTAAAATAGAGGAGGACTCGCGATGCGATGGACTGACAGTGACTGCAACAAGGGCTGCTGGCTCGGAGAGAAACCTTTCAGACCCCAGAAGCTACTCTTTCTGATGGACAGCTGGGCACCATCCAGTTCCCACACTGTAGTGGAGCGCCTATATCTCCAGTGATCACTAAATGGGGGCACGTACGCAGCAGGGTCACGTCGTAAGAACGAATGGGTCTTGGATTGGGGTTCTTGATGCAGTAGCACTGCCAGTCACACTATGATTAGGGCCATCTCGTTATAAAGCATTTCCCAGGTTAATAATTAGCAAGAGCATATCTTCCTTGCCTTTAAATGCTCACATCAAAAGCAAACCAAACCCACCGCCAGCAAGCCAACTCAGACTCACAGTGATCCTGGATACAGTTTCTGAAATTGGGAACCTTTAAGAAAGCAGATAGCTTTCTCTTTCTCCCAAAGGGTGGCTGCTGGATTTGAACTACCAACCTTGAAGTTAGCATTATCACTCTAACCTTTACCCAACAGAGGCAAAGTGGACAGTTAAGTCAACATACAGTAAGACATTTCAACCGCATCACTCCTCCTATAGTGAGGGCAAAGGGTACTCCATTTCCAAAGGGTGTGTTAGACCCCAAAACAAATCCACTGATAATCACGTCCATTCTACCTCATAGTGACCCGATATAAAAGAATAAAATTTCCCCAGGGATCCCCTATGGCTGTAATCTGTATGAAACTAGATTACTGCCTCTTTCATCCTTGCAGTGTGGTGTGTTTGAACCACCAACCTTTCAGTTCTTAACTACTGTGTCACCAGGGCTCTGTAGCTTATTCACAGAAGCCAAATTGACTAAGGATCAAATTGATTAAGGAATTTGGCTGAATAATATAAGATGAAGATGTCCAGAGGCATGCACTGACAACCAAAGCAAATAGTCTTTAAAATAAATTATTTAAACATTAGTAGTTGTCAAATCCAGGAATCAAATGAGATGTGGTAGAGAACGTTGGGGTAACAGGCAAATGTCTGAGTTTTATTCCTTTTCTTGCCTCTCTCTTCACCAGAAATATTTCTATATGAAATATTAAAAAGGAAACTGTCAAAGACAAATGTGAAGAAAAAATGCAAAGAGATGTGGCCAGATTTCAGCTACAGCTTGCATGTGCATGTATGTGCACGAGCATGTGTATGTATGTGTGTGTGTGTGCGTGCATGTGTGTTTGTTGAAAACCAAGGTACTAATTCCCCAGAACCCATTCAACACACACTGGAGAACAAGACCTTGTGATCCCTCTGTCCGCGTCTTCGTGAGTGAACTGCTGCCATCGTCTCCTCCCCGGTCATCTCTCCACCTACAAACACTCTTGAGGCCCAAGGGGTGTTAGCCTTGGTCGGGGAAAAAAAAGTACATCTTTTCTGTTTAATATGAGGTAAAAACAACTCCCCATATCATTACAGTAACTGCTTTAAAGTTCGACTTAAGATTTTAAAATAGGAACCTGACCCAAAAGCCCACATCATTAATTCAGTTAAAAGAAAACTGGGGGGTGGAGGGGGAGGGAATTGACCAAGAAGAGGAATTAGGAAAAAGTAAACATTATCGAATGCAATATTTCTTCAGCTCAAACTAAAAGTACCACTTGCAAAGGAAGCACCTGACAGAAATGTCTTGGAAAGAAGTACGCGTAAATGATTCCATCTGGCAAATATCGATCGTTGGTCACACCTCCAGGTCTATGTAAATTCTACACCAGTCTGCTCTTATTAATAATGTACGGTGCTCAGTTCCAAACCATAGCAACCCCAAATACAACAGAATAAGACACCGTCCACTTCTGTGCCATCCCCATAATAAGGCTCTGCTGGAGCCCAGGCTCCGTTGGGAACCACAGTCTCAATCCACCACATGAGGATCTTCCTCTTTTTCACTAGCTCTCTACCCCCACCACTTGTCTGTCAGCCTGTCATACTGCTTGTGTATTGCTGTGGTGGTAAGGGTATGTCACCAGGATTTCAAAGCCCAGTAGGGTCCCCCGAAGTAAACAAGCCAGCTGTACTTCCAGACTAGGAACAGACTGCAAAGGAGGAATAGGCTGTCCACTGAAAAAACAATGGATAGCATCAAAATATTGCTAATTAATGAAAAGCTCATGCATAGAAGCTGAGCAGTGTCAGCAGATGAGTACTGCAGGTCAGCCGGCCCTCAAAGGAAGACTGCCAAAGAACGGCCTCTCAAAGTCCAGTTGACCACCGTGAATCGGATGGAGGACAGCCTTTGGGAGGAAAGCATTCAGGGCCCTCTTTGCTGATGGGGCACAATTCAAGATGAGAAGCAGCAGCTGCAAACAGCTATGGATAATTGGACGTTGGAATGTAGGAAGTATGAATTGAGGAAAAAGGTGAGTCATCAAAGAGGAATTGGAATGCATAAAGATCTATATTCTCGTTGTTAATGAGCTGAAATCTATTGATATTGGCCATTTTCCCTCGGTGTCATACGGTTTGCTTTGCGGGAAGGACACAAACAAGAGAAATGGCATTGCGTTCATCAGCATGGCAGGCATTTCAAAATCTATCTTGAAGGACAGGACTGTCTGTGTTAGGATAGCTTCCATCTGCATACAAGAAAATCAATCAAGACAACTATTATTCAAATAGATGCACCAATCATTAAAGCCAGTGATGCAGAAATTGAAGAACTCTATTAATATCTTCAGTCTAGAATTGATCAAATAGATCATCAAGATGCATAGATAACTATTGGCAATTGAAATGCAAAAGTTGGAAATAAAGCGGAAGGAACAGTAGTTGGAAAATAGAAACAAATAGTTGGTGATAGAAACAAAGTTGAGGAATCTCATGATGAAAGTTTGCAACACCAAAGACTTGGTTATAACAATACCTTTTTTTAACAACAAAAACAGTGACTACACACATGAACTTCTCCAGATGGAATACACAGAAATCAATTTGACAACATCTGTGGGAAGAGGCGATGAAGATTCAGTCCCAGCAGCAGAAACCAGGCCAGGAGCCCATTGTCACTAGACCATCAATTGCTCATGTGCAACTTCCAGTTAAAGCTGAAGAAAACTGAAACAAGTCTATAAGAGCCAAACTACATCTTTGAGTATCTTCCACCCGAATTTCAAGAACACCTCAAGAACAGATTTGATACATTAAACGCTAAGGACAGAAGACGTGAGGAGCTGTGGGAGGACATCAAGAACATTATACACGAAGAAAGCAAAAGGTCATTGAGAAGACAGGAAAGAAAGAAATTGCCAAAGTGATGTCAGAAGAGACTGAAACTTGCTCTTAATCCTAGAGTAGATAAGGCAAATGGTGAAGTCAGAAAGAAAATTTCAAAGAAAACCTTGAGAAGACAAATCAAAGTGTTATAATAAAATGTGCAGAGACAGAGTTAGAAACACCAAACAGGAAGAGCACATTCAGCATATCTTTGATATCACTTTCAAGTAAAATTTTGCTGGCGATCATCCAACACCATTTGCAGTAGTACATTGACAAGGGGCTGCTGAGTGTCAGGCCAGGTTCAGAAGAGGACATGGAACAAAAGATATCATTACTGATCCCAAATGGACCTTGACTGAACGCAGAGAATACCACAATGATGTTTATTTTTGTTTCATTGCCTATTCAAAGGTATTTGACTTTGTGGATCACAACAAACAATGGATAGTCTTGAGAGAATGGAATTCCAGATGAGATCACTGTGCTTACGCAGGACCTGTACGTGGATGAAGAGGCAGTTGTGCAAACTAAACAAGAGAATGCCGCATTGTTTACCAACAGGAGAGATGTGTGTCATGGTTGTATCCTCTCACCATACTTACTCAATCTGTATGCTGACCAACCAATCAGAGAAGCTGGATCAGATGAAGAAGAACTCAGCATCGTGATTGGAGGAAACCTTAAGAATCTGTGATATGCAGATGACACAACCTTGCTTGCTCAAAGTAAGGAGGCCTTTAAGCATTTGCCGATGAACGTCAAGGATTGTAGTTTTCCTTATGGGTGACTACTCAATGTAAAGAAAACCAAAATCCTCATAATTGAACCAATAGGTAACATCATGATAAATCGAGAAAAGATTGAGGTTGTCAAGGATTTCATCTTGCTTTGAACCACAATCAATGCTCATGGAAGCAGCACTCAAAAGATGCAATGATGCATTGCATTCCGTAAATCTGCACAGGACTTTTTGAAAGCGCAGAAAAGCAAGGATGCTACTTTGAGGACTAAGATTCACCTGACCCAAGTCATGGTATTTACAGTAGCCTCATAGGCATGTGAAAGGTGGACATTGAATAAGGAAGACTGAAGAAAAATCAAAGATTTTGAACTAAGGTGGAGCTTTGTGGAGTAGAGGTTACAAGTTTGGCTGCTAACTGCAAGGTCAGCAGTTCAAAAGCCACCAGCTGTTTCAAGGGAGAAGGACGGGGCTTTCCTGGAAACTCACCTGGGGAAGTTCTACCTTGTCATATAGAGTTGCTATAAGTGGCATCAACTGGATAGCAGTGAGTGAGTAAGTGAATTGACCAAGAATATGGAAATTACCATAGACTGCCAAAAGAACAAACAGATCTGTCTTGGAAGAATACGGACAGAATGCACCTTACAAACAATGGTGGGAGACTTACTTCATCCGACCTACCTTGGACATGGTAACAGGAGCAATCAGTCCCTGGAGAAAACGTCATGCTTGGAAAAGTGGAGGGGCAGAGAAAAAAGAGGAAGGTCATCGAAGAAAATGGATTGACACCGTGGCGGCAACAATGGGCTCAAACATAATTACAGGCATGAGAATGGTGCGGGCTGGGCTGTGTTTCGTTCTGTTGTACGCATAGGGGGTTACTGGAGGTGGAATCTACCCAGTAGCACCTAACGGCTACTGCCACTACTTTACCCAGCATGCTCTTCTTCAGAGATGGGTCCCCTCCCATAAGATGTCCTCAAAATAAACGAGAAGAAGTCTAATCATCCTCACTTCCAAGAAGCATTCTGGCTGTACTTCTTCCAATATTCCAGGGTTCCAGGGTTCCACGTAACATTTACGTGGTTAGTAAATGTTTCAAAATTATGTTTTAATATGACATTTAATAGTTTTAATGTCATGACAGTGACATTTGATGGAGTAGGTCATAACAAATTATGGATAGCATTGTCTTTCTTTTCTTTCAGCTACCTCTTCTTTCCTTGCTTTGCCTTATCTTCTTCTTGGGAAGAGGGATTTTGGTAAGACCCTTGGCTCCACAAAGCCGGAGTCAGTCAACAAGAGACGGTGGGACAAAATGAAGAAGAGCATCGCTGGCTGGCTTCACTGAAAGGCACAGGTGGCCTGAGGCAAAACCTCGCGTGCGTGAGGGTCTTCTGCTCTCACGAGGTGCATCTAGAGGAAAAGCCGAGTGTGCCATATGGCAGAAAGACAGAACTCTGGGGATCAGCAGGAGGTGGACAAAAGGCAAAAGGAAAGTAGCAGCCGCGGCAGCAAAGACAACAGGGAGGGAGGGACTGGTTTCTTGACAGTAATGTGCCATGTGGACCTGGGGATTCCCTCTCCCGAAAAAGTAGACAACAGGATTTATTGGGATTGCTGCCCCTTTCATGGTAATATTTGTTTCCCTCTGATAACAGGCTGTTTGTCCTCCCCACGCAGAGGGCAGATGCTATAATTCTAACTAAGTCCCTGAGATCCGTCCGGCCACTTCTAGAGAGAAGGTGAGAGGGGGGTCTAGACAGAAGACTTGCCCACACCTTTTCCAGGGGCATTATCCTTTTGCTCACAGAGGAGGAAAGGGGGTGGGGCTTTATATTAGTTGTTCTGGATTTGAGTACATGGTGTAGTGGTTATTAGCTGGGCTGCAGTTTGAAACCACCAGGTGTTTCACAGGAGAGAAAGGAAGCTTTCTATCCACATGAAGAGTTACCGTCTAGGACACCCCAGGGGCAGTTCTATCCTGTCCTATAGGATTGCTAGGAGTCAGGATCAACTCGATTGGCAGTGAGTTTTGCCCTATAATTCGCAGGGTATATCACAAAGGAATCAGGGCAGGGCTGTGTCCACAGACACCATGCAAGTCTGAGATGCTATAAAGGAAAGGTCCAAGATGTTGGTGTTCACTCTGTAGTGGCTTAATCAGAGTCACACACAAGTTAAAGTCAAGTTAACTTCATGTTAAAAGGGCTGGCTGGAGTCAGGGTCAGGGTCAGGTAAGAGTCTGGGGACACTACATATATTTTTAAAAGAAAGTGATGTCAGAATCAGATATCTAAGCCAAAACTATTCTAAAAGGGAAATAAGATGGTTTTACACACACACACACACACACACACACACACACACACACGCCATGAGGCCACAGAGCCAGGTCATAGAAAGAACCAATAACTACACTCAAGCAGGGTCAAAGCACAGGAGCTGAAAGAACAAGAGTAGCAAAAGCTCACGGAGGTGCTTGAAATGGTCAATTGTGGGGGGTACATCATAGCCAATTCCTATGACTTGTATTAACACAGATGACAGGTCTGATAAGGCAAAGGGAATGAGAGCCCTTTAGGTGGGAGTGACCCTCAGTTCTGTAGACACTGTGTCCAGGGCAAGAGAAGAGGAAAGCGGGAGATGTCTAAGGTAGGAACCTGGAAAACCAACGAGCTGTTCAAGTACAGGAAGGACTGAAAACGGAAGCTCAGTTGTGTCAAATGCTTCCGAATGATGTACCCAATGGCAGTGCTTTCATATGAGGCTGGAGACAACAAACAATATAATCTATATGAAGAGTTAAGTTTATGGAAAGCAAAGACCCTGCTTAAAAGTACTGTAAGAACTTTAAGTTTCCAGGTATCAGAGGGATATAAGGAAAAGCATAATAGCAATAAAATATTTTTAAATTGATATAGTTTTCAAAATTACATGAAGTTGGATAAAATGGATACATAAAGTTCAAAGAAGTAAGAAAAGACAAGCTTCTTACAAAGTTGTCAGTCAGTCAAAAAGAAGGACGAGGAAGCATTCTGGGATCCTTGCTATATTTAGTTCCTGGATCTGGGGTCTATTACATAAATATGTTCAGTTTGTGGAAACACCCTGAGCCATGCACTTCTGTCGTGTGCACTTTGCTGAACGAGTGTTATGTTTCAATAAAAACTTTCCTGAAGGAAAAAAAATTATCATCCAAAGCCAGTGTTGGCAAAAACTTGAGTTCATCCTTATATGTGTATTAATAATGAGACTCAGCTTAAAAGCCAATAATAAGGTCTAGGCTGTAGAGAAAACAGCCCCCTAACGGATTGAGTATCAGCTCACATTTGATTAAGACATTTAAGGGTTGAGATGCGTCTTAATGTGCCCCGTCAGCAAATGAAGGTCTCAAAGGCTTTGTGTTAATCCACGTCATTACGGTCGACGCCACGTTGAGAAGGCAACCCTCCCGGTCATAGTTTGAGCGTCTTCTGGTCTGGGGGGCTCATCTTCTGGCACTGTCTCTGCAGGGTCCCCTGCTCCTCGTGAGGATCGGTATCTGCCAATGTTCACCGCTGTCCACAGGCTCTTCACTGGCTCATTCCTCTGAAGTGGACAGCCTATTCGAGTTACACAGCTTCCAGCCTCACAGCCATACACGAGCCACCACAGCATGACAAACGGACCGACAAATAGTGGAGGGTGACTAGGTAGCGGCATAATTGCCAAATAAAAATTATTATATGCCTGCCAAAATACATTGTTACATAACTGCCAAATCATATCATTAAATTACTGCCCAACCACTGAGAATCATGGTCCAGCCAAGTTGACGATAACCTTAACCATCTCAAGCACCGTGACTCTCACCTTACATCTCAGCATCCCTACTGCCAGGGGTACATCATTAATGCACACAGGCATACACATTAATTAATTATTGTCAAAAATGTGGTAATGGAATAGTCGATACACCTCTTCCTCACTCATTTTCTATTTCATTATCTGACCATATCTGTGAATGTGTGTGCATGTGCTGTGTGTGCATATTCTTTGAACTACAGTGTTGGTGATGAATAGTAGATGTGCCATAGACTTCCAGAAGGACAAAAAAAAATCCATTTTGGAAAAACAGACAGAATACTTCTTAGCAGTGAAGATGGCAAGATTTCATCCCACACACTTTGGATATATTATCTGGACGAACCAGACCCTGAAGAAGGCAGCCATGCTTGGTAAAGTAGTGGGTCAGTGAAAAGATGGGGTCCCTCAAGGAGGTGGACTGACACAGTGGCTATCACATGAGCTCACACATAAGAAAGATCATGAGCCCCCAACTACCAGGACCCCAATTTTGCCTTGCAGACCTGGTTAGACCAGGTGATGCACAGCAGTACAGATGGGATTTGGAAACACAGGGAATCTAGGACAGATGAACCTCTCAGGACCAGGGGTGACAGTGGCGATACCAGGAGGGAAAGGGGGTGTAGAAAGGAGGAATGGATCACAGGGAGCTACATATAACCACCTCTCTGGGGGACGGGCAGCAGAGGGGTGGGTGAAGGGAGACGCCGGACAGTGTAATATAAGATACAATAATAATTTATAAATTATCAAGGGTGCATGGGGGAGAAGGGAGCAGGAAGGGAGGGGGAGGGGAAAAAAGGAAAATGAGCTGATTCCGGGAACCCAAGAGGAAAGTGAATTTTGGGAATAATGAGGGCAACAAATGTACAGATGTGCTTTACACAATTGATCTATGTATTGTGATGAATTGTATGAGCCCCAATAAATTGATTTTTTTAAAAAACAGAACGATCGTGAGGACAGCACAGGCCAGTGTTGGATTTGGTTCTACATTGGGTTGCTATGAATCAGAAACGACTCCACAGAACCTAACAGCAAATTATCATTATTGATGATTTTGTGATCTGACATTACCCAATTACGGCAGTGTGTGTGTGTCCCTGAATCACACACAATTATGTTCTCAACTGCAAGTTGAAAATTTGGCCGTTGAACCCACTCCAAGGCACCTTGGAAGACTGGTCTGGTGATCTGCTTGAAAACGGCCTTCCTTGAAGAGCCTGTGGAGCAGGAGAAGTTCTACATTTGCACACGTGGTATTGCCACATGTACGACTCTAACCCAGGGTGGTGGATAACAATAGCCTGAAGTCGATATGCAAACATGCATTACTTTACACCCATTCAAACATATCCAACCATATATTCAGTCATGGTTCCATAGATGCTTTAAAACCAAAATCCTCACAACTGGACCAATAAATAACATCATGATAAATAGGCAAAAGATTGAAGTTGTCAAGGATTTTATTTTACTTGGATCCACAATCAATGCTCATGGAAGCAGCGCTGTGAAATTCCACAATGTATTGCAATGCTCAAATCTGCTGCACAAAACTTCTTTAAAGAGTTGGAAAAGTTTAGTCACTTTAAAGAGTAAAGTACAACTGACCCAAGCTACGGCATCTATAGCCACCCTGTATGCATGTGAAAGTTGGACGACAAATTAAAAAGGCTGTAGAAGAATTGATGCATTTGAAATCTACTTTGGACGAAGAATACTGAAAGTACAATGGAATGCCAGAACAAACAAATCCGACTTGGAAAAAGTACAACCAGAATGCTCCTTAGAAACAAGGATGGTGAGA
>NW_022106471.1:13685991-13757983 GCF_000313985.2 Echinops telfairi
AGATGATAGATAGATGCTAGATAGATAGATAGACACACAAACATGGCAGAAAGACAGTCTGATAGATTGAGTTTCAAAACTCTCATGGAAACAGGCCATTATCTTTAAATCCCTTTCTCTATAAACTTTTTAAAGTCCTCTCATATCTCTTATACACATTACATAAGGTCCTTGGCTTGCACAAATGATTTGCTCTTGACTGCTAACTTAGAGCCTGGCAACTTGACCCCATGCAGAGCCACTGCCAAAGAAAGTCCTGAAGATCAACTCCAGAAAGCTTATTGACCAAAAAACGCTATAGATCGATTCTACTCTGTGCCACATGGGGTAGTCATGAGTCAGGATAATCTCAACAGCAATGGGTATGGTTTTAGTTTGTATTTATGGAGAGAGAGGTTCCTTTGAAGGAATTGGCCCAACCAATTGCACAAGGTCAAATGTGGGCTGTATAGAGCAGGTGAGCGGGCTAGAAACCCACATAGGACTTCTATGTTGCAACCTGGAAACAGAATTCCTTTTTTTCCAGGAAACTTAAGTGTTTTTGTTCTCTTTTAAGGCCTATCAAAGGTAATCCTCTTTACTTAAAGTCAACAGATGGTAAATGCTAACCACATCTACCAGATGCTTCACAGCAATGTATAGGCCAGTGTTTGACTGGATAAGTGGGACCATTTCCTGGCCAAGTTGACACAAAGGGAACCATCCTCAGATCTTTCTCCATAACCTTTAGCCTACTGATCTGTTTATTTATTTATTTGAATACCAGTGGGTTTTATCTTGTGCATCTACAATCTGCAACTTGGCTATGCTTTTCTCTAAATGTGTATGTGAACTAAAACACCTATTCCCATCAAACTTTAAAATGCCTTCAGAGGAGAGATCATCTCCTACACTCCTCCTCCTTTTCCCCATTAACTAGCATGGTACTGATCCAACAATGAGGAAGATGAGGCTCAATAAATATGGAGGTTATCAATAATTATTTGGGGATGCACATTTAGTTTATTAATTCATTGAAGGCATCAGATACATTGATATCGGGAATATCTGATGAAGGCAATCTTTCTCACACTCTTCAAGATACTGCCAAATGCTAAACTAGTGCCGATGGATCAGAGAACAAAAATGTGCCACTGCTAAACATAGTACGCAGGACTCAGACAAATACAAAAATACAATCCTCTCACAGGACTCATAAATATAATCAGAAACAAATACATACAAAAGATGAAGATCTCAAAAATGGGACTTAAAGCTGCAACTCTGCTCAAAGAAGGAGTGAGCTTTGACAGAGCATTCCATCAAGTTCTATCAGGATTAGATTCAATAGGTCAGGTCACTAATAAGTCCTGGGGAGAAAACAAGAGCAAGTGGTCCAAAATTCACTCCACTTTAGCCTTAGCATGTATGCGATCTGATTACCCTCCTGCAGAACCATTTGGCAGTGGTGGGAGGAGGAAGGACTGTGAGGAGGGAGGAAGGAGAAAGGAGCCAGAGGAGAATAGGGAGAGGTCGTTGAAGAACGCCTTGGTTGCCCAACCTTTGTGAGTCTGGTATTTGGCTTCTTAAAATATTTCCCTTCCATTTTATGTTCCTACCCAGATTCAGTGTGCTAGCTTCCTAATAATAAACGAAATAAGGAACCAAGAGAAGATCACAAAGACAAGCCAAGAAAATGTGCAGGCTGGGCTCCAGATCACCCTTTAGGAAGAGACAGAAAGTGGGCTGGATTTGCCTGGATGACTGGAGACAGTGACAGACATCCAATTAAAAAAGCTCAGGAGCCATTTCCTCCCGCCACCAGTAGATGCGCACCCGCCTGGCATTTATATTCAGATATAAAACATTCATACTATTCCTTTGGAGTCACAAACATGACAGCATATTAATGTTGGGGTGGGGGGGTTATCCCTTCCCCTTTAGAGGGCTTACATGGACACATCTTTTTCTTTTGCTTTGGTAATAAACAGGCCTTAAAGAATGCCTCAACTCCAAGAGCACTAACTCTACACAGCCAAGGTTGCCTGCCTTTTGGCCATTGTCTCCAACCTTGAAGACCTGTCCAGTCTAGGACAAGCTAGAAGGAAGCACAGATGTTGCAAAAGAGAGATGATGAGGTAGGCTGAAAGAGCGTATGAGGTTTATGGAGGTTTCCTGGTTTTGTTTCCTAATTTATGAAATCTTTTCAGAATTCTTCTCTCATTTGATCCTACCAATACCAACTGGAACCAACAGATTCATGATCACCATCCTCATTGTATAAACGAGGTAGAATCTCAGATATACCACCAGCTTAGTCCTTGATGCTTAGCTGGTGAGCTGCTCCAGTGAGTCTGGACGCCAAACACCCTGACCTCGCCCAGACACAAGACAAGCTCAGGAAACAGGAATTGAGCCACATGAACGGTAAGGGACACAGGAACTTTCTGAATACCATGAAGCCGACTGAATACCGTCAAACTGAAAATGGGCTTAGAAAATAGCTAAGTCCAACTTCCGCATTTTACAGAGCAGGTATAGTTTGGTAGCATGGCATAAAATCACCCTTCAAATTCATGGGAGAGGTCAGCTCTCCTAACTCCCAGTCCAGTGTTCTTCCCAATCCTCCATGACAATCTTACATCTAGCCTGCTTTGGAAAATGTACAGGCATTGCAGACAGGTTAGGATCCAATACACAGGCAAAGTAAATGGAAGGTTGGGATAAGCACCGAATGAAAATTTAAATGGATTAACTTCAATTTTAAAAAGATGAAAGGGTGAGTAGGAGGCAGAGGGGGAGGAATAAGCACCGAGAAGACCATCCTCTGTCAATCTGACCTTCTGTGGTGGTGTCAGGGCTAATTTGATGTTGAACGTGCGGACACTGGAATTTCAAATACCACCAGCCTCACCCCGCATGGACAGGCTGCAGCACAACTTCCAGACTAAGAGACACTAGGAATAAAGATCCAAAACTACTGGATCTACTTCCAGAACGTCACCAATGAACACTCTGGAAACCACAGAAATTGCTTGTGATGTCCACTCAACAACATTGGACGTATCATCAGGAGGATATGTATTGCTGGAGAAAAGCAATGTGTTTGGTATGGTGGAGGACTGATGAACGCCAGGGAATCTGGCAATGAGAGGGACTGATACAGTGGCTCCCACACAGAGTCAAACATACCAATGATCGCGGTGTTGCAGAACCTCGTAACATCTGTGTAGGGTATACATAGGGTTTGCACCTAACAACAGGAACAACAACATCGCCTTCCACCTTTGTCACCACCTATAGAATAAGCCTGGAACCCTGGCCGAGGGTCACTTTCTTCATTTGCAATACAAGTATGAATAATACCTACTGCATGGGATTGTTAAAAGAAGATAATGAGATAATGGGTGTGAAAGTGCATTGAAAATGATGATAAGGTATTTTCATCCATATTGATGTAGTTTGCTTTCCTGAATTGCCTGCTAATTGTCCTTTCTGTGTGTTGATCTTGCTTTTTGTTTATGTTGCCCAGGCTAGCTTACTCACATGAGGATTAAAGGCCATGATGCAACAACTCCAAAATTAGATTTTTTTTTTTTTTTAACCCCCTCTATGGGCACCACAAATAAAATGTTCTTGTTAGGTATCATTGAGTTTATTCCAACTCAGCCCACCCATGTACAGCGGAAGGAAACAGCCTGGTCTTGCACCCGCCTCAGTTGTTGCACATCGTGGTGGTTACAAAATTTCATGTCAGTGTGAAGATATATACACGTATAGGGATGGAGTCTAGCCTGTCAATCAGGTCTAGCCTGATGGTGACTCTTTGTGGGAATGAGCTGCTCATAAGGAGGTCTGGGAACCTGCCCCTCTCTATCTGCCTTCACCTTCCTGCTGGCTGGCTCTGTTCCGGCCAAAGCCCTGTGATGCACTGCGCCATTGGATCCACACAACTTTGTACCCACCAGCCAGTGATCTTCCTGCACTCTGGGTCATTGCTTGAGACTGTGAGAGTCTGAAGAGGGAGTTACAGACTAGTATCGGACTTATGGACTTGATCTGGACTGAATGCTTACTTGACATACAATTACTTTTTGATATAAAGCTCTTTCTTACACATATATGTCTCTGGATTTGTTTCTCTAGTCAATCCAGCCTGACATACACATCCTGTATCAATCCATCGCCTTGAGGGTCTTCCTCTTTTTTGTTGACCCTCTACTTTACCAAGCACGGTGTCCTTCTTCAGCGACTGGTGCCTCCTGACGTAGAGCTTGCTTGCCGTGCTTTGTCCAAGGCAGATGTGTTCTCTCCCTTGGAATTCCACCGCATAGTCGATATTCATCACCAACACCATTATTCAAAGGGATGAATTCTCCTTCAGTGCTTCTTGCCCGTTGTCCCGCTTCACATGCACATGAGGCAACGGAAAAGACCATAGCCTGGGTCAGGCACACCTTACTCTGGAAAGGAGCATCTCTACTTTTTAACACTTCAAAGAGGTCTTTAGCTGCAGATTTGGCCCATGTAATATGTCCTTTGATTTCTTGATGACGGCTTCCTGGGTGTTGGTTGTAGATCCTAGTTAAATGAGATCCTTGATAGCTTTCATTTTATTCAATTATCATGTGCATGTTGGTCCAGTTGTGAGGATTTTTGTTTTCTTTACATTGTGGTGTAATCCATACTGAGTCATTGATCTTCCTGAGTAAGTGCCTCAAGTCTTCTTGGCTTTCCACTAGAAATGTGGGTCATCTACGTGGCCAATACAATATGGACCGTGTTCTTCTTCATATAATCTAGCTTCTCAGATTGCTTGCTCAGCACACAGACAGAATCAATATGGTAACAGGATTCAACCCTGACTTACCTCTTTCCTGATTTAAAGCTCTGTAGTCTTTCCTTGGTAGGTCTGGGCTAGGTTTTGGGCTGCTATTAACCACAAGGTCAGCAGTCCAA
Source organism: Echinops telfairi (assembly GCF_000313985.2). Lineage (NCBI taxonomy): Eukaryota > Metazoa > Chordata > Mammalia > Afrosoricida > Tenrecidae > Echinops > Echinops telfairi. The sequence continues at coordinate 13,690,930 of NW_022106471.1, forward strand.
CTCCACTAGTCCCTCAGTTTGAGAGAAAACAGACAAGCTCCACTTGGAAAGATGCACAGCCTCGGCAACCCTGAGGAGCAGTTCTACTCTGTCCTGGAGAAGGATCAGGCATCGGAACTGACTCGGCGGCGGCTGGTTCTCTCCTTGCTCTGCTCAAATGATGATCTCTTGGTCTAAGTCCACGTTCCTCATGAGGACACTTACGTTGGCTGGAATTTAAATTGTGTTCAGTGTTATTCATCACTTTTGTGATCCATATAGTTGAATACCTTTGCAGAGTTATAAAGCACAAGTAAATAACTTTCTGATATGTTCTACTTTCAGCCAAGATCCACCTGACGGCAGCAAGGACATCCTTCAATGTACGTCCTCTTCTAAATTCAGCTTGAATCATCTGCTATAATCATCTTTTAATTATCTTCAGCAAAATTTCACTTGTGGGTGATATTAATGATAATGTTCAATATTTTCCACATTCTGATGGATTACTATTCTTTGGAATAAATACACGGACGAATCTCTTCTAGTCAATTGGCCAAGTAGCTGTCTTCCAAATATCTTGACATAGATGAGTGAGGTCTTGCAGCATCACATATGTTCGTGGAAACAACCTAATTGGAATTCTGTCAATGCCGAGAGCCTCATTTTCACCAAAGCTTCCTTCGCAGCCTCATCGTCTCCCTTCAGTACCATCAGTCTTTGATCAAATGCTACTCCCTGAAATTCAGCCAGATCCCAGAATTTGGAACAAAGACTACCTTGAGAGACTAAGACACAATCCTTAATTATACATTTAGCCATCTATGAATAAAATTGCTAGAAATGCGCATATAACTGAGATAATTTGGGAATATTCGATTTCAAAGGAATGTAGATGCTACTAATAGGGCTAACATTTAATCACCTCTATTTTACTCTGCCTAAGAAACAAGAGAAATAGCTCATTAAATTTATTGCTGTCAGTTGCCTTTAACTCAGATCACCCCCATAATAGAGAGCAGAACTACCCCTAGGGATTTCCCAGGCTTAATATTTATAGAAGCAAGCTATTTACACCTGTCTCCCTCAGAGTGGCTGTGGGTTCATTCGGCCAACCTTTTCAGTTAGTAACTTTAAAATATTAAAACCAAAGCCCAAACCACTGTCGTTGAGCTGATTCTAAACACAGTGACCCTACAGGACAGACTATGGTAGATCTGCTCCGAAATTTGCTGTAGCAGGGTGCTCACAAATCAAGATTTGTGTGGCCCTGTTCAGGGTACTTACACACCCAAACTCCAAATGCAGAGCCCAAACCACCAGGCAATCAGAACTTGGGGTGTTCGCCTTTAAGGTCCATCCCAATCCGTTTACTCTGAGGATTGACTCAGTAATATAAATGTCTGCTTAAGGTTATGTTTTTGTTCAGGTTGGGTGGGGGGGGTTTCTTCCCCACCCGCTACCCCCCTCACAAAGTTGGCCTGCAAGAAAAGAACATGATAACCATCTGAAATCCTAGTCCTTATCATGTCAAGGTGTGCTGGTGGCATACAAGAAAGAGACCATGCTTTCTACTCCGGTGCAGCCTCAGGCTCGGAAACCCCCAGGAGCTATTCTAGCCTATGGAGTTGCTATGAGTTGGAACAGACTCAGAGGCAGTGAGTCTGGTTTGGATGCTTTGGTTGGTTGGTTGGTCTGTTTGCTTGATTCTCACATAATGGACGGGGTAGCACAAAGGTTAAGCTGAAAGTCAGCACTCAGAAGGGTCAGGCACCTTGCAGTCTGCTTCCATAAAGATAGCTCCAAGCTGAGGAAGCATTCTGGGGCAGTTCTACTCTGTGGTCTGAGTCAGAATCAGCTAGGCATCACAACCCACAACAATGGCAGCCTGATTTGAAGTCAATGGGCTAGCATGCATTGCATGTGAGTTTGGTTCACGAGCGGTCAACCCTGGCTGCTCATGACCTAGGTGATTCTGGGAAAAGAAAGCAAAGGAAACAAACATCTCAGACAAGCCTCCTGGTCTCCTTTCCCTCCAGGTCCCCGTAGATCCATAACCTGCAGCGTGTAGCACAGCCACACAGACCCTGCCTGCAGGCACTAGTTGCCTGCAATCGCTTTGACCCGGGCAGGAAAACAGTGCTACTCTAGAGGGTGCCATCTTTCTTATTTGCATAGCAGTGAGAACTCAACTAGAAAATCCAGAATATGGGTTTCCATTTTGAGGTACTTTAGGAAACGGAAGATAAAGATGTTGACAACATGAGGCATTTAAAAAATATCAGTTTCAGCCTGATGTTGGGTTCGAACTGAACCTAGTTCTTTCTTCTGTGCTGAGGAGTTTTTTTAAGTGCCCAGATGAGGAACAATTACAACAAACTTACAGCACAGATTTCGTCATGTCTAATATGCTCTATTTGCTAACATTTTTTTTAAAAAAGGAAATAGTGTGCACAGAGGATAAGATTAGCTTCCAATTGACCAGAAAACACAATTTCAACAAAGCCACTCATTTGCTGCACATTCCCATTAATTAAGATTTTGGATAATTTAATAATAATCATACATCGAAGTTGGTAATAAAGACAATGGGAAGTTGCTATAGCGCATAGAGTCTGTAGAACTTCACTCAGGCGTTGCTGTAGTGACTAAAGTTTCGTATGTTGATCTGACAAAGATGCTAAGGCTAAAGAAAAGGTCACTCTTGGGATGAGTGCTGTCTAGACGGGGTCCTGGGCCGGCACCCTGGGAATGACGGACCGCCATAAAAATCCTCAGCTGTTCTTTCCCTCAACGTTCTAATCCAAGTGGCCAACTGCCGGTTGTCATTGCATTAATCTAATTATAACTCTTGTCTCGAGCATTTTCAAATACATGAAATGACTGGGGGAAAAATAGCAACTTGTAAAACTCAAAGGGTTCCACCATTCATGTTACATTCAAAGGCAATTACTGAACACACGCAAAGTGGAGCCGCACACCCTACAATTCTGCAACTTTCTATAGGCCCTTGGCTTCTACTTTAAATAAAAGAAACCCCTTTTATTTTTGTCAAGAAAACTTTTCCCTACCTCACGTCTGCCTGACAAGGGAACAGATGGCAATTTAAGGGGAGAATTTATGAGAGCCACAATCTTAATGTTGCATAAAGGAACGAAAAAGACTCGCATCAAAACCACTGACAAATGTACTTGCTAATATTAATGCACTCCCCATTCATCCAATATGCTTCCTAATTGCTTTTCTGTACATACTAATGTGGCACCTGCTGCTCAACATTGCAAGCGCATCAGGATTTCTCCAAAGTCAAACAGCTCTGCAACTGGCCCTCTCCCAGTGATAAATGTCGAGCACTGTATCACGCACAGTTCCTGTCAGTAGCATAATTAAAATTTTATACTTACAGAAAAAGATAGTAAACAATCAGTTCTTAAATGGATTCACAAGAGGAACTCTTGTTACAGCCAACTTTATAATTAGTATGCATCATGTACCACTAATATATCCATGACAAGAAAATAGGGGGTGGGGGGGGGCGGGGATGGGAAAAAACTTGAGCAATTCCCTTTAATGCTGTGTGGAACTATGGGAAATAAAAATTAAAAATAAGTAAGCTACTGTGACTGACCTATGACGTGAAGAACCCGTTTTCCTGTTGGCTGATTCCCCCTATGAATCCTCTAGGTTTTTCAAGTAGCAATGAGAAAGAGAGAAGACAGAGGAAACTTTTGTACACACTTATCAATGAAGCATGACCAAATTCATTATAGAGTCTAGGGGAGGGGTTGGAAAACTGTTTTTGTAAGGCCTGCAAATTGAAGGTGGTCTTTACATTTTTTTTCCAATGGCTGGCGGGAAAAAAAGATAAGAAGAATAGTCTATGGTGAGGCGTGAAAAGTTTACAAATTCAAATTGTAGTATTCACAAATGAAGCATCCTTAGAGCACACACTAGTGCAGTCATTGACATCTCATCTATGCCTGCTTGCCTGCCACACTACCAAGAACAAAGACCCTGCTCACTGCCATCAAGGGGATCCCGATGCATGGCGGCCTTCAAAGAAGAGGGTGGCATTCCCCTGTGGGTTTCCAACTCTTTACTGGAATGGGAAGCCTCAGAGGATGGTGGTTTTGAACTGCTGACCACGTGCTATTGGCAGTCCAATACTTAACCTCTACACCACCAGGCTGCCCTCCTGTCACGATGGCAGGGTGGAATCATTGCAAGAGAGACCACAGAGCCAGCAAAGACCAGCATAGTTAGAAAAAGAGCTTGCTAAACGTCAGGTGTACGGCATCTCTATATAAATTTATGCAAGAGACTACATGTTGGAATGTGTCTTTGTTTATATGTTGGGATATAAATAAACAAACCAATTTACTTTGGGCTATTATTCAAAGTTGACATTAGGGTAAATTGAGGAAAATACTGTACAACCAACTACTCAGGGAACTTGGGGGTTGGGGTTTTTTGATCTCTTACAAAGGTAAGACTCAGCTGGAAGAACAAACAAGGTTATTTGACAAAGTTGCATAGAACCCACCCTGTCCACACCCCCTCTGACCTCACTGACACACAGGTGTGTGATCAGACACAGATGAATGTAAGTCAGAATGTCAAGATCTAAATCAGACACATGGGCATGACCAATGGCAGCGATTCCCTCTTACTATTGCATTATAGTCAGGAGAGACGCCACCCTGGGGGAAGAGTCCAGCATCTCTGTGTTCTTGTGGCAACTCCCAGTAAACCAGTCATCATTTCAAAATAAAATTTAACAAAGTTATTTGAGAACCGATTCCTTCTCTGGTCCGTAAGCTGCCTCTTTCTCTCTGATAGGAAATTTTATTATATTCAGACTTAGAAGTCAACAGATGGGGGGAAACATAATACTTAAGTTGACAAAGAAATAGACAAATAGATTTCATGAGCCATCTCCCGGGGCCAATTCTGCCTCGATTTTCACACGCTGCTTATGTGAAATGATGCCGAAGCAAATCGATCAGTTTAAATTTCTTTAAGTCAATAGATTTTGGGAGGGATGGGGGGTGGGGGGTGGGGGAGGGGGAAGTAATGGAATCAAGTCCAACTAAGGGTTTGGTTTGGTGGGCAAATCGCCTCCTTGATTGGCTGACCACTTGGCTTTCCCAGGTGACCAGGTCACCTATTTCCGTGAAGTCCAGCCAGCAGGGTCTGAAGATGGTGTCTTTGCCCCTGGCTTCGTCTCTGTGTAGGTTCCCTGGGCACTTCTCTCACAGGCAGAATCTCTTCCTTATTGTGCAATTACCATCTTCTGCATCTGGATGAAAATCCTTTCCTTCACAGCTGAAGGATGAAAGAGATGGGAATTTGAATCTAAAGGATTTTAACTCGCTTTGCTTCACCAGGAAAGTGTGTCCCACACGACAGAACGAACCCCTTTTAAAAAACTGCTGTTCCTTTGACCCAATACTATTAATTCCAACATTTTTTTAAAGGAGAGGGGGTGGGGCTGGGGTTAGAGGATGGAGGATGCTACCTGTGAATATAAATAAAGTGACGGATCCAACAACTGAAGATCTCGGGGAGATTAAGGTCTAAATCAGAAGCGCAGATGCAGATAAAATAATTTGTATCATGAATGAAAATGGTACACACTAAACTCACAGGCAAAAAACAAAACCCTTTTGGAAGATAAAGCTGCATCAAAATTGCCTCTTGTGAGCGAGGAAATAAAGTCTGTTTTTACTTTTCATGCCAGGAAGGCGCTGAGATTCATTTTTATACCGGCTCCACAAAGACTTGCTAGCAACCTGCTTAGAATACAATAGACGGAATTTAAATGTCTCTTTTCCCTACCCTGGCTCTGCTCATTTGCATGCGAGGCCCCGGAATGGCCTTCTCTGGGCCTGCCTTTTCCCTCTCACACTGGGATCTGAGCTCCGGGAGCGGCAGGAAGGTTCAAGGGCGCTTGTGAGTTCATCACAGAGCTCTTTCATCCAGGTATTTGCAAGGGGAAAATGCTGTCCTTTCCCCACTTCCTTGGCCAACTTTCCCTTTGAGGGGCAGCTTCAGAAAGGGCCTCCCCCCAAACACCCTTCAGCCCATAGAGTGCCCCGAAACACAAAAGCACCTCCCCGCCACGGGGATTGCTAATGAACAAAGACCAAAATTAGTGCCGGTTTGGGCGGCCCTCTCAGAAAAGATGACCTGTATCCTTCCTAAAGACAATTTCATACATATGCACAAACACCCATCTATTTTAATTTAAAATATTACACATGTACACTGTTACTATTCAAGTGTAGGTCCAAAGGGGGCTGAGACACTGAAGGAAAAAAAACCTTATCTAATACTTTTTAAATTTTTATGGTGACTAAAGTATACACAAGCCTCACAGCTACCCAATCCACTGATTGATCATTTAAAACAAAAGAAGAAAATAAACACATGGCAGTTAGCAGCTCAAACAGGAAATCATCAATCCAACCCAATGACTACAGTCCGTTTTAATGCCCAACAGCACATCCTCATATAAAAAGAAATGCTCCCTCAATACAACAGAAAGACTTCGGATCTGATGCCCGGCAAAATAATAAAAGGACTATATTCATCTACAGACGTAAACCGGCGCACCAGTCTCCGTAACTGACAGACAACTGCTTGTTGGAACTGGAAGCGGTAGGGATGGCATTCCTATGTAAATAAGAGGGAGTGGTGCCGGAGCGGAGTTTTTTCCAGCCTAGCAAAAACCCCTCACAGCAGGAAATGTTTTATTGTAATGCAAATGTATTTGATTTCCTCCAAAATCCCCTTTCACTGTCTTTCCTGTCGGAATGTATCATCACACCATATTTGCAATTCTATTAAGCACCATTTTATATTAGCCTAATTTACGTAATCTACCTAATAGGAATCGGAAATGTTACAGTTATTTTACTGGATCCAATTAGTATTTCATTGTTTTAGCCTGCACACAATATTGTACAATAGTCCTCCATACCCAGCTAAATGGGATAGGATGTACTCCACGTAATACGATAAATGGAAGCATATGTTTTAAGCTAATTAAAATGCAGTTAAAACCTGCCTGAACTGAAACCAATTGCATCCTTTAATATCTGGTGGTTGACTCTTTTTAAAATCTAATAATAAAATGTCATATTATGGTGAACTTAAGGGAAGAAAAAAAAAGTTAAGTACTGAAAATAGCTGGATGAAATTTCTAGTCGATTGTTTCCTGGAAAGGTATTTTCTCTTTTATAACTGTCACACAGTGCAGAAGACTGTTTTCCCCTAAGTTAAGAACAGATTCACAAACCAGGTGTAAAAATGATTGGCTTGGATATACCAGTTAACTAGAAGGTAGGAATATTTTACAAGTATTCCTAAAATGAAAATTGCCATTTCTAATCCTGTTTCCTATTTCAACATCTGTTCAATCTTGAGATATTTCAAATGTAGCATTCCTGCATATACAAAATGATGCTTAAAAAATTTTTAAGAGAGAAAAGTTAGATGATTTCAAACCAAGACATTTTTAAAACAATATCGATTTAGCAACTGTCCTAAGGATACACCAATGTATCAATTGCTCTGCATAGAAAACACAAAACAGACTAGTCAGTAGTGTCATATTGGGGAAAAATGATCATTGTAAGTACTGTCACTACTGCCAGTGCAAATGTGGGTGCACACACGCACTTAACACACACTCGAGAGAGCATCACAGAGTTCATGGGAAATATCTCCTTATCTTTTATTTCTATTTTTCCAAGAATTTTTGGAGTTCCTGTGGGTGTGGTCTTCCCTTCCCTTTCAGAATCTTGCTCTTGGATTGCTATGATGCTTTTATTTTGCTATTCTTCCCCATGGAACCATGGCCTCCAATAAAGTACAACAAGCAGACGGGATCTACTTGAATCCCTGGGGAGGAGAAAGTTCTAGACAGCGGTGACCCAGTGAGACGCACCCTTATGTTTCCACGCAGATGCCTCTGGCACCCCTCATTTTCATGAAGAAAGACCTTTTGTTGTTGTTTTCTTTTGTGGGTGCATGTTTAATCAGAGCTTTGCTAAAATAACTTCCAGGAAGAAATGGTAATACTTGAAGCAAGGACATATTTTTCATACATAGAGGTGCGGCAAAAAGTTTAGTGCGAAGACAAATATTAATTGCAATATGTTTTTTTAAAAAAGATCTTACTTGTACTTTTATTATATGAATGGTAAGAAGCAGTCTTAATGGGAACTCTTGAGGAGACGGGAGGCTTTTCATGTTCCTATTACGATGGTTGCACTAAACAAAAGAGTGTGCTTTATGTCATTTCTTGCGATTTGTCCATTAACTCCAAAACAGCTGGCATCAAATATACTAAATTGTGATATAATGAGCTTGTATATTGCTAGCAATTACAGAGTTAAGTTGAATAAATCCTTAGAGTACAAAATAAGTGTGCTTTCCACCTGACAATAAATTAAAGGTGACACCTGCCCTAATTTAAAATTGCCTAAGATCATATATAAAAATCAACAAAAAATATTGTGATTGAAACCACATCTCAAAGTTTGCCAGGCTGACTACAGCCGTATCATATATGTTTATGACACCTGTCACCCCGATCTATTATTTAAGCATGTTTTATGCATTGCTGAGTTATGAAGCATGCCTGTGATAACTACCCTTCTGACTATGGAAGCCTGAGTTGTGAATGCTGTATATCTTCGTTTCCTTTTTCTCTTTCTCTCTCTTCCCCAAGGGGCTTCAAAAACTTTGTTGAAAAAAAGCCCACTGTCTTTTAATAATTCTATTTTCCACAAACGTTTGGAGGGCTTATCATTCATTTATACATAATCCTGAGGAAGTCAGAACCTGTATAAGATGGAAACCTACCAGAGAAGGGAAAACTCACCCATCAGTTTTTAAGAACGAGAGATAGAAGCCTGGTCAACTGCAACCTGCCAAAGCTGGGAAGCTTCCAGGAGCAGGAACCCCAGGTGGTCCTGCACAATCCTGGCCTTTTCAGGGTCATCAGTGGCCCAAACATATAGTCTGGTTAGGTATAGGGAAACATTAAGGCTTAGATAGTCTTAAATGGTGAGTTTACATCTTCCGGATTACCGTAGTATATACGTGTTTGTGTGTGTGTGTGTGTGTGTGTGTAATATATATATACACATATACTTATATCACACATATGCATATGCATGCATGTATATATCTACACGCGTATACACATATGTGTCTGCATATATTATACACACATGTGTGTTGTACGTGTATTCATGCATGCACCTATGCGTGTGTTTATACATGCATGTGGGGGTCTGTGTACATGCACACACATGCATGTGTGATACATGTGTATGTGCATACACGTAGTCTATATGATTATGCACTTTATATATATTGCAGACCACAGTAGACCTTTTTAAGTGACCAAGGGGTGTACCTGTGGGAAAACGATATAGTTGAAAGTCCAAGGATCAGATTGTGTTTGGATGCTCTTGTTATCACAGAAACATCACTTGTTCACGGAACCCAGGTATGTGAATCAGTTCATTCTGTCTTTCCCTGCTGCTGGGGATTTGCCTTGTCACCCCAGGTATGCTGCATCAGAATGGACGTTTTACCAGGTTCCCAGATGAGTCAGATATACATCCCTCTCTCTGTCTAATCACCTAGGGACCCTATGGAGATGTAGGTCCTGATTCAGTATATCCTGGTGTGCAAAGGAAATTTCTCAGCAAGGGGTGGAACCAAGATGAACCAGTTTGAACCTTGACTGAAATTCATATATGGCATGAAATTAATTTTGAAAAAAAAATACATAAGTCAAACAGTTTGGACCACTGATTAAGGGGCCATGCATACAAGGAGGTCAGGCAGTAAGGACAGTTAGGGACTCCCTCAAGGGCTGAGGTTTGAACTGTCCGAATAAAAATGGCACCGGGGGATTCGGTCTGGAGGGGTGGGACACATACTGAGGTAGGACCGACCCTTCTCTCCACAAGGACACAAGAAGGTAAATAAGAGGCTTTATGAGTTATTAAACTTTTTGGCTGACCAGAATTTGAACTAGGGTAGAAATGACAAAATCAGATGATTTGTCATCATTTGTCTTAGTTGTCTCATCAGACCTTAAGGGGGTTGGAAGCAATGATAAAAATCTAAGCTCTAAAAGAAATGTTTCTCTATTTGTAACTCCCAGGACAAAATAAAAACTAAGCCACTTGATCTAGAATTCTCAGCAACTACTCCCCCTCTTTTTTTCACAGTCAGCTGTGCGTTGATCCAAAGGATTTGCTTATAAGGTGATCAAATATGATGGCCCAGATGACTGCCTGCCAGGATCACAAAGACAGATTGTGGAATATTTGTCTGCAAAGCGTTCACTGCTGCACACACTCACAGATATATCGTGTCCATCACAGATTGACTGAGACAGAATCTATGGACCAAAAAAATCTAGGGTGTCCTGTGTGCGTGTGTGTGTGTGTGTGTGTGTGTGTGTGTGTGTGAATTGTTACTTTATCAAAGAGTCTTCATTCATTCAATATTACAATAGGATTCAGAACATCTCAGAATGACCTCGCTGTGTGGCTGTCTGAAGGTGTTACTGTGCACGTCTTTACTGCTATTTTATTCAACAGTCATCATGGTCGATGGCAACACAACACACCAAATACAAAACTCCCTGCCACTGAGTTGGTTACAACTCAGGGATGCTATTGGTGTATTTGAGGTTAATTCTGAACATTCCATCCGGGTTGCAAAGGGCTGTGGATGGCACACCAAAGTCTGCTTGCAGTTACAATTCTATTGAATTGTTTTTGATCATTAGCCAAGGACCACCTTGCCCTCAGGCACGGTGCCTTGGAGAGTGGCTTAAAGCCACCCCTCTGCAGCCAGCCCTGGGAGGGACCATCTCTCTTAGAGGCTTGCCTGGGCGAGTCTTTGACGGCGCTCACCATACTGAACAGAAGAGCGGGCCCCATAGCAATGAGTCACTCACTAGCAGTTTCACCCTGACTGCCTCGGTCGGAAGGCCCTAGACGAGGGCTGTCAAAATCAATTACAGCGTGGGCCATTTGGGGCAACAGGCAAGATTCATGGGGGCCACATCTCATATACAATTTTTAAAAAATTTATATTTTGATGTGAGGATTCAGGAATATGGATAGGATAATTAAAAATACTATATAATTGCTTTTATTTAAACGTTTATTTAATGTATTTCTAAAACTAAAATTATTATTTTTTATCCGAAAGTTGCCAGCACTTTCCTCCTACTAGTTTTCATTTACCTCTTTTTTTTTTTTACCCATAGAAGAATAAATTAATTAAAAGGAAAAAAATTTAAGCAGAAAGAAAAAGCTGTAAATAGATCAAGGTCTGATTTTTTATTTACCTCTCATGTTGTGATTGGAAAATAACAAAGTCACAAATAAAAAACACAAAATGTTGGACAGCTGACAAACGTGATGCACAGTCATAATGACTTCCCTCTAAAGAACTTAACTAGCGCTGCTGCTAGTATGAATCATAACAGCACAACCCAGACTGCTCTGTGTAACCTCTGCTATTGGGATCTGTGTGCATTATGTGACACTGAGAGTGGCAGACACATCGCTTCCAAACGTCGCCGGGAATTCTGGGTATGGTATTGCCTCAATCTCCCCTAAGTGCTATTTTCTTCATAACAATTTTTTTCCATTTTCATTTTATTTCAGAGCATCGGGGGCCACAAAACATTACCTCAGGGGCCGAATGCTGCTCACGGGCAACCAGTTTGACACCCCAGCCCTAGACCAATCTTTAAACCCTTCTATCTATCGTATCATGTGTTCTAACTGTGGTCCTGTAGTCCCGCCTATAACTGTGATGCATTGATCTGCCAGCAATCATGGATTTGTGACAGTTCTTTTGCTCTATGCCTGTTTAACTAGTGTCCTGACTGCAAATCCTGTCATTTGACCACTAGCTAATTGCCTCCCTCATCCTGATAATGTGTCTGGGTCTTTGTGTTGTGTTTGTCTCTTTAAGACTTAATAAATATTCTCCTCAAATCATATTTGAGATCGGCATCTCTTGTAACCTAAAACGTGGACCAGTGTAGAACACCCTCTGCAGGCTCATGAGACTGTAACTCTAGGGGAGTCAAAAGCCTACTCATTCTCTAAAGGAGCAGCAAGTGGTTTCAAACCGCTGACCTTGTCCTTAGCAGCCCAACAGGTCACCCACCTCACCACTAGGACTCCCTATCAATTACAAAGACAATACAAAGTGTTTAAAAGAGCTGGTGGAAAGATTCCATTATCTTTCATTTCCTTATTCCTTTTTCTTTTTTTCCACGAACTTTTTAGACCTTCTTGTATTCTCAGGGAGCCCTGGTTACACTTACACGTTGGCTGCAGTCGTTGGGAACCACCAGTGGCTCCGAGAGAGAAGGTGGATCTTTCTCCTCCTGTGAAGAGCTACAGCCTCTGAAGCATACAAGGGCATGCCTTCTCTGTTCTCTGGGGTCCCTATGCCTCATGATGGACTTGGTGGCGGTTAGTTTGGTTTGGGGAGTTTTGTATTCTGGGGGGAAAACAAAAGACCATCACCCACTGATCTGCAAGTACAACAGATTTGGAATCAAAGTTGTGTGTTTTCTTTTTTCAATGTGCCACGATGTCCTATATGATTGAATACTCAGATGGCCAATATGGCCATGGGCCTCTCGAACTTAGGAAACACGGGGTCTTTCCTTGCACATCCGGCAAGAAGGCCACCAGGAACTTCATGGACCAGCAGCTCTCTCTCAATGGCCAAAGCTTGAAGTGGGTCTGGCCACTGTCCTTTTGTTCTGGGATGTGGATTTGTGGGCAGATGACAAGGTGCTAATGAGGAGCTAATGTCCCTGCAGCTGGCAAGCCGCCAACTTCAGATGGGAGGATTAGCACATTTGTCTGCATTAGCCATGGACGGAGGAGGAGGGGCTGGGGAAAAGCCAACTCCAGGTTGAATAACTTGACTCAATGGATTCTGAGCCCCGTCCAAGGTAAGGAGCTACTTCAGGATCAGTCTGCACTTTTTCTAGGTGACCTGGTGAGTTCTCAGGTGGATACCCTTGGCTTGGTTCTCATTCTGGAATAAATTAGTCAGAACGGGCAAGTTCAGAACCTGTCCTACCCCATCACCAACTCAGAATACAATCATATTAATGAGGAACTAGGTGAAACTTCTTGTCTGTTAAATTCATTCATCGTGGATGTAACGTTAGTTTATACACGTGTCAAGTCAGATCACTTCGTGAATTCAAAATTTATTTTTTAAAAGAGAAGGGCACTTTATTTTCTAAGTTTGCCATAAAAAATTCACATCATGAGTGTCTAAGCCAGGCAGCTGACTGGGGGGAAAAATCCCAGAGAGACTTGACATTTCAATAGAATCATAATTCTGAACGGAATACAGCTGAAGTGCTCCCTGCAACCACCCCATTGTCCCTCGGTTCCGAGGGCAATGATCCCGGGTACCTTTTCAATTCTCACTGAGGATTTACTCATGTAGATGTTTCATTTACTAAAAGAAAAGAAAGAAAACCTGGAAGGTTAATTTTAATGGAAATATTTGTCTGATAAGAAAAAATAAATATGTTGCCCATCCCTGGAGATGGTAATAAAGAAAACAAAAGCTTGAAACAGGAAAGTCAATGGTATTAACGCCCACTCCCTACTGCCACTGGGCTGATTCTCATTCATAGCAACCCTACAAAGGGTTTCCAAGAACGTACATGTTGACAGGAGCAGACAGCCTCGTCTTTCTCTGGTGGACCAGCTGGTAGTTTGAGTTAGGGACCTGAGATTAGCAGCTAAATGTTGTTGGGACTGTGTCACCGTAACACACTCAATAATCATTCAAGATGGGATGCACACTAAGACACATTCTGTACTTTTATTATGAGATCTTTTATAAACATACGAGTATGATTTCATAACATGTTTTAGATAGACTCCCATATTCTGTGGAAGCTCATTGCTTCATGACTGGTGATTCTCTACATTTCCTGAAAGATTTGAAAGGTAAGGCCCCCACATCCCACTCACATACCCTACGCATGTGCACATGCACGGTTTCCGTGAATCTTGTTAATACTTCTACTGTATGACCCCCTACCTCCTGGACAACTGCAGGGACTTTCTAAATGGCATCACAAACCCTACCCTGCTCTGCTATTCTCCGCACAGGAGTCAGCCACAAATTCTGACGTCAACCCCAACTCAGACTGTATTCTTACTTTGCAAGCTCTGTCCCTGCTCCACTTCCCCATTCTGATCTTCTTCCCCGACTCCCAACCAGTTGTTCAAACCCGGACAAACTGGTTTCTACCGTAGGACTCTATGCACCATTCCTGTGCCTGGAAGCCATTCCTTCCCAGAGTCAGTCTGGTTGGTTGCCAGGGGAAGAGGACCCCATAAGCAAGGTAAGCACAGGTGTACTTGTACGTACTAACTAAGCTCACCATTTGAGCCCTATGATGTGTTGAAACCCCGGTGAAACTGTTCACTGCAGCGTAAGTACAAGTAAATCCATGCTTACGGTGCTTACTGGGCACTCCGACCGGTCAGGGATTGCACATTGTAAGAGATGCTGTCATTCTGTAGGAAGGGGTGGTGCCACTTGGGAGCAAGACAGATGCCAGTTGAACCTGGAAGCAGACTTCTCTGAGGTGATGGAAAAATGGAACTGTTCACTACAGATTCGTAAGTAAGCAAAAGTGAGCTCATGGTTACTTTGCTTATCAGGCAATCTGACACTGTGGGTTTAGTTTCATCTTTCAGGTATAAAATGTCTCTCTAAGAGTCTCGCTCGCCTCCGCTGATTACTCCGTCAGAAACACATTTCCTTCTTGCAGGCCTCTAGTCGAATACAATATTATTTTACTTACAACACTGAACCACAAAGTCCATGTATTTTGCCATTCCTTAAGGTATTCAGTTTTTGTATGCCTGTGCATTTTCTCCACTGATGTGTGTGCCTCTGGGATCTAACATAGGACCTGCACTCAAGAGCACAAATAAACAAACAAACAAAAAACATTGTATTTGAGGAGATTCAGACTGATTACCAAAGCTTGACCAGTTAAATTGAAGGCAAGATGTCATCTTGTAGGTAATGGCAACCCTTTGGGTGAGGGGAGGAGGTACTCTTAATAGATTTTCTAGAAGGACACAAGATGATCTCAGGACTTGTTGGAAGGAGATTTACGAAACTTGGTAACTACATTGATGAGAAAAAGGCAAGTGAGTTGTGTCAAGAAATTGTTTTTCATCATGACAATGTACCTGCTCGTTCCTCGAAGGTTGCCAAGGCGATTCCACATAATTCCCTTGAGAAAGCTTACCCACCACCCTACAGCCCCGATCTTCTCCGTTCAGACTTATCTTTGTTCCCCAATGCAAAGAAGACTGAAAAGGAACGAGGTTTCCATCCCTCCAGGATGCCAAAATGACAGATTTCATGAGGTACCAACCCAGAGCAGAGACTTCTTCAGAAAGGCAGAGAGACGAGATGGAAACATTGTCTTCAGATGAGTAGAGACCTCAATGGAAGCCCTGTTTGAACCCACCAGTTCCACATTTTGACATTTGTTGAATAAAGATTTCTCTGAATTTGAGGCAATACTATGTGCCGCTATCTAGCTCTTACCTTTTATATAGGCTAACTTTCAATATCATTCTTTCAGTTTTATTACAGTTCTATAAATAAATTTTATAGCAACACATCAAGAGTAGACATTTAAGAAATCTGTTAACAAAGCAGATATTAAAAACTGTACTGGTTTTCCCCACATGGTACAAGACCAGGAGTCGTGTTGCAAAGCAGGCAGGGAGGCGGATCTAGAAGAGTCTCTGAACACTGTTGTTATTTCCTAGGCACGGTCTTTCCTTTGTACTTTTCTTTATCCCACAGAGAATGTTTCTATCAGAAAGGTATTTAGGCTCGCAAGAGCAAGGAAGGTTTGTTTCGAGGAGAAAAAGTTAAAATGTGTTTCTCTTTAAGTGAAAACAGCAATGTGTAGTTTATCCAGAAATAATCATTAGCATTCCTAAATATGAAAATAGACTAATTTCCTAAACTTAAGTGGATACCAATAAATTGCTATCTCAAGTAACCCTACATGGTACTGACCCAATCATCTGAGACTAAGCATGGTATGATAGATGCTTCAACACTAGTTTGCTTTGTGACCCAAAGAAGGTCAAATTATTTGAACCTCGGTTTCCCCATCTGAAATTTGAGACGGTGAGGTCTCTTTCCAGCTCTAAACAAGATACCATTATCGCTCGAAGTACATGAGAATACCAAATGCCCAAGCAAAGGAAGCTCTCTTTTCCTGAAGCGCCCAAATACAGTCGGTTAAGGAAAAAAAATAAAATAAAATAAAGCTGAAAAACAATTTCCCTGAAACATTATGCATTTCTTTTAGTAGCTCAGAAGCTAAATGTTAAACCATTTCATCATCAAGGAACGAATGTTTTAAACAGTAATAACACACTCTCCTGACAGGCAGTTAAACTTTCCAACCGCTGGCCAAAAACTTTATCAACTCTTTTAAAAGTGAGACTTCTGGGGCCAGCCCATACAGATCAGTATAAATCCAATCCAATTTAAAAGATGGTGACAATGTGGGCAGTCTCAGACTGTTACTTTCAATGGGAGTTAGTCACTAAAGTTGGCAATGACTGAGTCCCATCGAAAGTAATGGGGTAAGCAATCATATGCCATTACTTTCAAGGCAGACAGTTTCTCCTGCCCAGAATCACATGGTCACATAAATCTGCACTGACTCATCAGCATGAAGAATGGAAATGTAAAAGAATTTCAAAGCTGGAAATGTGTACTGCCCTGAGTCGGAAAAGGACAAGACAAGGAAGAAAAATCCTCTGGCTATCTTGCACTCATGACTCATCAAAGTGGGCGCAGACAACGCCAGAGCCAGAAAGGCCCAAGAACTCAAGGTAAGGCAACCAGAACCCCAAGAACAGGTTCCTTTCTTTTACGTATTTTCTTTCAAGCAATTGTTCAGCTGATGTTCCTTGTTCTCTGTAATAATACGCCCGTTTCTGTGTCCCGTCTCATTCCCATTGTGTTATAAAGACAGAAAAATAGCAGCAACCACAACCACAAAACCCAACTCAATGCCTTGGTGTCCACTCAAGGACACATCATAGTGACTTGTCATTGGTACAAGAGTGCAAAGGGCAGTGTAATCTTCACGAGAGTTAGAAAGCCTCACTTTTCTCCTGCAGAGCAGCTAGTGGTTTTGAACTACTGACTGTCTGGTTAGCAGTCCAATGCTAACCAGCTCCAACACCAGGATTCCTTTGTTTTGAAATACAGTCAGAGTTTAGGGGAGAACAAAGTTTTGCTTGTTTTTCTCCCTCAGAATCAGAGATGACCAAAGACATAAATGAGTTGGTGGGTTTTATTCCTTCTGTCTTGAGAAATGTATACTGATATCACTGGTGGAGAAACTGAAGATTGATTTCTTTTGATATTAAGATATGGGTAAAATTCCCAAGAAAATGTACATCTTAGACACTAGAGAGTAACATATTTCCTCGGTTTCATTTGGTTCGACTAAAAACTGGTTTTAAGAAGAAAATGATTGTTGCCCAGTTCTATCAAACCTCTCTTCCAACCTAATTTCTCATGCACTGTAAACACAAAAACAAGAGATTTGAGCTCTTAAGACCAAGAGTCTTTGAAATTAACCTTTGCTAAATCAAAAGAATGACAACTAAATTGCTTTACTTTGTAGATGTGCTAATAAGGGTTTAACAACTATCTCTCCTTGAGAAGAACAAACAAACAAACAGTAATTTTTAGCATTCGCCCATTTTGACAATGTAAATACTCCCACCATGGCTGACTTCAAGCCACCATCTGCACAGGACTCAATGCAGACTTGGGAAAAGATGGTGTATCCTCTCATTATATTGAATTTTTACAAAACAGATACACCAGATCAAATGACTGTAAGAGATTACCAAAGAGTAAAAGGTTATAACATAATCAAGAAGTATGAGTTTTGAAGTATCTATTACCTTTATTTTTAATATAATTAGTTTCACTGTTAGCATACCTTCATTTCTAAAATGATTTATGGTTAATTTAACAACAGGCTCTAAGACTTCCTAACACTCAGCTTTCACGAAGCAGTGTGGGCTGACTGCAGTAGACAGCTCCGAGCCTCGCTTTCACGTGGCACCTTCAAGGTGACTGGCCATCAAGGATCACAGAGAACATGCGTGTAAGTGAACGCTCATCAGTGGCTCAGAACAGACTGTTCTTAACTGGTGGGAGTCTTCCTAAGTATAAGAACTAAGACCTGAGGGAAGATTCCTGAAAGATAGTCAACTTGCTTACTACATGACTCAATCTGTCTGACACAGATGCTATCTGTAAAGGTTTTTATGTAAAATTTTTCACGTGGTGGAAATTGCATATAAGTCCAACAAAGCCTCATTTACCTCAGCTCCCTTTTGATGCTTGCATGTCGATGATTCATTATGTTATCTGTGATGCGCCTCAGGCTTCTCTTCTATAGAATGGGAATAATAACTGACCATGGTGACATGCTGACAATCATAAGGATTATGATGATGCTCCTCAAATGATGACAGTCCTAAACATCACTGAAGCATACAGTTTCCTTTATGTAAAGCAATGATATAAATGAAAAAAGAATTAAGAAACTCTGTCACACCCTCGATAATTTCAGAAACACAGCTGTTCGATCCATAGTGAACCTATTCGAATGAGTTTGACCATTCATGGTTTTCACTAAAGTTTCTCTTTTTAGTTGAAGAACAACTTTGACTCCCACACAGGCTTGTGAGTCACCTTTCCCTGTTTTTTTTAGGGTGTACATGGTGGATCCGTCAGCCACAGATTTGAGCTGCAGGCAAATGCAATACCTCAACCTTCTGCTTATGGAAATCATCTCATTTTCAGGCTAAAACATACCACGTTCTAGACTTCATTCGTTCCATCACCAGCGCCTGACTTTCTCTAGGGGATTTTTTCGCCTATACAACAAAGTAAATGAGATTATTTAAATCATTTTACTAAATAGCTGAATTCCCAGTGATGAGAACAGGGTAGCAAAGCCAGGTAGAGATGGGGACACTGCGAGGTCACCCCTGCATGCTGCCCTAGGGAAACGTCAGCTCATTTCAGTAAACTGAAAAATTCCGCATTGCCAAGAGCTCGAGAATCCCTCATGAAGAGCCGTCACTTTGAATGCCTCATTTTCAATGGCCAAGTGGACTCCACTTCCTGGAGCTAACTTGCATGGCTTTAGGAGTTATTACATTAGATGGGGCATGTAACCCTTGGGACGTAAGTATACTGGGCACCTACCTCTGCCTTCGTTCTTCTTCTGCACCATAAAGACTAAGACAGCCACAGGAGAAGATTAAGAGGAGAGAGATCTCCACGATGTTCTTGTGGTAACTTTAGATCTGTCTTGTTCCCGGACACCAGCACATCCTCATTCCTTTGTGTCAAGAGGTGACAGTGCTAGAGAACGAGATACAATTGTTCCCTTTGCAGGTACTGCTTGTGTCCACCTCCCCGAGCTCAGTTCTGCTCCTTGGAATTCTCCTTCGCTTTTGCTAGATTGCTCCTTCAGCTCCTTCTTCAAAACGGTGTCCTGAACTCTTTTCACAACAATCACTGATGTGGCCCTTCCATCCTTTCATCCCTTCATTGTCTCCCAGGAAGATCATGAGATAGTCCATGGTTGTTTCCCCATCTTCTACCTCGCTTGCTCTGGGCCACTTGAAATTCTCACAATTTTATAAATTAGTACTCTTTTTTGCTGGACTATGTCTTAAGATCTCTTTGCACTGATCAAAATCTGGTTTTCTGACAAGGCCGAGTAGCTCACAGAGATAAACAGTAAAAGTCCACATCTCAAGATGCGGTAGCCATAGTATAAAAAAGTTACAATGGAAAGATTTGCATGAGAAGAATGACTGTAGAAGTGTGACTTGGAAGAAGAACCAATTTTCCACTTTAGCATGGAAACCCTTAGTTTTCCACAGGATGCCTGTTCTTTGTTTGTTTTACAAAATACAGATTAAAATCTCACTTAACCCAAAAAGATCATTTGATGCTCTTAGGGAAGGCACCATCAAAGAGTTAATACCTTAAAACTTAAAAGTATAGAATGAGAGCTCAAGTGTATTACCTAAAATATTTCCTTGAAGACACACACACACACACACACACTTCTAAAAGTTCATGGGAAAACCCCTTTATTCTTTCATTCCATTTTTCCACAAACTTTTTAAAGCTTGCTATGGTAAAAATAAATTACAGTATGGCTTTTCTATCTACAGACTGTCCCTCCCACCAAATCACGAGGTGGAAGGATGCCAATAAAGTGTGGAAGACTCTAACTCGGAGATTGGTCAGTTTTTCCATGCTATTGAAGCTCAGAGTGAGCCATCTCAGAAGCAGGAACAGGAAATCCTATAACCACCCTGAAACAAGAGCCAGCAGCAGAGAGCTTGTGAGATCCCTGCCTTCAGTGGGGGAGGCAGCAGAGGTCTCAGGGAGAGAGCAGAGGCCCAGTGCCAAGATCCCAAGACCATGAGTCTTGGTCCAATGGCTTCCTGGTCCACAGAATGATGGAGAGGCAGAAGGTAACTTGGCTGAGAGGCTGCAGAAGACCAAACTGCAGGCACTACCATGGACAAAAGACTGGTATCCTTACTATTTTCTTATTCTGCCTTATGGTACCTTGTTGATTTCGCTAAGAAAGCCCTATAATCATAAGTATAGTCTCTGAGTTCCCTGTGACCATTGGAACAGATTATCAGATGTTAGAAGTAGAGTGCTGTAGGAGGGGTGGTGGGTGTCAGAACAGGGTCAAGGAATTTGTGGAACAAAGAAGGTTCTAGGGTGAAGGCAAGTCTGACCTCTACCCGTGGCAATGAGCTCTGGGTCCTGAGTCAGCATAGAATCGGATTCTCCCTCACCCCTGTGTAACCAGTGTAGGTCAGTTGTGGCCCCCATGCCATTGCCCAAATGTCTTGTGTATGTAGACATGTCATTTCTTAGCATATGCCAATTGATTTAGACCACTAAATTATTTCAAAGCATACAGAATATTCTTGAATTGAGGGATTTGTTAGAACCTTGAGGGCCACCCTATATCAAAAAATCAGGAACCCCATGAAGGGATGTGAAAGTTAAAATAATGCCTATTTAACAACAACCAATACTAAAATGTAAATCAAACTTTTAATAAATTACTATTGCTAGCAAAATCATTTTTGATCAGAGATTATTCATGCATTAACCTGGAAAAAACTAAAGTAAAACCTATCTCTTTCCCTTTTAAAGATCTTAGCCTTTCTTCTGGCTATTGAACAATAGTCCCCTTCTAGCCACATGTTAAAGTCACCAGTCCTATTTGGGATGTGCTCTCAGGCATTAATATACACATAATATTTATGTGTCTCAAGAAGCACAAGGAATATGGTTGAATAATGGGGAGCCCATGCACACTTTGGTGCATTCAAATTGTTGTAAACAACCAAAGAGGATATTGTGTCAAAATAGAGAATTTACAATATAATGAAGAAAGAAACGGATGGTTTTCGATGTATACTGACTTCTCCAAAAAATATTTCCATCCCACTAGTCAGAACCTTGAAAATATCCCCATCACTTGTGAAAACTCTTAAAGTAGAAAAACGACCCCGTCTAGCACTTGCAAATAGATAAACACGTTCTTTCTGAGGTACACGGGAATATTTTCCAGGAGTTGTTTTGGCTGTATCTGCTACAAGCTATGGTGCTGGTGAGAGACACATCTGTATTCATTTCTGTATTCACTGTACAACCCTAGAATTTTGCCCAGTTGTCATCTTTAGTTGAAGCAGCCTCAAGACTATAGACAATTTTCAACATGAAAGTACTAGCTAGGCGACAATATGATCTACTAAACGTGGATAGGTTTAAACAGGCTCCATACAGCATTTACTCCTTAGACAAGTCTTTTTCTTTCTCTTTCCCTCGCCTGCTTCAGCTCTATTTTTTTCTATTCCATATAAACATCCACCCTGGTTAAGGATTTCTCAATGAAAAGAAGCCTTTCCTGGAACGGTCTCCATCAGCAAGGGCAAAAGGAAATAATATAAATAAATTTAACTAATTGAAATCCTTCGTATATTTGTGTGTATATGAAGGATAAATATATCTGAAGCACGTATATGATGTGTATTAAAGTTACTATAGCTCACTACACAGAACGGGCTATCGAATGAAAAGCTCCCAGTTGGCAGTCATTTGTTAGCCAGCTTTCTTTCTGTCTTATAATTAGCACCATTTTAGGGTCTACGAATCTAAGAAAGACGAAAAAGGGAACAGATAGAAGAAAGCGTAAGAGAAAGGTTGAAGGACTGGTTGTAATCACATTTTAATTCACTTATTCCTAAAGACAAGCAAAACAAAAAGGAGGGAACCTGGACAGTAAAATCTCTATTACGGAGAGTGGGTGATTTGCTGGGCAAATGAGGTGCATTTAAAACGTATAATTGTTGAGTTTCTCTCTCAGGTGAACGGTTATCTCACACCAAACCTTATTTACATTGGGTGGTGAAGTGCCAAAGAGTTTTGTTGAATGATGAGAGGAAGCTGATTACAAATATGGAAATCCAGAAAACTGCACTTAGCTGGCAGAAACTCTATTTGATTTTTCAGAGAACGTGAATGTCTAAAGTAGCTATTTAGCAATAGGTGGAATTTTCCAGGCAGGGATAAGCAGAGGGAAGATTATTTAAATGCTGTGTTCTTGCCTGAGAGAGCTACCTTTTTGTTTGCTTTGTTTGGCTTTGTTTTGGGGTTCATTTCCGTTGTAGTTCACCTTTCCTAGCTTCCAAGAGGCCTCGTCTTTCCCTCCAGAAGTTGTGAGTGAGCTTTCCCTGTGTGGCAGGGTACTATCATTGGTACCTGTTTTCCCCACGCCAAGTCCCCTGACTCTGACAGCACTCTGGAATCAGAGGGCATCAGGATTCCAGTGGCAGTGTGTCGGGCAGCCCACACCCGGTCCCCAGACCCTTGTCATGATTTCCTCATTATCATACACACAAAGTAAGCAAGGCTGCAGATTGCATTCTGTTAAAGAGGCAACAACATTCCCCTAGAAAGGACACCCCCGCTCCTTTCTTATGAATTCTATTTTTCAAATTGAACATGGTCCCGTAATAACTGGTGGTTGAGGACTGTGGGTCACAAGATACACATAAAGGACCTATGTATTAAACACACTGTAGCTCTGATCTCAGCTTCTGCAAACTATCTTTCTCTTGAAAAGTCAGGATCCTTCCCTTTGGCACCTCCGAAAACCAATAATCATTAGGGCCTTTTTTTTTTATGGTTTGCATATTTTAAGACCAAAAAAAAAAACCCTGGTAAATAAATCATTCATACATTAAGAATGATTACCAGCATGTAAAGTGGAATGCAGAATTACCTTAGATATATTACCCACAATGCATTTCAGGACGGCAGCTAATTACCAGCAGAAAGGTCATGCAAAAAATAATGTGATTAGAAGAGGTTGAAGGGAAAAAAAAATAGCCACATATTTGGACATAGACCAAATTCCCTTTTTGCCACTGTAACTGAAAACCATTGCTTCAATATTTAATGAAACGCTTATGCTGTAGCACCTGGTCACATTGTCAGCACTGCCTAACCATTGGCTCCCCCGTGGGTCATTACTGCAGCCATCTGAAAGGGGGCAAACTGTTCATCTACGACAATAATGCCAGTCTTTAAGAATCTACAGCTACAAAACAGCAGGAGACAGAGTTACTTTGGCTTTGATCTTGGGAAAAATAGCTGGGGGCAAAATGCCGTTTCCTACCATCAGAGACTATACAGTTAGCAATAATTCTGTAAGTCAAAGCCATTTGCGGGCCCCAACTTGGCTGCCCTGCTCGGCTTGTTCTCTCCCTTTGCAGAAAGCTAGCAGCTCCTGGCGAGAGATCCTTGTCAACAGGAAAACACTAGTTCACGCTACCCTGCTAATGACCCAATGCATCAATACCTCAAACAATCACAACAAGCAGATGTCCTAAGTTAATACAGACTTCGCTGGGATTTTCCTGGTGAAAAGTGGTTTGAACAGGCATTAGTCTTTTGTCCTCACTAGAGAACAGCTACATCCTGGCACCAATTCCTTGGGTAGGTGAACCTCAGCCTAATGGAATTTAATTACCTTAGTGGTATTAATCATCTGTACAGTAGAGCAAAGAGTATTTTATGACCACTTTTAAGGGTTATTGGCACATTTATTTCAAATGAACTGTCAAACAGCTTTACGTGGAAGGCATGCCAGGTTTGAATCCTGCAGCACAGGTGAAAATAAATTTACAGTTTAAAAACTCTTCCCCCACCATTAGAACCCTGCCCATTAATAGTGGCAGCACATATGTAAGGCTCTCGGAATTAAAAGAAATTAAGTGTTGAATTAGCTATTCATTTTTTTTACTCTCTGGTTTTATTTCTTATTCCAACCATTTTGACTACTCATTTGCAAAGGTTGCTTTATACCAAGGACCCCAGGAACACCAATTGGCATCAAATAGCTGTGACGCCATTACAGACTTAGTTACAGAAAAGTGAGGCTCATCTTGTCCATTATCAGACAGCAAGCATGGCTCAATAATACAAGATTCGCCCATTCACACCACACAGCAAATGCTTTTGTTATTGTTCATACGCAGGGAAAAGGGAATACCTCCTTCCCAGTCCTCTTGGTTGTTTTTAGCCCTCTCTGAATTGTTCCATTAAAAAACAAAGCAAAAAAAAAAACCTTTAAGGAACTCTTGCATCATTTAGGAAGCTCCCCTCCTGTGCTAGAGATCTAACAGTGGATTGCAAGTTGCCAAACTCAGGATAATTCTGTAGACTTCAGTAAACTTTCTGTTTGTCATACAGCATTCAATGCAACACAGATGTCACAAACTAGAAGTGAAGGAACTAAGGGGGGAAGTACCCTCACACCGCAGGACAAAAGTCCTCCGGCTGGTGCAGCGGGGAAGCTGGCCGGAGCCTTGGGATAGGAGTTGTAACCCTCAAGAATTAGGATACTGTTATTGATGGCTGATTGCCATCTGATCCGGACTTCTCCTCCGCCTTGCCTGTGCATCTCCCTCATTAGTGTGCATCTGACCTTTGCGATCTATTGTGAATGACGTGAGGGTTTCCATTTCTGATCGTCAGTCTTATATTCAACAGTGTAGGCCATGACCGGAAACCTTCCATCGCATGCCCTACCCCACCTCCTTGGAGTTCTCTTCTCCCTCTGGGGGATCGCTACCTTCAACTTCACCCAGGTGAACACCCATCACCTCTCTAGCCTATGGCTGCATCTTCCATCCCTGGTCCTCCCCATCACCACTTGGTAACCTCCAAAAATCTGTTCACTTTGGTAGGAAAGTCTTGGTCTTCCTTTTTTTCTTCCTCTTAAAAAAATAAGTGGTCTCATACAATAGTTATCCTTTTGTGATTTACTAATTTCATGGGCAAAGCATTCTCCAGAAACATCCAGGCCAGACCGACTGGGGTTTCGTTGGCTGATTTTGCCGGGCCTTTCTTCCTAATCTGTCTTCATCTGGAAAGCCTGTCTGAACCTGTTCAGTACCATGGCACCCCACCAGCCTCCGCGAACAGGTGAGTCGTGGCTGCACCCTCAGGTCTCTCACATACAAGACATGCATTCTTGCCCTGCCCCACCGCTACGCTCAGAGGTTAGGATACCTCAGACGAGTTCTCTAACCTCCTCGGTTGCTGCAGCTATAAAACAGGGAATATCAACATTTGTTCATGTTCGGATGAAATAGGCTGACCCGTGGACAAACACGATGATCTTAGCCCGGTGTCTGGGACATGCTGGGCTGCGTTATATTGTCTTGTGATGACAAGAGAGACACACAAATATTTCACCTGGTCACATGGGTCGAGGTTGTGTTAAATGAATTCCTCGTGAATATCAGTGACTTCTAAGACACCTTCGTTGTCTCCTTCCTCCACCCTCCCTCCCGCATCCGAAGTCTTTATCGTCCCCGACCTGTTCCACATCCACCTGTTCAGGGCCGTTTCCACTCACTCATTGCAGACATTCTGCAGGGAGAGGCAAATGAGAGCAATTTGTGACATGCGATACGGCACGTGCAAAAGACACGTAATTAGTGTCAGAATGGATACATTTGCTTTTTAAAGTCTATTTGTCCGTGATTTCAAATGAATCAACCCGCTATATCTCTCTCAACAGCTTCATACTACTCCATAATGAATGAAATAGCTCCTTTAGGGAAAAAAGTGTAAGCTTTATGAATAAAATGCTTTTTTCAAATGTTGGCAAGAGAAGGACTTAAAAAGACTCTTCTGTCTAGTTCCCCTTCATTTAAAGATCTCTCTAAACTCAGAATCATTGAAAGAAAAGGATTCTCCAAGGGAGAAAAAGAAACTACTCTTCTCCCCCACCCAGACCCCCCATCTTTCCAAACGTTATAATTTCCGGTGGGGAGGGGCGAGCCGGGGGCAGGGTAAAAGCTACACTGTTCAACAAAGGCAGAGTAACCACACGTCACACCCACAACCGTTGCGTAGACTGACTCACAGTGGCCCTATCGGCCAGGGAAGAATTGACCCAGAGGGTTCCCAAAGCTATAAACCTGGACGGAAGCAGATTCCCACTTCCAGCTACCAGAGGTCAGCTGTTCGGTTCAACTCCGAGGGTTTTGGTGTCACAGCTGAATGCTTCAAGCCTTGCTCCAGCAAGACTCCTTAAGGACAGAATAGGACCCTGAAGGTCACTACTCTTTCTTAGTTCTCTATGCCCTACACAAGAAATCAGGACCCTACATCCTCTCTGACGTCCTACACAAGAAACCAGGACCCTACATCCTCTTCAAAGACATGTCTTAAGTAAGGAAAGAATGTTCCTGTCAAAGCTCTAAACTGTTTAGCTCCTACGGTTCAATTCCTCCATTTCTACTCGATTCCTCTCTCTTACGTGTATACAATTGTATGGGATTAAAATAATATAACTATGATTCCATTCTCTAATGCTACCTTTGAAATAGGCGGGGCACCGCCACGTTTCCTAAACCTTTGTCTTTACTAACCTTCTTACCGATTTGAAGAAAGCAACTGGGAATTTTTGAACCTCACAGTACCTCGGGGGAAGGCAGAAAAGCATGGGAACTCTAGGAAGACCAGAACTACATGGGTTCCAGGGGAGAGTTTTAATGAATAATTTGACTGGAAATAATGACAGAAGACCAAGACAAGAGCCCAGGCTGGCTCAGTCAGCTATACACCTATCCAGATTATACGCAAAGTCCAGTTTCTAATTCACGGTGCATGCCTTCTATTTCAGAAGTAAACTAAAACCAGAGTTGATTTCCGGAACTAGTCCCGTCTTATTGGAAAAATCAGAAACATAAAGGAATAGATCATCTTAGAATCCGAGCAATGACTCTCCAGGCCGCATTTGCCTCACAGCTCTCATGTCAGGTTACAAAACAGTAAGGCCCTTATGCGGACCCCTGGTGGCACAGTGGCGCAATGTGCCTTTGACTCTTAACCTAAAGGTCAGTGGCTCCTGCCCATCAGCTGGCCCACGGGGGAAGGAGGAAGCTGTTTTCTCCCAGAAAGATTTAGTTTCCAAAACCCTGCAGGTTCACTGTCAGTTGGTCTTGACTCAGTGGCAGTGGATCCATAGGAAAGGCCATGGCCAGGACTGAAGACTATACACTACTCTTCCTCTTATTTTTCCACCCGCACGCTCTGTTTCTTCATTTGTGAACTGGAGATCATATGAATCCCCCTAAGAAGCACATGTGGGTAAATGAGATGGGACACATATGCCAGGTTAAATGGCATAAATCTAACACAAAACGACAACTATCTCGAAGGAAACATAAACACGGCTTGGAACATGTCCACATCTCAGCAAGCTCTAGGCATTGTTAGTTCTCGGAAACTGTCAGAAAGTTTTCTTTGTAGCGAAGAAGTCATCGAATCGACTTCTCCCACCACCATCTGCCATTCTGTTCGCTGTTGTCCTGTTGTATATGAATCACAAAATACACAGGGACCGCGACGATGGATTGAAGCCAACTAAGGAGCATGTCAACTTAACACTAATAGTGATAGTATATACTAGTACACAATATACATATACTACATAAAAATACACACATACGAATGCTAATAAATGTATGCTGATGTCATTCTAATAATCATGAAGACAGTACATGACCAGGCATAGCTTCCTTCTGTACAGGGTCACCAGGGGTCATGAATCAGAACAATCTCTGAGAGAACATCCACAACAACAACGTCTCTATACTGGAAATCCCTTTGGGAAAAAGTCTCTATTTTTAGGATATTTGTCTCTTGAGTCGACCAGGAGGGCCTGTTAACTGCTATCAAAAATGATGATCTAAATCCCTGGTTGCAGAAGGCACTGGGCTCGTATAGATAGACATATCCTGGGCACCTACTAGGTGGTTGAAATCTAGAGGACAGGTGCCATGACAGTGTGCACACACATGAGCAAAAATCAGTATAAAGAGGGGAAAGCAGCCAGGGAGGGTCATTTGGAGGGCCATTCATCTTTACAAAGGTGTGTGATCATTAAGTGAATCATTTTGCTAAGACGTCTGCTGCTCATTAACTTTTCATAATTTTACCTCCTTACATAAGTACAAAATTGTTCGCATCAAGACCATCTGTATTAGAAGCGATCAAATGAATTTTAATATATCTACTTGATGTCATATTATCATGATAAAAAAACCACAGAGAACTTATAACAACAATGACAGGTAAGAAAAGCACAAAACAAAAATAAATCCATGGGGTGATTAAACCAATTCTGACTTAGAGAGACCAAAAATAGGCTTTCTAAGATGTACATCTACAGGAACAGTCTACCTAGTCTATCTCAGGTGGAGTAGCTGGTGGTCTTGAACCCCAGCCCCTTGGTTGACAGCTCCTTATGGTATCACAACAACATGGACAAAGTAACCCAGGATCAAATACAATGCAAAACCGAAAGAAAATACCCCTAAACACTACCAGTGATGCTTGGATGGTAAGACTAAGGATGTTTTTACATTCTAAATTTACCAAATGTTCTCAAATTCTATGATAAATCTGTGCCTCTTCTACACTGTTGTGTCACTATGGAACAAATACACATGCCAATGAAAAGCATAAAACTATAAAAAATGTCCTATCTGGGTTGGGGACAGGAGCCAAGAATAAGTACAACACTTGTTAAAGAAAGGGCTCACTCACATGGAAGTTCTACCTCTATCGCTGACGTGCTCTGGCAGTACTCCTCAAGCTTTTCCAACCAGCAGCCCTTCTGTCGAACCCAGAGCACCAACTTTAAAGGTACGACCTTCAGTTCGTGCGATGGGAGAAACACCAGGCTGCTAGTTGCAAGGTCAGCATTTCCAACCCACCAACCCCTCAGAGGGAGCGGAGGCTAACCAAGGGGCTTGAGCCCACCCAGAGGTACCTCAGCACAAAGGTCCGGCAATGTCCTTCTGAAACTCACTTTATGGGATACCCTGCCACCCAGAATGAGCTCAGCAGTCGCTGGTACTGGTAATCGACTTCACAGTGAATAGGTTGGATTACTTCTATGTGATAAGAAGCATAAAACATCCAATTATCTAAATGTCTTTCATTGTGATGTTTTGAAACACAGTCACTGCTCATTTCTCCAAACTTATTTCTTTCGGAAATATATTATCTTTCCATGAAACTAGCCCCAATTTACTCATTTTCCCCTTTCCTCTGGATATTGCCATTTACTGCTCAACATGTCTTAAGGTGCACTGACTGAAATTAGACACAGTGTTCTAGATGAAAGTGCATCATTATTTGATAGAACATCAACTTAATATTTCTATATAATTTTCTACCTTTCTCAGTGGCCCCTGGAGTCCCATTGGCTTTCTTAACAGCCCCTGCATGATGGGGGGGGGGGGGGGTTCTTCACTGCATTCTCTGTGATGCCTCCTAATTCATTTAAACAGCACACGCTGCTGTCATCGTGCCTCTGTGCACAGATAGCACATCTTTTTTTATGAACTGAATTTTTCTTTCTTCTTTTTTCTTTTTTTGCTAACTTAGCTTTTCTGTGATGGAAATGTTCTAGGCCAGGTAAGTAATACACAATTAGAAGGAATAATGATAAAAATCAATCTTTGCTCAATAGCAAAACTATATGTACATATACGAGGGGGGGGTACCAAAAACACCCAGAATTTTTTTTTAAAGCTATGTATGTAATAATAATAAAAAAAAACAATCTTAGCACCTTCAAAATACTCTGCATTACACTTAATATATTTGTCAAATCTGTGATTCCATTCTTGGAAACAGTTCTCAAATTCATCTGTTTGGATGGCTGACAGCACCTCCCTTGGGGTTTTTTCTTCACCTCTTCTACGTCATCAACTCACTATCCTTTCATGTCCCTCTTCATTCATGGAAACAAAAAGAAGTCACACAGAGTGAGGTCAAGGAAGTCAGGTACTTGGGGCAAGAGAGGCCTGCTGTTTTTGCCAAAACTGGCACACTGACTGAGTGAGCAGGTGCATTGTTGTGGTGGCAAAACCAGTCCCCCATCTGCCAGAAATCAGGCCTTTTTGGTCACACAGCGTTACGCAATCTTTTCAGAACCTCTAAGTAGAAAGCTTGATTAACAGTCTGACCTGGTGGAACAAACTCCACATGCACTACGAGTGGACATTTCCATCCGTTTGGGAAGGTTTGTCATCAATGGACATTTCTCCTTTGTCAAAATGAGAAGACCACTCATACACTTGAGTTTTCCCCAAAATGCTGTCCTTATAAGCTGTGTCCACCATCACAACAGTTTCTGGGCATTTTCCCCGAGCAGGAAACAAAATTTCTCAGTCGCGTGCTGTTCTCTTAAATCGGCCATCACAAAAAAAACAAGGTTCAAGTGAAATTACTTTTACAAAAAAATTCAGTGACCAGAGAGAACCTTCTCAGGTGACACCACTGGGTGCACTGACTCAGAGCAAGTTGCCTGATGCTCATCTAGCGGGAAAACTGTGAACTACGAAAGCTCCACTCTGCCCAGTACAACTCCGGTTTTGGGGGGTACCCCTCGTATATATATTTTAAACATAATGTTAATCATGTCTTTGAGCATATGATGATGACATAGAAAGATTCTCAACAGTGAATTTGGAATATGGAACATTTGTAAGGATACTTCTGGCGCCTATCTTGTGTTTCAGAGTGTCTTTGCCATTTTAGTAACTCACCAAAGGTAGCTAGCTGTGTGTAGACACATTTCATCTCCATCAGAGCCTAGCCTCTATGTGCATGTTGCTTCTTTGTGCAGGGAAGTTAAAGCACAGAGCGCTACACACTCGTTATTGACCAGGTGACAGATGGCGATATTTCGAGCAGAAGAATAAGAGGCTCCTGAACGATGGCACTTTGGGGTTTTTATCCTGCACCTTCCACCCAATATGCTGTGTCCCCCGAAAGGCACTGCTTTCTCTCTCTGCCTCACTCAACTTGGGCAGAGAATGGAGATAGCAATTTTCGACTCCTTACAAGATGATTCCATTTTGGAGGGGTGTGGCTTGAAATAGATGTACCACACATTTCAAACATATCTATATGGTTCAGGCTATTTTGTGTGTTCCTAATCAACTTTCTGGAGCCGTGGGCTACGCACTAGTCTGCTCACGGCAAGATCCACAGTTGGTTTGAAGCCACCGGCTTGTGTGAGCGAGAAGACGAGGCTCTTACTCCAGGAAAGATCACATCCTCAGAAACACACCAGGGACGTTCCAGAATGTCCTTCATGGCCGCTGTGAATTGGATTCCACTTGCTGGCAGGGAATGTGTTTCTTTTGTTTTTGAATCACAGCTCTACGTTGACCAAGAGGCAGGCCTTAGAGCAGAACAACAGGACAGTGCGTGGTTTAGAACCCAGGAAGGTGTGCATTAGGGTGGTCTCGTGGCACTGCAGGCTAATCACTTGAGAAACTGGGCTATATGAAGAAGACCTTGGCATTGGGACTGAAGAAAAGATCATTAAATAACCAATGATCTGCAAGTGATACCAATTTAGTGCTGAATGGGAAGAGAACTTGCAGTGCTTCCTTAAGCATTTACTGAGGAGAGACTCCTCGCTGGACAAGGAGATCACGTGTGGTGAAGGAGAGGGCCGGCCATCAAGAGGAAGAACCCCCAGGAGATGGGCTGGCCCTGCGGCTGTGACACTGGGCTGGTGCAGCAACAATAGTGAGTGCGGTGCACGGCCAGGCAGGGCTTCACTCCGTGGTACAGACGGGTCGCTAAGAGGGAACAGGCTCGGTGACTGAAGCCCAATACCGATCACATTGTGAGGTTCTTCTCAACCGGCGCTGTGCTGGAAGCAAGTTGTTGCTTCAAAATTGGCGGAAGAGCGTTTGGAGGGGCTCGGGTGGAGGAGTTGGCAAGACAACTATTTCACAGGATCCTCCATTCATTCCTGGCAAATTCTGTCACTACTTTTTGAAAAGAAATTGAACGGTCAATTATTTGAAGGCAGAATATAATTCCACACTAGTTTGACCTGCCAGCACGTCTCTTTACCTCTTTAAAAGGAAAGGTGCTAAGACCATCAAACCAAGGCTTATGTTATTATATACGGAGCCCTGACACCCCAGTGGTGAAAGCATTTGGCTCCGGGACAGTCGGCAGTTCGGCAGTTCGAGCCCAGGAGCAGCTCCCAGGAGCAAGATGTCACAATTGGCGTTGTAAAGATCACAGCCTTGGAAACCCCGAGCAAAGGCCTCATTCTGCCCACAGGCTTGCGGTGAATGAAAAAGGCTTAAGGACAGTGGATTTGTCTTTGATGATATTAGCATAGGCATAACAAATAAAGCATCATTCACAAAACAGGTGTGATAGAAAACACGTTCATATTAGCGAATATTTATATGTAATATACATTAGTTTATGTCACAGGCTTCTTTCAGCAAGTGACTATATTCTCCTTCAATGACCCTAACTGTCTTTCACTTAGCGATTTGTTATGAAATGGTCACTCAATTTTGTATGTAGAGATAAAGAAAAGATTAGGCATTTGGACTGAAACAGAGATAGTGCATTGTAGGTTCTAAATATTGCTGTTTTATTCATTATTTCACCCTAAAGATCTGTATTAAATATTTACCTTGTAACAGACAACTAGTTGATATGTTCAGGCTACAAGAGCGGACAAAGCGGATCAAGTCTCTGCTCTCACAGAGCTTACGAATTAACAAAAGTGTATGCATCAATGGAAGGCCATGAAACGGTGTTGTTTATAAGGCAGTCGACAATTTCACACGGGTCGCACCACATAATCTGTCAGATGGTAGTAAACTAGAGGGGACAATGAAGCAGGAATAAGAGAGGACTGGGGGATGTACTTGGTTAGCCAGGGAGGGCAGGGACCCGGAGTAAGTGAAGGGGAAGATCCTGTGTCAATCTCTAGAAAGCGCCGCCAAGGCACCGTGGGCAGAAGCAGCAGAGTCCGGAAGCTGATGGAGACCTGGGGGACTGAGAACCAACAGAGGCACCGGTGTGGCCGGAGCAGGGACGGTAATGAGGTCAGCAAAGCAGGGAGGGGCTGGGCACAAGATCACCCATAGGCTCTCGAATGTATTTGGCCTTCAGGCCCCTTTAAAAAAAAAAGAAAAGGCAGTGTGCCCCCGCACCCCCACCCCCACCCCCACCCCCCGCCTCCATCAATCAAAAACATTTGCATTAGAGACCATAACCTAGAATCAAGTGCAGCTACCCACATTTGTAGCGCCCCTGGGTTGTTCCAACACCCTCTAGGGCAGTGGTTCTCAACTTTCCTAATGCCACCACCCTTTCATACAGCTCATGTTGTGGTGACCCCGAACCATAAGATTATTTTCGTTGCTACTTCATAACTGTCATTTTGCTACTGTTATGACTCGGGTGACCCCTGTGAAAGGGTCCTTCGACCCTCAAAGGGGTCGCGACCCACAGGTTGAGAACCGCTGCTCTAGGGGCTGGTGTCGCCTGCTTTGGGAACACGATTTAATTGTGGGGCTGTCTAGCCACAATAAAGAATTTGCTTTTATTCTCATAAGACAGGAAGTTAGGGGAGGATTAGGAGTAAAGAAGTCAGGCGATGCAGTTTGCTTTTTATAAAGAGCCTCTGGTTGGAGAGTTGAGAAGAGTCGAATCCCCAAGAACAGAGCGAAGAGTCGAAGCATGGAGCTAAGCTCTTGGGAGGCTATGACAAGAATCCCGCCCTGAAAGCAGGGTTGCTTTGACCCATTTAGTGGAGTTGAGACAGTGACAAGTAGTCATGATCAGTAACTGGAGGTACCGCTGGAAGCCTTGTTGATTGATTGGCTATACCCCAAACCTACCACCACCAAGTCAATTCTGACTCACGTGGACCTACCGTATAGTATTTCCAAGGCTATCAATCTTTTTGAGAACAGACTTCACCTTGCCCCTGAGGAGCAGCTGGTGGGTTTCAACAGTTGACCTTGGAATTAGCAAGCAGTCTAATGCTTACTCAACAGCACAACCAAGCAGAGGAAAGACAGGATGGGATTGGTCAAGTTACATGCAAAAAGGTTGACCTGAACAATGAAGAAGCTTGCTTTCATCTACAGTGGTACGATTGCCAGTGTGTTGTGGAAGTGGGGATGAGGGTGGGAAATACCAATTTCAGTAGAGAGCAGGATAAATGAAAAACACCTCCCAGAGTGGGGGTCTCAACTGGACCGCTTAGTATGAACAAAGCTGGAGTTCAGAGAAGTGGCCTTGGCCACAGAGATGAGTTTGGGAATTACCATATATACTCGTGTACAAGATGAGTTTTTTCAGCACATTTTTAATGCTGTTTTGTGGTAAAATTAGGTGCCTCGCTGATATTCGGGTTGGCTTATACTCGGGTATATATGGTAGTTTATAAAGAGTATATCAACCAGTGAGCATGGATGCTGCCATGTAGGAATGAGTATAAGCAGAGAGGGTGAAAGACTGAGCTCTGGGCGGGTCCATCATAAGAGGACTTCAGAGAGCTTGTGGACAAAAGGAGATTAAAAAATAATGCAACTTTCCCACAAACTTTTTTGAAGCCCGCTGGCAGTTAGCTATCAAAAAGATGAGGAGGAACCAGTATAAAAGGACTGATAAGAAATGATGAGTAAGAAGGGGAGTATCAGGAGTACGAGAATCCATGACCCTCACCCCATGGAAAAATCTTCAAACAGCCAGTATTATAAACATAACTGTAGGGAGGTGAAGGACCACAGGAAGCCCGTCCATATTAGGTGTGCTCTGAAAGCAGACCAGACATGGAACTGCAGGGAAGGGGAAAGAAAAAAAATCTTTCTTTTGCCCATACCTCACACACTCCCTATGAAAACCAAGCCTTTACATATATTCAAGGGCGCTTCAACGAGCGTGTGGGAAAACTCTATGACCTCTAAATCCCAATCTTCCACACACGTTTTCGAAGCCCATTCGAATGTGTGTGTGCACTCTTCCTAAGCACACCAAGTTTTATGAGTATCTCTTCAGTAATCACAATCCACAACAGCCATAGGTTCTGGTTCTCTAGGCACTGTGGGGCCCCCAGAGTGCTGGAAGGCTTTGGACATGGATCTCCAGAAGAGTATCTGTGTATCGTATGAGAAAAGAAGGGAGAAAAACCTTCAGTGTGAAGCAAACATACATGGTTGTTGTGTCGATTTGACACACAGTCGGTCTTATGTGTGTCAGAATAGACCAGGCGCTATGGGGTTTTCAATCCCTAATTCTTTTTCCCAGAACTTTCTTCCAAGACACCTCTCGGTAGATTAGAACCTCCAGCCTTTCGGCTCGCAGTCAGTCACATGACTGGTATCACCCACTGGGTCCATATAAAGTCTACACACATGTAATCTCACTGGGGGAAAAAGGAGGGGGTCTGAGTCATAAATGCAGAAAGCATTAGGAAAGACGTCACAGCATTGAGACTCAGTCCATTGTCAAAATAAGAGCCCCAGTATCAAAAGCAACCAGGAGCATCACCCTGTGTGTCAGAATGTCAAAGAGGCGACTGTTGGAAAGAAAGGAGCCTGAAGCTGGGCCTTGAAGGACCAGGCGGAGTTTAATGAACAGTTAGAGAGAGTGGGAGGAGTGAAACCAAAGTGGGAGGAGCAGCATACCAACGGGATGCCTCAGAGACAGGGCTGGCTGTCTACCTGCTGGCCGGCAAGTTGACAGGCCTGCCAAGTTCTCCATCAAAATGTACCAGCCTGTCATTAGAGAGTGAAATGGGGCAAACAGTGAGCAAGATCTCAGCAGAGCAGATGAGCAGATTCAAAGGAGTGCAGAAGATAAAGCACTCTAGCGTCTTCTCCAGGAGACTGGCTTCCCTAGTTCCTACTCAGTGCTTACAGGGAACTTAAATGCCAGCCATGTTAAAAAAATCTCACAGTAGTCAATGTTTTTATAAATTTAATCTTGTTTGAAAATAGGTCTTTCTTGGTTATGTTAATTAGGACTTGGTTAATTAATACATAGAATGGGTTGATACATAGGTAAAGGACTTTATCATGTCTTGCATTAATATTCTATTTGTAACAGTATCTGTACCCATCTTTTCTTAAACAACTCCAGGGAGATAAGCGTAACCGAAGACAATCACTGTCAGATTTTGGCCTGTGTAAAATCGGATATCATTTAAAGAAAGGGGGTCATCAGGAAGTCACCGATTGGCATCATTCTCCTCGGCGAAGACTAATCCATACAGCAAGGACTCTTGCTGCTGGCCCTTCCAGCGCCCATCTCCGGAAGAGTTTCAGGAATCGAAGTGAAGGGGAACATATTTTGTTCCTCTGGATAATTTTAACTAGAAGTGACATCTTCTGAATGTTTATAGTTATTGGAACAAACATATTTGGCTCTTGTGTTAAATCTTACCAAATGGCCCCCCAACGATTAATGCTGTCAAAATTAAGAAGACCTGGAGTACGTAATTAATCAGTGTCATGGGTTACATTGTGTCCTCCATCCCACCAAAAGATATTGAAATCATAACCCCTATTCCTATAAATCTAATCTGTTTGAAAACAGGCCTTTCTCAGTTATGTTAATTAGATATTACGCACGCAGAGTGGGTTCTAAATCTAATCAGTTTGGAGGTGATGAACAGGCATTAACACAAAGACTGTGGGAAACACAGGCTCACAGGAAGGAATAACAAAGAGCCCAGGAACACGGGGCCTGACGACCAGGAAGGAAATCCACACGGCTGATTCCGACGTGTAGCCTCCAAAAATTTGAGCGGAGACATTGCTGTTCTTTGAAGCCACCCGGCTGTGGTTTTCCTGTTACGTGGCAGAAGAAAACTGAGA
The DNA here is from genome assembly GCF_000313985.2 of Echinops telfairi. Lineage (NCBI taxonomy): Eukaryota > Metazoa > Chordata > Mammalia > Afrosoricida > Tenrecidae > Echinops > Echinops telfairi. The sequence goes on from NW_022106471.1 coordinate 13,728,396, forward strand.
ATGTACATGTTCTTGTCTAGCTTGGCTATAGCAAATTGAACCTCATGTCTTCTTCAGGGGTCACCACTTTGAAAGGGCAACCGCTGGGCACTTGGGGTACCAAGAAGAATACTGGATTCAAAATTGGCAAGAGCTTAAAAAAATTCACAAAATCAGGAATGGTGATACGAACGCCAAATTATTAGGCCTCCAAATGCAATAAAATCTTTTCAATAATAAAACTGATCAGCCTTGCATTTTGATTGTTTTAACCACCCACTCCACCTCCAAGACCTGACTCAGTTTGCCTTTAGCATACACATTTTTATTTAAAAACTTGAAAGGTTCTGTCTATCTTGAGGATAGATGATGAAGATCCAACACATCAGGCAAAGTCCCCCCACCGCCCTTGAATAGCTCAGGATGCACAGAACTTTGACTGCGTCAGAGAAGAAGCGTAACGGGGCTCAGCATAAGGGCACGGCTCTGCCTTTGACGGACTCTGGAGGCTCCTCAACCTCCTTCTTGGCCTCACAGCCGAAAGGACGATTCAACTGGGCCTTGGGGTTTGGGGAAGTTCATTTGGCTCTGATTATTAGAAGATTACTCCTCTATGAGTTATACAGAACTATCTAAGACTGTCGAATATCTGGTAAAACAAAGCATTTGATTTTATGACCCTTCCCGATAGGAGTTTACTGTAATGTTTTATTCAGAATGTCTCAATCATTAACATTGAGCCCTATTTTCCACGCCTATCTGGTTCAGTATAGTTGGAGGGGTGGGGGGAAATTAAGGATGCAGCAAAATGAGCAAATCCTCCTTTTGCCATGAAACTCTACACACCAGGCTGGAAGAAAAAAGCTTCGGATGAAACCCCAAATAAAGCAAGAACTCAGGGGAAAAATGCAGGGTATCCAATTTTTCCTCATCATGATCATAATCTCCAAGTGTTACGCTTAGTTTTGCTGACCAGCATGAGCCAGAGGAGAAATAAAACAGACTAACAACAACAACAACCTTTTTTTTTTTAACATAGTAAAAAAAAAGGGGGGGGGAAATCATGGATAATTGTAAGCTCTGCTCCACTAGGAAAAAAAATAACAAGATTTAAAATCGTTTGTAATAAGGCAGTGGTTAAGATTACAACTACATTATGCTAATTATCATAGTTATACCATTAGCCAATGTAAATTACCGCGCTTATTAAAGGGACAAAAATGGCCCTGTGATGAGAAGCTATAGATAAGTTATAGTAAGGTTTATAGGCCAAGAGTAAAATTATGCCTCTTGCCATAAACTAATGATTTTAAATAGAAAATAATAAATAACATGAGTGAACATTCAAGTGTATAATAATTAGTTTAACTTTTATGGAGGCCAGGACCTCCATTTTATTATCAACAGTCTATCATATTTGCTATAGCTTTGCACAACTCTAACCTTTTTTAGTTAAAACAAATGTTTGGTGTGTCATTATGGCCTTAATTCCTACAAGAATATCTCCCTCTCCCCCTCTCTCTTTTTCTTTTGCACCACTGAAAAAGAACCCAGATAATTTTCAAGATCCTTTGAGCTAATTGGGAGCCCCTGTGGGATAGCGGTGACGCGTTGGGCGGCTAGCCACAAGGTCAGCAGTTCAAAACCACCAGCTGTTCCTCGGGAGAAAGAGGAGGCTTTCTGTTCCCTTGAAAAATTACAGCCGTGGAAAACCCCAGGGGCAGTTCTACCCTGTTCTATAAGGTCTCCGTGAATTGGAACCCATTCCATGGCGGTGAACTTTGAGAGTATTTTTATCTCATTATAAACTTGAGTCCATGCAATCTTTGCTCCAGTCCCAAGAAAAAACAAACAACTGTCAAGCCCTGTAAATTCTGTTTTCTAAATGTTTCTCAAATCTGTTCACTATTGCCTTCTCTACTATCAATAAAACCAAACCAAACTCGCTGCCGTCAAGTGAGTGCTGACTCAAACTGACTCCCCTGTGGGTTTCCCAGACCATAACTGGTTAAGGGAGTAGAAAGCCCAGTCTTCCTTCTGAGGAGCTGCTGGTGGTTTCAAACTGCTGACCTGGCAGCTTGCGGGTCAACATGTGAACGCTACACCACCAGGGCTTCTCCGTTACCAACATCCCAGTACAAGCCATTACCCTATCTTGTGGGATACAGAAATATTTCTCCCAAGTTGTCTCCCCCAAATATATACCAAATTCAAGACATTGCTTGCTACGCTTGGTAAATGACTGTACACTAGGAGGTCAACAAAAGTAGGTCAGAGGTTATTCTCCTTAAGGGTACCAGCCATCTAGAGCGGCCAGACTGTATGTCTGACTCACCCTAAGTAGGCCCACTCCCTTCTGATATTGTTCCCTTGAAGGAGTGCCCGAAGGCAAGCCCGGGACCACTCAAGGATAACTAAGGTGAGGCTACTATACTGAGTCTAGGGTCCACCCATCTTGCCACATATGTACCCCTATTCCCTCCCTTTACTATTGTGTGGACTCCCCTAGGTCATCCCCCTCTTATTGCTTGTATTGCCTATGTTCCAACCCCTTACATGACCTGGGTCATTATCCGTAATCAGGGGGCTTACATTCCCCCAAAGATATATAAGCTTTGGTTAGAAATAAAACCTCATGAGAGCTCTCTCCTGCCCTCTCATCTCCCACCTCCACGTGGACCACCAAGAGGAGCTGAGGTGAGCATGCTACCATGAAATGTGTCTGACTTCTTTATTTTATTCTCTCTCTCCCATTTCTCTATGACCTCTATGACTTTACTATAATCTTTATCTTAACCATACAATTACGCCTACTGAACCCATGATTAGTTGTGGGGGGGGGGGGCTGGCTACCCCCATATTATCTCACCTCAAATCAACCAGTGCACTTTCTACTTACCTCATTTCACAAAGATCCCTTTTCTCTGGCTCAAAAACAATTACAGTACTTAAATGTTTCCATGTCTTTCCTGAACTTTTCAGAGTCCAAGGATTCCTTCCAATACCCTCACCTTGACCTTCAAGGCCCTATCCTTTTTCTCCATCCCAACTTGACTCTTCATACTTCACTTCTTTCAGAAACCTCAGCATTTCGGACTCTTCCCTGTCAAAGTCTTCCTCAGGCCTCTTCTGCCAAACTACACATGGTCAGCCTGACAAGTGTTCCCTCAGGAAAGGTCACTTTAGTGTTCCCCTAGGTCAGATGAACTATTATTCTCTCGCTCTATGTGTGTGTGTGTATATTATATATATACACACACACACATATATGCATATATATACACACACATATATATATGTATATACACACACATATATGCATGTGTGTATATGTGCATATATATGTCTGATACACAACGGTCACAATTGTATTTGTATTTGCTTGGACACAAACTTCAGCCTTCACTCTCCTCTCCTCTCAACCCCTTTGCACACACATCCACTCAAAATGCACATGCATGCCCTTCGTGAAGACTGAGACCGCATCGGTCTTGTCTACACTGGATCGCCAGCCCAAGCACCATTCATAACACCCAATATGAGTGGTCACCAGACAGCTGTTTAACAAATGAGCATGTCTTCTCACAGTTACATTCGTATGCTTATAAAAACAATTCCTATATTTCTAAGCAAAATATCAATCTAGGATGACAATAAGCAAATGAAAAAGGTAAATGAAGAGCAAAGTAATTAAGTATAAGAGACACTTTTTAAACTCCGGATTGTTACCTTAAGGGTTTGCATAGATAATTCTTAGTTAAATCTATGAAAATTATAAAGATGTCTTGCATCCACTGTGTAATTTTAATTTTTATTCCCCATCTGTGACACTATTTTAATAAACTTCTATAGCAAAATAAATATATCTCACTTAAAAATTGTTTTTAAATGAGGACACATATTCCAGCCACCCAGCATTGGTTTCTTGCTCTCTATACCGCCGGTCACTGAAAAGGACCTTTAATGCCTGAACATACACAGCCGAGGATGACCGCCGCTGTTGCTGTGGTCAGGTGCCTCAGGTCATTTCTGACTCGCAATGACAAACAGGAGGAGGCCTGGGGGCCTAGCGGGTTACACGTTCATTTGCTAAGCTCAAGGTCAAGCACTGAAACCACCAGCTGCTCTGTGGGATACAGATGAGGCTTTCAAATCCTGTAAAGATTCACAGTCTCGGAAATCTCCAGGGGCAGTTCTCTTCTGCCTGGTCTCTAGGAATCGGAATCGGCTTGAGGGCAGTGAGTTTGAGAATAAAACCAGAATAAAACAGTGCCTGGCCTTGTACCACCTTCACAGTCACTCCGATGTTTGAGTCCAATAGGGTCTTCCCCCTTTTCACCAACCTTCTCTTGTATGGAGCATGAGGTCGTTCTTCGGGACCGAGAACAAGCCCAGAGTATATGACAGGAAGTCTCGCCATCCTCTCCTAGGCAGTATTCCAGCCATCCTTCTTTCAAGACAGACGTGTCCGGCAGTTCATGGGACAGTCACTACTCTTTGCCAAACCTATAATTCCAAGGCATCAGTTATTCAGTCTTCCTGATCCGTGTCCAGCTTTCCCATTCACACCAGGCAACTGAGAAGCCGCTGGCTGGGCAAGGGCGCCATAATGCTGAAAACTGTATCTTTGCTTTTTAACACTTAAAGAGAGTTTTTGCAGCAGATTTGTCCAAGGCTACTAAGCCCACCTACTTAATGTCGATCAGTGTGCCTATGGCTACGCCTGTCTCCACAGGCAGCCCTATGAGGACCCCCGAGAGCTTTTATTTCACCCCGTCATGATGGCGTACAGTCTGAGCTGTATGAAAGAGCTACCAGTCGGCAACTCTGTGAGGATGGGTTGTATAGAGTAACAGCGCCAGTGACACTCATGTGTGTGTAAGAAAGAGCGTTATATCGTGAAGGAATCTCTGGAACCCTCTTCCGACTCGTGTAGCTGCAGGCCGATGACACAGAAAGGTGAAGCAGGATATAGGCTGGTGGCAGCAGAGGCAAGTGGATCCAATGTCACTGGAAACATGACAGGGCACTGACAGCTCTCGGTGGCCCACATGGGGTGGTCCATGGAGACAGGCACAGAGTGCCCGCAAGCAGGAAAGCAGAGGGGCAGAGGGAGGGTGAGGTTCCCCAGTGCCTTCCATCTAAAAAGGTCACATGACCCAGGAGGCATCTTCTGTCTGTGACCTGATGGACAGGTTGGACTCCACCTCTATACAAGGGCAAGTTGACATGGAGCTGCCATAACAACTATCAATGCTTTGGGTTAATAACACGAACTATACCTTTGAGAGTAGCAATGGCTTCAACGGGGCAAATCCCACAAAGACATAGGACGCATTCCAGGAAAGAGTGTTCAGTTTGACAATTTATCAGTCTCTCCTAGTCTCATTCACTGACCCTACCTACCCTCGTTGTTGACAATCATCGGGCTGTGACCCATACTACCATATCATAGGTGTTTTTTCTAGACTCATATAATAATAGGGGTGAGGGATGAAGAAGAGCCAGCAAATATGATACTGTGTCCTAGGCCACATAATATGAGGCACATTCAAGCAATTGTAGGCAATGAACTTAAAAAATAAATTATTATGCATCCTTTCAATCATACTACTAAAAAAAAGCTACAAAATAAATGCAAATCAACCCAAAACTGGTCTAAATAATAAATTCACTATGTGAATGCATTTTGAAATAGCAAATATCTAATTACTTTTAAAATGTTTACTTCCTAGCTTTGTAATGACCTGAAGACTATCTTGTTTCCATCTTCAAGCCTGAGCTTGACTGCTTTTACAGACATGCCTGTCCAGGGCCAGGCAAGCCTTGGCCTTCACTCTCTCCGGCTCCACTGTTGGTGGGTAAAGGAGAGCCTTAGCTTCGAAGCTGCGAGCCAAGAGCAGTTCCATGAAGAAATAAAGCTGGATAAAGAGGAGCTGTAACTAAACCTCTTCTCTGAAGATACCTTGATTTGCTCCTCCCAAACCTCTTATTTGTTAAATACAATGTGAGTTCATATGGCAGGTACCCATAATTCACAATGCTGTGGGGAGGCTCTAATCAAACAACTTTGATACAAGGACCATGCTGTATACAAATGTAAACTATTACTAGACTATGGGCGTATATGTGCATAGAAACATTGAACTGGAGATGTACTTAGACATAATTATACATATTTACATTTCGCCCACTGTGCTGTGGGTAGATGGTGTCTTCTTTTAGCAAAGTCATCATGATCTTTGTTTTTCAAAATTGGAACAAGTCAAGCCTCCCCCCCCCACCCGCCCCCCGCCCCCCCAGAACTCGCCCAGTTATAGGTGTACAATGGTGTCTTAAAAACGCTTTAAGAATCAGTGAATAAACGAGTCAGTGGTCTTAAGCAATCAAGCAGAAAAGCCACACAAAGCCAGGGGCTCTGCAAGGCATTGCTCATCCACAGTTCACACCTAGCCCTGCCCAGGAAAGCGGCCCCAGCCCCCTCACTTGGCACTTCCTCCCACCCACAGATTCCTGGGGAGGAGCATGTGGAGCTGAGGGCCTCCTGATGCACAGAAGACTGGCTGCAAGGGGGCTTAGCCCTGCATCCTCCCTAAGAAGGAGCCCAATCCAACAGCAATTATGCTCGGCTAATCAGGATTATAGTTTACAGAATTAGCAGGATCAAAATTAAGTGCTAAAGAAAAGTGAGGAAATTATCTAGCCATTTGTGTCCAAAAAAGTTCTTAAATGTAAGCTCTAAAACTGAAAATAAAAGGGGGAAAAAAGGAATAGAAAATTATAAATAAGACAAAAATCACTGAAAGCAAAACAGTCTAGTATTGGCATAGGAACATAGCATTATAAAAGAACAAAAGGAAATTCTGCATACTAAATAAATTTAAATGTAAACACAACCCAATATAAATATTAGTAGAAACTGCTTTCCCCAGCTGTGAGGTCTGGGAGGGTCCCCTGAGACCTAGATTGTCAGACCTCATTGTTGCTACCACTTCAGGTCCCCCCAGTCTATTCAGGACAGTGATTTAATCTCTCTCTATATATAGATATAGAGAGAGCAAGACAGAGAGACAGATGATACAGATATGGATATGAAGAAACTTTGGCAACTGTCCAGAACAAGGTTCAAGAAAAGAAGCTATGAATACATAAATATTATAATCCATTGTATGAAAGAATATCCAAAAGGAAAATCCACTGAGAGGTATTATATTCAGGAAAACACTGAAATCTAAATGACATCAAAGTTTTAAAATCTAGAATCTGCAACTAGCTTCTTACTCCTCTTGCTATTCTCTGATGGACCAGGCCTGTCAGAGCCATTGTGCTTCTCCTTCCCGTCACCTGGGACTACTCTCCCCACACATGTCCACCCACCTGTCTCCACCAAAAGCCACTGGTAGGCCTTCTCGAACCTCCAGATTTCAATACCTCAAATTTTAAGAATCATGGCAGAACGTTCTCATCTATACCCACAACTCCAGAAGACCACTCGGCCAACTGATAGGAAGCGATCCATTCCAAAGAAAAGTGACCCAATCGAATGTACAAATCATAGAACTATATCATTCATAGCACATGCAAATAACACGTTGCTGAAGATCGCAGCAGTACATTGCCAGAGAGCTGCAACGGGTTCAGGCTGAATTCAGAAGAGAGCATGAGACCGGGGACGTCATGGCTGATGTTACAGAGATCTTGGCTGAAAGCAGAGAATGCCAGAAAGATGTTTACTTGTGTTTTGTTGACTATGCCAAGGCATTTGACTGTGTGGATCATAACAAACTATGGACAGCCGTGAGAAGAATGGGAATTCTGGAACAATTCATTGTGCTCATGTGGAACTAGTACAACTAGGCAGTTGTACAGCTAGAACAAGAGAATACTGATGGTTTAAAACCAGGAAAGGTGTGTATCAGGGATGTATCTCTCACCATCCGTAATCATCTCTAGGCTGAGCATATCATCAGAGACGCTGGGTTTTATATATGAGGGAGGCTTATTAGAGGAAGGCTTATTTATAATTTGGGACATGCGGAGGACACAACCTTGCTTGTGAAAAATGAGGATGACTTGAGGCACTGGCTGATGAAGATCAAGGGCCGTGGCCTTCAATATGGATAACAACTCAGTGTAAAGGAGAACAAAATCTTTGCAACTGGATAAACAGGTAACATCATGACAAATGAGAGAAAGGTCAAAGTTGTCAAGGATTTTGTTCTGCTTGGCTCTCCAATCAGAGCTCAGCAGCCAAGAGATCAAAGGATGCACTGCATTGGGTAAATCTGCTGCACAGGACCTCTTTAGAGCGTTGAAAAGCATGGAGGTTACCTTGAGGACTCAGGTGCACCCTATTCTAGCCATGATATTTTCAGTCACTTCATATGCATGTGAACGTTGGATATTGAGTAAGGCAGACCACAGAAGAATTGATGCCTTTGAATTGTGATTCTGATGAAGAATATTGAAAGTACATAGACGGCCAAAAGAACAAACAAATCCGTCTTGTAAGAAATACAACCACGGTGCTCCCTAAAAGTGAGGATGCTGCGACTTCATCTCGAGTCCTTTGGACTTGTTGTCAGGAGCAAGCAGTCCCTGGAGAAGGACATTATTCTTGGGAAAGCAGAGGGGCCGTGAAAAAGAGTTAGAACCTCAACAAGAGATGGGTCGACACAGTGTCGGCTGCAGTGGATTTGAAACAACGATCGTGAGAACACCGCAGAACGGGGCTGTGGTGCCCTGTGTGGTGCACAGGGTTGGTGCAGGTTGGAACAGCCCTGCGGGAAACTAACCATGACAACCAGGAGAAGTCAAAGTGGATTGCCACGAAATCAGAGAAACCTTTATCAAACAAAAACAACAACAGTGGGAAACGATTGTTTCCCAACGTATCTTCCAGCTAGAGCTGTCCTCTTATGAAGACAGCATTTCCATCTCTCTCAGCCTTCCCAGGTCAATTCTGCACTCTCGGATTTATATCACATCCCAACTATAGTTCTGGAAACCTCAAGGGATTCAAATAGCATTTTTTCTTTATTTTGTTTTAATGTACTTTAAGTATAGGAATAAACAGAAGCCAGAAGGAACAAGATTGGGCTGCAGGTTAGATAGGGTAAGGTTTTCCAACAAAATACTCAAAGGACAACCCTTGTTACCCTCAAAGAGTTTGCAGGTGCACTGTCACGCTGGGAGGTGCAGGGGTGCGCTAAACCGTGATGCAACTTGCTTGACCGTTTCCTCATCGATGCAGTTTTAAATATTCTTAAATTTCTTCCCAATAAGTCCTTGGGATTGTCCTGTGTCCTTGGAGAAAAAAATATATCAAGATGATCACCTTGGAATCTTCCACAACAGCTGCCATGATCCTCTGTCCCTTGAACCCTGTTGAATTCAGAGCCTGCTGAAAGCCACGGTATAAATTGGAACTTCTTTGGAAAGCATTTTAACAAGACTAAGACAATTGCAATACTGAGAGACTTTTCTGGAATAATCAACTGATCAAAGAGACATGTTTAAACACATGCATGCATACACTGGAACCCTAGAAGCAATATATCTTTTAAATTCATCCTCATCTATATATCTAAGCATGCATACAATGATGCATACCTATCATAAATAATGATCAGTGGCAAAATGTGAAGAGCAATACAGCATCTTTCAAGAGAAGACACATTTTTAAGATTTATTGAGAAGAAAAAACAATCTCCTCTTTTCAGACTTGAGATAAACGTATCAAAGATTTGAATTTCCTAGTCTGCATATAGCTATACTCTGTGTCAATCAGCAGACTTAAAAAGCCTCCTCCTATTTTTGAGGCATCCCAAAAGGGAAATGATATTTATAGAATATAGGTGTTCATGGGGTTGAGCTTTATGAAATAACACCTGATCCCAAGAGAAGTAAATCTTTAATAATATGAGGCTATTTCTAATTAAATAACACAGATGAAACAAGATGTCACGAGCAAAAGATGCCCCTTTAATCCTGAACTTTGGATTCTACTCTGGAAACACAATCCTGGGAATAATTAATGTTGCCCCATGGCTACCATTTAGTGCCCTTTGGGTTGTGACCACAGGAGAGATGGCAGGGCAGACGTCTTTCAGAAAGATTCACAGATGGTTTTCCACACTGGGATAAAGCAGGCACTAATTCCCAGCGAGACCTAAAAATCTTGGCTGCAGTATAAAGGGCATTCATTAAAAGAAGAAGGAAGGTTATACGGCTAGGATTCCATATTTTCATAGGTTTGAGGTGAGGCATTTTCATTACCACCAAATGTAAGAGAACATGCGATCTCATAAAGAGAACTTTAAAAGCAAGTCTATGCCAACGTACAGCATTCCCATCGCCTCTGGACGGAACCCAAAAAGAAGTTTGCTGAGCCGAGTTCTACAACCAAACCTGTTTCTTTGAAGCACAATGAATTCTGCTGTTTATATTTGTCCACAGAGTTATTTTGAAAACAGGTTCCCCTGTCACTGAGCTCCTGCCTATTTGACTTCAGTCAACAGTAATAAAAATCTTCAGCAATACCCACTTCTAAAGCCAATCCTGACTCAAAGACGCAGGTCAGGGTCCTTAGCAGCACATTTCCAAAATCCTGTCCACCTTGTCCAGCTGTCCTTGTCCCTCGGTTTCCAGAGAGAATCCCAGTCTCTGGACCCTTCATTCCCTACTGGGGCTGGAGGCCGTCTCTGTCCTTATCAGCACAGGGCGCTGGAGCTGGACCTATGGCCAACAGTTTGCTCTTGGTGACTCTTGTTACAATCCTTCTTTTAGAACTGCTGGGTCATTGTGAAGTAATGACAGTTACCTGACTGTTATTATTAACTTGATCTATGCCAGCGATTCTTACTGTCCCACTCTCCCACCCAACAGCCTGGATTACATGGTTGCCTTGCCAGTCTGGACTGATTTCCAATTTCCCTTTGGATACCAGTTAAACAGATGGCTGGGCCTACGTGGTGTACCACCCAGAACTCCTTTAACAACCTGTTAATCTAGCTGCTGGACCTACACCGTGGCCAGCCCTTTGGTTCTTGCTCAAAGTCGCACCTCTTTCTGTAGTCCACATATATGGACTGACCATCGACTGTTCTGGTCCAACTCCCAGGACCATCCAAGCTCCTGAGCTCCTCTTTGGCTCAAGCAAAGGGAATGCTGAGCCTGTATCACCGCTTCATGTCTCCTTCTACCCAGTCCTGACTGCACGGGCCTTGGTCCCTTATAAACTCTCTACATATGGTCTCAGAATTTGCATCCTGAGAAACTCAATTTGTATCTAACTATGACTGAGTTTCTCCCCCAATACAAGCCCTGATCATGTTTATCTTATTACTCCATTAACCTCAGGCAACCGGTAATGCTCAAGAATGCCTATTGAATGATGCTAAGGCTAGGTTTTAGCTTCCCCAAATGCTAAATCTAGCAATGATTACCTGTTCGTTATTAGAAGAGCTGTTACATTTTCTAGAACCTTAACATGTTGATAAAAAATTATTTATATTTATATAATTTTATCATATTGACTTACAGAAAATTCACCTAAATGTGAAAGATTCAGTAATACTTAGTTTGAACTAGGAACAATTTCATTTTCTCCTGTAAAATGAATATATAGCAATACTTACTGCTAATCCTGTATTACTCATTAGGAAGCCCTAGGGGTCATTTTGGAATTCCAGAACACTTTTGATATTACAGTGATGGAGCGGCTCCCTAGGAATCTGGTGGGAAGTAACCAGGGATGTTTGGTATCTTGTAATGATAGAATTACTGCCATACAACAGAACACAGACATAGATCCTGAATGAGTTTTAGGGCGCATGATCGAAAACTTCCTTTGTAATTATTTGAGCCTACAATTACCTTTAATGAAGGATGGATTGTACTCAAATGCTGTTTTGTTGACGACTTTAGGAATAATATTTCATATTTTGGTAATTCATGTCAGTGGATAACAGCACTTCTGTTTTTGAGCAGTTGCGGTGTATTGAATTGTGTGCCCTAAAAATATGTGTTGAAACCCTGTCTTCTAAATCTGAGTCCTTGTGTGGTGCAAAAGGTTAAGAGCAAGGTTACTAGCTGAAATATTGAGGGTTCGAATCCTCCCTCCCAGAGGCTCTGAAACGATCACAGCGATGAACGCCTTATGGAGCAGTTCGGTTGGGCAAACGAGGTTGCTACGAATGAGAATTGATGTAGGGGCTGCCAGTGGTGCAGCAGATTAAGCATCTGCCTGCTAACTATAGGTTAGGTTTTTCAAATGCACTGGCTGCTCCACGGGAGAAAGATGAAGCTTTCTGGTCCCATAAAGAGGTACAGCCTCTGGAACCATGTAAGTGACACTGTGCGTCAGTGGGACGGCAGTGAGTGAGCGAAGTCCTGCTTGGGAGTAACAGTGCTATTTTATTTTGTTCATCAGGTCATATCACAGTAGGACGGGTCCTAAACCTAATCACTTCTGAATGATCAGAGAGCAAAATAGACAGAGACAAAGGAAAAAGTCAGATGTTAAGGATCACCAAGGCACACCAAGGGATTCCAAGGATCTTCAGCAGACACCAGAAGCCAGGAGAGGGAAATCAGCGAGCTTTAAAAAAAGTTAAAGAAAAGTTCCATTATCTTTCATTTTTCCATGGAACGTTTCGAAGCCTCCTAGGATGTGTCGGAGTAGAGCTGAGCTTCATAAGGTTTTCAACGGCTGATTCTTTGGAAGGAGATCACCAGTCTTCCAGTCAGATGCCTCCGGGTTGACTCAAACTTCCAAACTTTTGGCTGGTGGCTGAGTGAGTTAGCCCTCATGAGATGTAGTCAGGTACCTCAGATGGCCCTTCCAGCCCTATCCCATTGCTGATGTATTGTAAACTCTGGCCTCTAGGTCCACAGCTCTAATCTCACTTTGGAGGGAGTCCTTTGTTATACTAATGGACAGGGTGAAGATGGAAAGTATTCTGAGGCTGCACCAAATCACTACACTTTCGTTCCTTGGGGATACGGTCTACTGGAAGAGGAAACCCCACACCCCATTAAAGCAATTTCCCTGTGTACAAGAGTCATCTTAGAAGCTCAAACCCACAGCCACCCAGCCATGCCACTCATGGAGACCCTGTGAGACGGGACAGAATTGCCTCTGTGGGTGTCCAAAGCACAGCTCGTCACAGAAGTCAAAAGCCTCATCTTTCTCCCTCAGAGTGCGTGATGGTTTCTGAAGTGATGGTGGCTGAGACCAGGGGACCAATAACTGTATCCTTATTGTTTACTGATCCTGGCTTGGTAAAACCTGTCAACTTCCCCAATAACCCCCTTAATTGTATCAACTATGAGTCAACTTTTTTTAAAGCTCCCTGGTTTCCTTCTCCTGGATTCTGGTGTCTGCTGAAGATCCTTGGAATCCCTTGGTGTGCCTTGGTGATCCTTAACATCTGACTTTTTTCTTTGTCTCTGTCTATTTTGCTCTCTAATCGTTCAGAAGTGATTAGGTTTAGGACCCGTCCTACTGTGATATGACCTGATGAACAAAATAAAATAGAACTTTTACTACCAAGCAGGATTTCGCTCACCCACTGCCATCCCTCTGACGCACAGTGTCGCTTACATGGTTCCAGAGGCTGCACCTCTTTATGGGACCTTTGTGGGGTCATTGCAACAGATTATCAAACCCAGCAGAAGAGTAAAGTGTTGTAGGAGTGCGTAGTTGATGTCAGACGAGGGTGAAGAATGATGGTGGATGGAGGCATTTCAGATCTCTACCTCAAAGTAACAGGCCGTGGGCTGGTGAGAAACTGGATCCTCCCTCTTCCCCGTGTAGCTGGAGGATCTCAGCTATGGCCTCTGTGCCATTTACTCACCTTGGTAAAAGACAAGGAAAACTCTTGCCATGAGTCCCTTATGACTCAGTGTGACCTTATAGGGCAGCATAGAACTGTCTCAGAAAGTTTCAAAGACGCAACCTTATAGAAGCAGACCGCTACCTCTTTCTCCCACAGACCAGCTGGTGGGTTTGAACCACCAATGTTTCAGTTAGCAGCTAAGTACTTATGCACTGCAAGTCCAGGATCCTGTACAGTGACAGTGGCCAGATTATAGATAGTCAGATCTATGTATCATTGCATAGTCTCTGGTCATTATTTGAAGAGTACCCGGAAGTCACTGATGATCATTTGTATGTAAATAGAGAGCAGCAGTTTAAGATGTGTAAAAGGTCCACCCAATTTCTAAATTCAATTAGCAACATGGCATTTATATATTTTTTTAAATAGATAAATCCAAGCTAACCTTTGCTGGACATTTTTAATACCTTTTTACCTAATCACCACACTCCCAGTTCAAAGTCAACAGCTATGATTCTATAAGACTAAAGAGAGAAAGAGGGGCCAGGGAAGAGGAAGACAACTGAGCAAAATCCAAATAAGTGTGCACATCAAATTAAGTGAACTGGATTGATGAATTATATATGAATAGATTATGCATATGCATTTACATAAATATTATTTTAAAAAGGGAAATGAAAGTTTTTATTTAACAAAAAGCTTACAGTTCCATATTAAAAATACAATAAAAAACACAGAAGCCCCAAAATGTCAAGCATATACAAACTAATTTTGACTACACAAAAGAAAAGAGACAGCAGTTTGGGAATCCCAACTTTTAAATTCATAAAGTGTCCTTAAGTTTTCAAAGTTACGATTTGTAGCATTCTCGAGACCAGAACTATTTCATAGTAGTAGCAAATAGGACAGTAGCTGAACAAATGAATGAACTTGCTCAAATGTTTAATATATCATTAAGCAATCTAGGTAATTTAAGAATATTTTGATATTTAGAGTAGCTTCCACTAATAACAATCTGGAAGAAAAAAGCAATGCATAAACGTTTGCCTTTTCTCTGCTGGTAAGCGTGTTGGGAATCTGCATTTAAGATGGGAGGAAGGAAAACTCAGTTTCATTCCACTATTGATCCATCAGGCAAGAACTTAATCAATCTTCTTTATAAGCTATTAAAGTAGAGCTTGCAAAATGAACTCACCTGATGCATTCAACATTGATTGCCTCTTTCTAAGAACTGAATATGTCTGTCTTATCTACTGCTACAGCTGGGACTCCATTTTTAAGGGGTAAGATTCCCCCCTCATTAGTTTCTCCAAGATGGCCCAATTATAAAAAAAAGCATTTTTTTGATAGTAGCCACAATGAACAACTAAAACAAAATGAAGGCAGTAACTCTTGATTTCAGTCACAGCCCCTAGAGAAAAATGCAAGGCCCAAAGCTTATGTGCATGAAAGGGAATTCAGCACCAGTCCCAAGATCCTGCTCCAGCAGTGAATTCTGAAGAGCCCTCTGACAGCCTGAAACTAATGTCGCGACCTGAAGCTCTGATAAATCTTGGAAATTCAAAGGGAAACTCAAGGCAGCTGTAAATCCGTCCTTACTGCATATACATTTCAGCCCGGAGCTCCTATTTGTACTACAATAATGATATGATATTCCATTCAGCATCTATCTGCCTCGTAAATATGGGCAGAGAGGCCATTCTATATTTACAGGGCAACCTCCGAGTGCTAGATGCTATACACTGGGGGTTGGTGGCGGGGGTGGCTCTAAATTCTCAGTTTAATAGAAAAGGTTAGTAGCACAAATTCCCATGGACCAAAGAGAGTTCCCTTGGGCTCAACTTTCCTCCTTAGTCCCTTATCACTCCGAAACCAGATAGAAGGAGAAGCACCAGTCAAAAAGGCGCTGTCTCTAGAGCCTTCCCAGGGTAGCTTCCCATTTCATTATGGAATTGTTGCTACACCCCAACATAATATGACGGATTTGTTAGCTCGTTTCCCTCGGCTTGGTTTGGTCTTTGGGTGTTTCCCTATGATAGAGGGAGGGAACATTTCCTTGGCTGCCCACCTCCAGTTCTCCTTGATTCCTCTAGATTTTCTACAGTTCTACCACAGGTGGTTGACAAGGTCTGATTCTCAACTGGCTCCCCATACTGACTCAACTCCCCAAGGCAGGGACTGTGAGGAAAGTCAGAGAAGCAAAGGGCCTAGGTCTACATTCCCAACACCACTGCCTTCCCCAGGCTCCCACCGAACTCAGTTCTGAAAACTCCTGTCAAGCAGCTTAGGAAGCAATTACCCTGATCCACAATGAGGAGCCAGACCCCCGGCTAGCTGAGCTCCACTCTGCCCAATGCAGCGCCCCTCAGCCTCACTGCCCTACAAAAGTATCATCCTCTCCATTAAAGGTGGTTTCACGGGTGGGGGTTCCAAGGAGTTAATGGCTTCAATATGAGTGTCTTCAGATTATGAATACATTCAGGAAAATGGGCTACGGTATGGGGTCTAATGTTTATTTATTGCAAAAGTCAAGAATAGCTGGAAGTCCATTAAGAGGATGTTTCGGCAGATTATATTAATTTGTAATTAATTTTCAGTGGTATTTATGAGCAAACCTGTTAATCAGCATAAATCAGGCTTTGGAAATTATAATATTAACTAATATTAATTAAATGATAATTTATAAGTTTCGATCGTTTTAATTATCTTTTGATTAAATTACCTGGTAGTCAATTCCACACTGCTTTTGATATTAATTAGCTAACTTAAACATGATCTGCTGAAACTACCCCCCTGTGGATTAAGGCATATTGTCTAAACAGGTCAACACTAAGATACTTCAGAATGACAATTTAGACGGCATGATTAGCAGAATTAATTGTTTAAAGGCACTGGCTTTTTCATGCTCAATTTGCCAGCAGGTAAGGTCTTTAAAATATGCCCTGGGTTTCCCAAGGCCCAAATTTTGATACTTCCTCCATTTTTGCTATTCCCTTCTCTCCTCTCTCCCCCCTTTCCTTCTCTGTCCTGTTACCACATGGTCTAGCCTTCTGAGACCTGAATTAGTGTCAGCCTATTAATCAGCCAACAAAATATGTCAGAGGAAAATAAAGTTGCAACCCCTCCCCTGCTCAGGCAGATACAGTGACCCCACTGTCAGCCTCCCTCCCGGCATGGGGCTGGGAGCCTCGTGCCCCAGCCCAATTTAGGTCTCCCCTGGAACTGACAGCCAGCCCAGCCCTCATTGTTGTAAGTGTTAATGTTTAATTTAAAGCCACCTACCCTCAAGTTCTCAAAGCCAAGCGAGGATCTGGCTCCGCACGACGCTTACTCCTGCTCTCGAAGCCGTGCCTCTCTCCAGCTCATCCTCCTGAGCAGCCACTTCAGAAACGACGGGGTCTTTGGACAACAATCATCCGAGTGAGAGTTCGTATTCATCGGAGACATCATCAAGGAAAGCTGAGGAGTAAAAAGGAAACAACAAAATGAAGCTTGTTGTTGTTAGCTGCCAACTCGCCCCGACCCATGGCCTGTGGGCCGGGAGGAAGGCAGTGCCCAGGCTGGCGCTTGGGGGTCAGAACAGGTGAGCCAGAGGGTTTCCAACACGCAGTCCTCCACACACAGACCAAGGGCAGTCCCACCAGAGGACTGACCCAAAGTGGCCTAGGTCTTGCTCATGGAAGGGGAGACCACTGGGACCCGCCACGGCTTCCTCATGAGCTCAGCAGGGACGTTTAGTTTCATCTTGTGAGGGATAAGACAGCACACTGGTTTCCAGAAGCTCCACCGGGTGGGCCACACCCTCCCTGGAGGCACTGCCAGGCTAGGCAAAGCTTCTGCCAGCCCGTAGGCCATACGCGTGTTGACGGGCAGTTCTGATTTCTAAGACGAAAGCCTAACAAAGAAAGGGGTGTCCCTTCCTTTTACAAACACAAGGGCAACTGGTCATCTAAGGCTATACATATCCTAAGACACATAATCCTAATAGGGCAGCTTTATCCCGAAAAACTGCCCCAGCAATGGCTGTCGATGTGTGCTGTAGAATCGATTCTGACTTGTCAGGGTCCCACAGGACAGATGGAACTGCCCTACAGGGATTCCGAGGCGACAACCCTTTGTCTCTTTTCTCCTGCTGAGCAGCAGGTGAGTGCCAACACCGAACCTGTAAGTAAGTTAACAGCTGAACCCGTAACCACCGTACAACCAGGGCTCTGTTTCCACAGCGATCACTGATGGCAAATTACATTTCAGACTCCTTGGCTGCCGGTCGCAGGAGTTGAGAAGAGTAGAGTACTTGAACTTGAAAAGCAACAGCAGAACGCAACAGTAAATGGAACTTTCTTTACATCCTGAGGGGGTATGGGTGATCAGTTGTAGTGCCCAAGTCTTGGTAGTATTTCTGACTCATGTTATCAATAATTGCCATCTATAGAAATAAGTATAAAAATGTATATATGACAGAAGAAACACACTGTAGAGTTTTGATTTTTTTAAACATCTATTATGCTTTTCTATAATTCAAGGTGGAGAGCTTTTCTTGTGGTTTTATCATTCATCTCTTAGAACAGTGGTTCTCAACCTTCCTAATGCCAAGACCCTTTCATACAGGTGACCCCCAACCGTAAAAGTATTTTTGTTGTGATTTCAAAACTGTAATTTTGCTACTTTTGAAGTGAGCAACCCCTGTGAAAGGGTCATTTGACCCCCAAAGGGGTCGAGACCCACAGGTCGAGAACCACTGCCTTGGACTCATCTTCGAAAGGAGAATGAGTTCTTCCTCATCCAGACACAATAGAATGGGGACATCAAAAAGTTCATGGAAAAATTCCATGATCTCTTCCTTCCCTCTTTTTTTACCCTATGAACTTTTTGAAGGGCACTCATATAGAAAAGTCTGTTTATGGGCTTAGAAAAGACATTCATGGGGGGTTTTTTTTTGGTAGATTTTATAAAGCTGGTTTTAAGTGGCTTGTTATTATTTGACTACAGTTAAATTAATTTTCAAGGCATATTTCTGAGTAATTGATTGTTAAAATGTGCATATGATAAGCAATTTTTATATGAATACAAACAGTAAATTCTCTGGCAGTTGTTTTGGTAAAGAAGATAGGGAACAGCAGGGATGGCCACAAATGGTATGGACATAAAAATGTTAGAGATGTACAAGTTACTACTTTATTATATTCATAAACAGTAGAAGCATAACTTATGAAAAAAATTACTGTCTGAAAACACATGAGCTAGCATGAACCCCCGCCTTTAGTTGCCTACCATAAAGAGAAGGCAAAGTACCAGTTAGGACCCACTGGGAAAGTATCACTTAATATAAAGCTAAACCTCAGTGGGAAATCACTTATACATAATATGCGAAATATAAAATACCTGACAGTAATTGTAATAAGAACTGTGCAAAAATGAAGAAAACAACAAAATTTTATTGAGTCACATAAAAAGACTTGAATAAATGGAGACATATTTCTCTTGAATGGGAAGACTCATCATTATAAACAAGTAAAACATTGCCCAGTGAATTCATATTAATGGGTTGGTAAGTGCCATCAGGCCAGGTCGGACTCGTAGTGAGCCATGGTCAACAGAAGGAAACTCTGCCTGCTAGCACGCCAGCCGCAATCGTTGCGAAGCTTGAACCCATTGTTGCAGCCACAGAGGGCCAGTCCTTCCTGCTGGGGGTCTGCCTCTTGTACTATGAGCCGCCACTCTACCAAGCACAGTATATCATAGCTGCACATAATTCCACCTGAAATCCAACTTTCCTGAACTGGTCGTTCGAAGGATAGTTGGGCAAGATAAATAGGCAAAAGTAAGTGAAATTTGGAAAGAAATTTGGAAGGCATAACAGGGAGGGAACTTACACGATGAGTTATTACAGTGCACTGTTAACAGGACAAATCATGCAGTAGCATGAGGCTTGTCTCACAAAGCCACTCATGTAAGAGAAAATCACTGAAATCCTGACAAAGATACAAATGTATAGTACCTTTCGTAGTGATAGAATTTTGATCTGTGGGGAAAATAGACAGTGTTGGGATCAATGGCAAAGTATATGAGGGAATAAAAATTGATATCTGCATCATATGACATTAAAGAAATGCATTCCTCAAATGATTTGTTTCAAGAGCCTCTATGTTTTAGGTACTGTTAGTTCTACTTCCTAGCTGAAACCCAAAAATCCCACTGAAGTCGAGTTGATATCAATTCATAGTGACCCTATCTGGCAGAGAATTTCCAAGACTGTGAATTGATTAGGAAGCAGACTGCTAGCCGCATCTTTCTTCTGCAGAACAACTGGTAGGTTTACCTTGCTGACCTTAGAGTTCACAGCCTAACCCTTAGCCCACGGTGCCATCAGGACTCCTCCTGGACATAAAGAGGTCAAAAAATAGAGAAAAAGAAAAATATCCCAGACTTAAGAGAGCTGATATTTTATTGAGCCTGTCAAAGAGGTAACCAACCCATAGATTCCCCTATCGTATTGTTTTAGACAGCAACAAGTGATGCGACGATAACTAAGGGAGAGTCGGGGTGCAGAGTGATGGAACGGTGAAATGAAGGCAGATAATGGGAGTCAGAGAAGCTTTCTCTGGAGAGATGACATGAAGACACAAGCCCTGGGTATCTGGGGGCAGAGCATCTGGAGGACAGGAGGCAGTGAGCACAGAGGTCCCAGAAAAGAGCTTGCTGTTGAAAGGAGGCCACTGGGGTTGGGGCACAGTGAGATGAGAGAAGAGTTCGGAAGCCAAATGGGAGGAAGCCAGGAACCAGAACATGCCCCAAGGGCCCTAAGGAAGTTCCTGGGGCAGGGTGGAAGGATGGAGGAGTTTGGCACTGCAGGGAAACTATCTAACTTAAATTCTAAAAGAATAATTGATTTATGGAAAGTAAAATGCCCAGAGGACAGATTCCACGCAAGGCCACCTACTAGGAGCTTTTGCTGAAGTCCAGGAGAGAGGGAGTGGTGACTTGGAATATAGTGGTAGAAGTCAAATGAGAAATGGTTGAATTCAGGATCCACTTTGAAGGCGAAGCTAATAGGATCTGCTTATATCTTGATGTTGCTTTGGTTATCTAGAGCGGCCATAACAGAAATACCAAAAATGGGTGGCTTTCACCAATAAAAATGGTATTTTCTTACAATGTAGGAGAACAGAATTCCAATTCAGAGTACGTGTCCCAGGGGAAGGCTTTCTCTCTTTATGGGTCCTGAGAAATGGCCTTTGTCTCCATTGAACATCTGCAGGCCTAGCATGGAGATCTCCAAGTGTCTTGGCCATAGTCTGCCCCTGGATCTAGGATTTCCACAGCGCAGGGGCTCCAGCTCCAACGGGCACAAGCCCCCTGGTTTCTGCTCACTTCTCTCTCCTTTGACCTCCTACAAGCTAAAAGGTGGTGTAGGCTCCACCCCAGAGAAACTTCCTTTATATTGGCTTGGGGTGGTTAAAAAATTTAAATGTGTTGCATCCCACCTTTAATCCTCCTACAGCTGATAGTTTATCACATCAGATCCGCGTCTTGGAAGAACATTACGAAGTACCCCCTTACATAATAAAACAATGCCAAACGAGAGAATTATGGTCCAACCAAACTGACACTTTTTTTCGGTAGTGGTGGTAGCAGTGGGGAGAGTGGAGGTGAGGTAGGAGGGTGGCACAAATCGATCCATGCCAGATGTGGATGAATGCTAAATTATCTAACGTAAGAAAACATCATCAAAACCGCATCACCTTGATAATGTAAATACTTTATGTCCAATTCAAAATCTTAGAATATGAAATACAAAAGGGCTGTCTGATAGATGGAAATCTTTGGAAAGAAAGAATGGCTGGTGCCTCCATAAGTCTCATACTGGGATTTGAGAGGTAGGCAATTACTTTAAGGTTTTGCAAGGGGCACTATTTTCTATTTAACTTTAATTTTCTCTTCTGATCTTTGTTCCCAACAGCAAATGCCACTTGATTATTGGAATGGGGTCTATAGTAGGATAAAAGGTAAAAATTAAACTCATAATCCCCAAACAGCATTTCAATATTTTTTCCCAGCTTTAGCTGCTTTACCGAGGTTAGAACAAGGTGACACAAGAGATCATTTGAATTTACACTCCTCTCTGTTTGCCCGGTGGCGTAGTGGTGAAGAGTTGTGCTGCTAACCGCAAGGTCTGCAGTTCGAAACCACCAGCTGCTCCTTGGGAGAAAAACAGGGCGTTATACTCCAGTAAAGAGTGACAGTGTCGGCATCCCACAGGGCAGTTCTACCCTGTCCTACAGGGTCGCTGTGAGCTGGCATCAACTCCATGGACATGAGTTTGATTCGGTTGTTTGTGTTGGGCTGCTCCTGTTCTAGAGAAGGGGCTGTTTGCTGTGAACTGTCCCAAAATTAAAGTATCCAGATAAAAAATAAAGATGAGATGTTGGCACATATTTGTGTGATAAAATAATCATATGATCCTCAAAATTATCTAAAGCCAACGTTTAACTATACTGTTGAGGTTTTGCCACCTGACTCCCAGACCTCTTTAAAGAAATTCTAGAGAAAAGATGAAAACTGTCAAGGATTTCATTTTTATAAGATCCACAATCAACTTCCATGGCAATTTTGCTGCAAAAGAACTCTTTACAGGTTTTTAGAGTAAAGATGCCATGTCAAGGCTAAGGTGCCCTTGACCCAGACCATGGTATTTTTAATTGCCTCATATGCCTGTGAAAGCTAGACAGAATTAGATATTAATGCATAAGGAAGACCAGAGAAGAATTGTTGCCTTTTAGTTACGGCATTGCTGAAAAAATATCCATTGAAGACACCACAGATGAACACGTTTTTCTCGAAAAAGGTTTCTGAGAAACAGGGTGGTGAGAAGACATGTAATGCACGGTACTTCAGACAGTCCCTGGAGGACATCAGGCCTGGCCAAGTTCTGGGTCTCAGGAACAGAGGAAGAGCTACAAAGAGATGCCCTAACCCAGCGTCTGAACAGTGGGGTCCAGTGCAGTAGGCATTATGAGAACGCTGACTGAGCTGTCTTTGTTGTGCGTACAAAAGGCCACTCTGCCTGAAATCCAACTTGACAGCACTCAACAGCAACCACACATAACAAATGACGAGTGTGTGAAGGTTTATTTTAAATGACTGACATGATTACCTTATTTGATTGAGTTAAAATGATATGTAATATTATACTATACAGGCTGGTTTTGGAAAGTATTATTAGAGAGATAAGAAATAAAAATCTATCTTGAAAATTGATCTAAAAGCACTGAATTTGAGATTGTAGCTTATATTTATTTTCACATATATGCATTCATACACACTTTTACATATATCAAATTTCCCCCCTACACCTAATTATTACAAGAAGATATAGAGATTTACTTCTTTTTTGGCTTTTATCTAAGGTTTTAACATAGCTCATAATAATCTGTCAACAAAATTGGCAATTGTATCTTGACTTGTAAAATAAAACTCATTTTAAAAGTATCATAAATCTAACAGAGCATGTCTTGTGCTCTGATTGGTAGAAAATTGGATATTAAACACTAGGGACAAACTGATCTTATAATTCTGGTACTTGAGCAAGTACCAAAACAAAAAAGAAAAGAAGAAAAAAATCGTTATCTGGAGTTGATAGTTTAACTGATCATGATCAATTTGAAGTGCTCATTGCTTAAGTAAATGACCTTTGGGGTGATTTCATTAACTCCACACACTGCAAAAGGTTATATCTGAATCCAATTTTATGATTGAGTCCAGGCACATAAACTCTCAACATAGTTTGAATTAATATTAAAAAAAGAAGAAGAAAGAAAAAAGACCCAGGTTCTTTCTCAGTATGGGACAGTCATTGCAGGATTAAACCCACTGATGCTGAGTTGATTTTAACTCATAAGAAGCCTACAGAGACTGGAAAACTTTGTAAGAGCAGCCAACCTCATCTTTCTGCCCCGATCAGCTGGTAGGTTTGAACCCCTGAACCTGCAGTTAGCAGTCCAATGCGTACCCCACAGCAAAACCAGGGCTCCTCTCTGAGGAGCTACAGAGCATATAATAACAGCAGCTATTCTTCACTGAGTTCTTTGCTATTCTCTGAGTTTTAGCCATTCCAGTTATCTTGCCCAAAGATTCTATCATGACTCCGCTTGCGTCATGGACAAAAACAAGGTGATATAATTTGCCCAGTGTTGACAGAGAATCTGCCCTCCCAGTGAGGCAGTTGGGCTTCAAGGGAGAACATCTTCCCGAGCGACAGCAGCCTGTGTCCCTAACTCCTGGCTGTGTGGGAGGACAGTGCTTTTCAACAACTGCTGGAACTGCAGACAATCTGTGTGGAGAGTCGCCGTGCAGCAAGGCCGACAGAAAGAGCAGGAAGCGGGTCGTGTTCTGTGATCCACTGCCAAGCTAGCCTGCTTGGTGACCGGCTCAGTCCTGGCTGGTGCAGGTATCATCAGACCCACAACCAGAAAAGTCCTTCTGTGGGCGAGGGTAGAGACAGGGAGACCAGGGAGCGGACTCCTTTCAATAAGCACACGGGCCAAACAACAGCAGCAACAACCAGACCATAAACGCACAAACACAGCAGATCTGCAGGTGGAGACGTTGGATTCGATTTATATGTAAATATAACGCCTACAGGGCCTCCTGCTGGAGAGAAGATGCTTGACCTGCACACAAATCTTTTTGTTTTATTCTTTTGGCTCTTTAGTTATGCAGAGGATAAATGGTACCAACTCTTATACCAGGTATGAAAGGAGGGGTCTATTGGAGCACCGTGTGGACATGATGACTGTGGTGTTATGAGACGGCAGAGTCACCTGGCAGTCCCTGCGTTCACAGGTGTGGTACTCAAGGGGATCAAAGAGCTGCAGGTAGGGAAACAATAGTGATGGGTGTCAGGGAAGGCCGTGGTGGGAATGAGCAGTCAGAGAAACAGACCAAAGGAGAACATCGAGAAACGGCCATTTAGGGAGCTCAAGTCAGGAGCAAGTCCTGACGCTACGTGAGAGGAACAAAGAACCCCAAGAACTTTGGGTGCCATTGAGAAGGAGCGTCAAGGAGAAAGGACGGTCAATAATATCACTCCTGGCGAAAGGGACAAACAAGGCCAAGGAACCAGGAGAGAAGCTGGGACTTCCCATTCAACTCCTGCAGTCTGTCGAGTCACGTAGGAACAGAACAGCACCCAGTAAGAAATGCAAATTGATCCTTTGATTATTCAATTTGTTGATGTGGGGAATCTCTGCTGTGTACATAATTATTTACTGCTCCTTGAAGTGCAAGAGGAATTAGGAAGGACTATGGGAAAAGAAATGCAACTTACAATTTATTTGGCCATTGTATATACAATTAGAAAACAATTTCAACAAGCAAACAAGTTGAAGATAATAGAGTTTAGCTAAATTGGGCTAAAAAATAAGGAATAAAAGATCTAAGTTCAGCTGAAAGATAAACAATATAAAGGTCTTAAAGCAGTATATTGCCAGATAAAGTTTAAGAACTGCTCAGTACAATATCGAGCAGGGATGTGCTATCTAATTAATCCATCAATATCTCTTGATAATGTTCCTCCTGGGCTCCGCATAGCCAGAAGCACTTCGGGCTTTACCCCGAAGTAGCAGGCAGGGTCTTTGATAAGGAGACAGGCAATGGTAACACACACAAAAGAAGGGATCAGCAAACACACAGGCAAAGAACAAGGGCTTGGGGTCACACAGACCAGAGAAGGAGTTCCCAACTCTGCCCCTTACTAGAACTCGGGCAAGTTACATAGCTACTCTAAGCATCAATCCTGTGATTGCATATGCACATGAAATACTCTCTTATTGCTTGATACTGCCAGAAAAAAATAAGACATAATATTTATTACTTGCAAAAGTCTCTTTGTGTAGTGAAACCAGTCAAGCTCGGGGCTACTAACCTAAAGGTTGGTGGCTCAAAAACACCCAGAGACATATTAGGGGTCAGGGCTGGTAGGGTGGTGGTGGCTGAGGTCTGGAGAGCTACTTCCCCCAAACTAGCCATTGAAAATTAAGAAAATACAGTTCTACTCTGAGACACGGAGTAAGAATGACTCTGTGGCACCTGGTTTTCTCTGTACCATGTGTCTATATCGAGTTGGGCTGCTACCTGCAAGGCACCAGTTCGAAACCACCAGCTGCTCAGCAGTAGAAAGATGAGGCTTTCTACTCCTGTAAAGATTTAGTCTCAGAAACCCACAGGGGCAGTTCTAGTCTGTCCTATAGGGTCTCTATGGGTCACAATGGACTCAATAGAAGTGAAGGTTTTTGGGGTTTTATGTGTCTATATAGAACCCTGGTGGTGCTGTAGGGTAAGCATTGGACTGCTAACTCCAATGTTAATGGTTCAAATCCACCAAGTCGTCCTCCAAGACTATCTACTCCCATGAAGATTTATAGCCTCAGAAACTCTTTCTAGAGTCAGAATCAGATTGTTGGCAGTAGGTTTGACTGGAGTGGTATATATATCTGTATGTGTATATGAATATGAATATGCATATGTGGGGGGCCTATGTGTATAATGGAGGGAATAGGTTTGATATATACTTTTTTAGAGCAAATATATTCAAGCAACTACAGATGATTTATCTTGTTGAAAATGAAAACTGTGTTCACAGAAAAGGGTTTAAACTGTCACCCACCCCCACCCCCACCCCCACTCCCACTTCACACCCCAGCCCTTGCTCCAGAAGCAGACAGCCTGTCAATCAGCAGGGAAGTACCTCATTTGGGAGTGGGAAGGCCATCACAGAACTGCTCTCTACCAATTCGGTTAGGGATTCATTCTAACTATGATTTGAAGTGCCTAGAAATTAATGGAATATTTCCTGTCCTCGTTTGCATTGCCTGGGGGCTGGAAGTGCCCCTGTGAGGGAGCTGTATCCAGGGCAACTCGGGACCACGCTAAAGCAGGGAGCGCCCTTGTAGAGTGGTGCTGACTTTGGGATTAGGCTCTGCTACAGGAGACCTTGCCCGGCTGATAAATTGAAGTGGTAATTTGGGATTTCACCAGATAGAGCATTAAATGCGTTAGAATGAAGAAAATCCAAAAGGGGGCACATGCCGGGGAGCCAGACAAGTTGGAGAGTGAGGTTTTGTTCCGTGTTTTGCTTTGGTTTGTTTTGATTTGATTTTTTAACTCCGAGTCTCTCCTTCTGCCTTTGCATTTGAATCCTGAATTTGAGCATCTCTTCAGCGACTGCAAATATATTAGTAAAGTGGATTGTCTTCGTTAGTCTAAATTGCTCTGTGTTTGGAAAAACACTTCAAGAGAATGCCACTCAAGAGAAAGCTTCTCTTGGACCCAAATCACAACATCTTTAAGTAACTCTTGACCTTGAAGCATTTGTGCCCGGCACGTAGTGAAAGTACTAGGTGCAGAAGCAGTTTAAATCTTCCCAAACGATTCATCTCTTATTGATTCTCTTGTTCTATTGTGAGCAGAGAGACACCCACACACGAGTTTAAAATTAGGAGCTCCCTTGACTGTGACGAATGAAGGAAACATGATTTGCTCCCCAAGATATAGAATCATAGCATTTTCTCAACCAAGAGCTGTTGAGAACCCGGTGGCCCCGGCATGCCCTAAACACATTCATTAATTTATATCTTTAGCCTACAGATCCTCAGACATTTCTAACATCGCGGTTTTGTTCAAAGCCCAATTACTTGGCAGTCCTTTAAAGGACTCTGTCATTTAAAAAAATGTTTTATTGTGATTTAGGTGAAAGTTTACAAAGCAAACTGGGTTCCCATTCAACGGTTCATACACGTTTGGACCCACAACGTACCAGCCCTCTTCCAGCTTCCACCCTGCTTGCTGCTTCCATTCGGCCTTCCTTCCGAACCCATCCTGTCTTCCAAATGTCATCCCTGGACAAATGCAGCCCTTTGAGCTCAAGTGGTTGGTTTTTCCAGGGAGTTCATGCCTTCACTATTGTTATAAATCAGGTATGACTCCATGGCCGTTGATAATCACAATAAATGGACTTAACCTTTAATGTCCCTCATCCACATGGCCATTCCCAGACTCTATTTTTATATCTATCATTAACGTGATGTTTCTTTAAAAGGGAACCAGAGTTATATTTGCTTCGGGTCCTAAGAAAACTAGATTCTTCCCAGGTCTGTCTATCCTCTCTCTACTAACGCAACTCCCACTCATCTGCAGTACTGGTCAAGACCACCCTCCTTTACCTCACTAACTCGTACTCTGAAAGCCCTGTTTCAAGTTAAAGGAAAGAACAAAATCGGAACCATGAAAGTAACACAGTGGCCTTCCATTAGCTTAGTCTCCTCTGAAGGATATACTCATGAAACCAGTGGCTGTATAGTCGGTCCCAACTCCAGGTGCGTCAGAGCGGAACTGGGCTCCCTAACCTTTTCAACTACTGATCACGAGGCCTCTCTTTTCACAGGAGCCCTAGAGCCGAAGTGGTTACGAGTTGGGCTGTTAACAGCAAGGTAACCGGTTCAAAACCGCCAGCTGCTCTGCGAGAGGAAGAAGGGGCTTTCCATTCCCATAGAGTTACAGTGTCGGAAACCTGCAGGGGCAGTTCTACCCGGGCACTCTGAGTCAGCATCGACCAGATGGCAGGGAGGTTGGAGACTTATCTTTTAAGCAAGCTCGCAGAACATCCAGGCTTTTGTTTACCTGTCATGCTCTGACAGGTGTGCACTGCCTACGAGGTCAACACCACATCTAAGACACATCAAACCGGGAGAAGCATTTTAATCCACACTTGTGAAAACATTGCAAAATTCTTTTGCAAACAACGCTTGCTATAAAGTTCAAAACCATGGGTCTATGTTTCATGGAGGCAAATGTTTTGCCAATGTTAGTCTTTTTCTTCTGTAGATAAATACATGGCTGTTTTCATACGGCCTTCATTTGTCAGTAAAGTTTAGATGTAAAACTGATTCTCAAGTGTTTCAGTCTATGATCCCAGAGGTGAGACTGAGCCTAAAAGAGTAAGGCTGACACAAACACTGTGACAAAACTGAAAACCTGCCCAGCCAGCAGCGGGGCACCATGAACACCACAAATTCATGTGATGGCAATATGTCAGCCTGCTTTCCATCACCTGCCACTTTACGCCCTCCTGCTACCTGGCACATCAAGAACATGTGTTTTAAAACAGGATGTTATAATACTGGGGGAGAGTGTTCTCATAAATTAGAATCAGAATGTTCCAAGGTATCATTTTCACAAGATTCATGCCACATCGGATTTTTCAGAGAACCAATGCTTGACAACTTGTTAGTTAAAGGAGACCATGTTTGCTTGCATTAGGAAAAGAAACGGATGGGCAAGGGGCAAACAACGATCACCCTCATCCTACCAGGTCACATCGGAGCAGTGCTTCTCAACTTCGGTGTGCATCCAAACCACAAAGGGATCTTGTTAGGGAGCTTTTAGTATGGTCTGGGCATGGGCGGGAAGTGCTACATGTTTAGCAAGCTTCCTGGTGATGCTGGAGCCCCTGGCACCTGGACCACACTGGAGGAGCAAGGCCCAGAATACATCTCCATTTCCTTTCTTTCTTGTTATCCCCTGAAGATCTGTGTGTTAATTAACATGTCCTTCTAGATAATCTTTCTCTCTCCCACCAAAGGGCTAGGTGGGATGATGCAAATAGGAAATACTTTTGGTCTATCAAGCAGTTTGAATAGCTTGCTAATAAGGTAAACAAGGGACAGAGTAAATGAGTGTGTGTGTGTGTGTGTGTGTGTGTGTGTGTGTGTG
>NW_022106471.1:13758083-13771807 GCF_000313985.2 Echinops telfairi
CCATCCCACTAGTCTTAATGTGGGGGAAAGGAAAAGGGAGAGTCTCCCTACCATCAAGAAAGAAGACCTAGCAGCTGAATGTGTCTTGAATTTAAGATCCCTGAATTGAACCCCCTCAAGCCAGGAAAGAGAAAGCTGTAGTAACACACACAGGGAGAGACTGTGAAAAGCAGTACCAGAGAAGCAGTGGAAGCTGAGACAGTAGCATCGGGAGACTGCAGGAGACAGAATGGCGGGCTTCCTTGCCCTTGGAGGGAACAGGAAGGCTCCTTTGACAGGAGGCTTAGTGGCAAAGTGGTATGACTTTGGACATGTGTCTAGGGAAGCAGGTTTGTAAACTCATAGAGCTAAACATGAATGTCCCTGGCCAAAGCTTACTGGTCAAGTGAGATGCTTCATGGTTGGCAGAACCAAAAAGCTTTGTAATACTTGCCCAAGGAGGGCAGAGGCCCAGGGATCACATGGCGGAGAGTATCGGGATCAGAGGGAGATATGCCTGCAGGCACAGCTGGGAGGAGACTGTCCTGATCAAAGAATTGTATGCTGAGCATTCCTAATCCTGAATTGTGACCTTTGCCTCCCTAATAATTCCTGTAACTGTGAATATTATCTGTGAGTTCTGTATAGCCATTGCAATGAATTATCAAATCCAGTAGAGAAATAGAGAGTATCATGAGAGGAACAGTTGGTGTTCGAATAGGTAAAAAATCGGGGGGATGGATGCATGTCTGACTGCTTCCTAGAAACTGACCTCGGGTTGATGCTGACGGTGATTCACCCCCACCCCCACGTAGGAAATGAAAAGATGTCAGACACCAACTCCAGGCCATTTTTGCATCTTCCTAAATACATTTTTATTATCATTATTATCATTTTGAAACACAGAACTCCTATGATGTTCCCAATCTCATCAATAGCTCAGTAGACTTAGAAATTTACTTGTAAAGCATTGTAATTTTTTCAATGATAGATTCAAGAAGCTACCGGTGTGTAAGTGAGAACTTATGGCAAAGGAGAAGATATGACTTTTAGGCAGAAAACCTGCATTTATTATAAATCTTAGACTAATAAGAGTATGACTCTGGACAAGTAACTACATTTTCCATTCCTTGGTCTTTTCATGTTTAACATCACGATGTAGAGCAATGTCCTTGTTGATGCTCACGCTGGTTTCTAGATTCTACAACTCAGCCAGGTGTTTGCATCTGACAGGAAGGACAACTCATAATCAATCTGTTTATTTTGACCAGTTTAGTAGTCAGTGCTAATTGCCAATCAACATATCTGCACAAACAACATAATGATGCTGGCCTAGAGCATCAATTCGGGAGATTGCTGATAAGAATAAACCCTTTGCTCCTTTCTTTCATGCGCACTTATTCCGGGTTGTAGACTTTGCCTGGAGCTTTATGCAGTCGCTTAGGGAAGGTCCAGGGACAGGGGTAGGAAATGTGAGTTAAAACTTGTATCCAACACAGTCAACTCGAAGGCTTTGGATGTATTGTCTAAACTTCGGCACACAGGCTTTCCACCCCCATCCGAGGGAAGTAGTATGTGTCCCACTCAACTCACAGGACCATTAGAGATTCGAGTGGCACACAGCTTCCATGTGCTGCTCTCGAACGTCTTTGAAAGTGCCTTGCCGGTGCAGGTTATATTTTTATCATTCCCAGCATCTTTCCTAAATAATTTATCAACTAGCAAACAGAAATATACTTTGCATTTTGTTATGCAGGCATTTTCTGTTCATCTATTTATTGACTGAAATAAACACAAAGAGGCAAGAAAAACAGAAAGAGATGAGTAAATGAAAGAAAACGTTCTCCAACCCCATACAGAAATCGATGGAAATAGATTTCCTCTGAAGGCGAGTCTATTCGAATATTCTTAATAATCTAATAAAGAAAGGAGAAAGACTTAAAAGTTCCATAAATCATCTTACACTTACTTTGTTATTAGGAGAGAAGGGAATTGTGTGGCAAGATACAAATTATGAACAGAACAATTATAAAGTATACATCTGCAAAGGAAATAGATTTGCGGTTTCCTGGGAATGTAGTTAATAACTATAACCACACCATTTCACATGGTGGTGGAGTAACTGCTGAACGAATATAGAAACAAATTTTCTTTGACAAAGTTGGGGTCTTGATGGATCCATATTATGTAGGATCATTCGAGTTTTCCTCCTGCCAGATGAGTAAAACGACAATCACACTGACTTTGATCAGGTCCCACTCCTCCACCCTGCTCTGCGAACACACGCCGTCTATGTAGCACACTAAAATGTGAAGAATATGTTTACACCATAAGGAAACTAGAGCTTATTTTATGCCTATACTTCGACTCTCACTCGAATACATACAGAAAGACCTACGTGGAAAATATAAAATGTGTTAAATTGCCCTGAAGTCTTGCTAACTTACCATCATGCACCCTTACCTGAAGAGCAAAGACAATGAACTCTTTATTCCCTCAAACGTAAACTTTAGTCCCGTCACTGAATAAAGGTAGAATCTTGCCATTCTCCTTTTGTGACTTAAGAGAAACAAACCCAGAGCAGACACGACTGCCCCTGCTTGTGCCTTTTTAGTTGGTTTTCGGGTAACCAGAAATAACCATGGTTTCAAAGCCTTACTCTTTCAGCTATGTAAAAAATGTTTTTGAAAGCAGTCCCCAAATGCAGTCTGATTACCATGGCAAACTCTTATTTGCATAAGGATGGATTTTGCATGGCCTTTACTTTATCTGTACCTGACATCTCATCTCTCCTTGTCCAGGTTGGCGGATGGAGAAACAGAGCACATTGAAATGTAGGAAGCCTACTGCTCTCCCGGCTTTGCCTGCACGGTGGCTTTTGCTGTTTTCGTCACGTCAAATTATTTGCTTATGGCTGCTAAAATTAAAAATTACTTTGAAAAGATCCAATATGATTTGATCTTTTTTTTATTACTATAAACTCTCTAATTAAAACCCTTACCATCTGCCCCCACACTAATATTGTACCTTCCTCCTTGGCCATTCAGCCTGTTTCTCCTTTGTCCAATCTACTTTCCACTTAGTGCCGGCATCTTGTTTTTCAAGTCAGTCCTTCAGCACTACGCCAGCTAAGAAAGCAAAAACAGCGCTCATGTAGAAAGTCTCTTCCATTTCAGGTCTCACTGAAATGACAAAAATATGCCTACTTTTTAAAGGAAAAATATCATAAGAGGTCTGGAAAATAATAAAACAACGCAGCCTAAAGTTATTATTTTCATCATTAGGTGCTTTCTGTTGCGGGAAACACCGTCCAAATCTTGTCATCTTCGTAACCGTTCCTCAGCCGGCGCCCACTGCTGCGGCCCATAGGTCAATCTCCCCGAACGTCTTCTTCTCTTTTGCTGGCCTCCTACCATGCATGATGTCCTTTTCCAGAGACGGCTTTTTCCGATACTGTGCCCAGAGTGTGGGAGAACAAGTCTCACCATCCTCTCTTCTAAGGAGCATTCTGGTTTTCTCTCTTCTGAAGTGGAAATGTCCGCTTTCCTGGCAGTTCAAGGTACATCCAGTAGTCTTTGCCAAGACCATCATCCAAACGGATCAATTCTTCACTGGTCTTCCTTATTCATTGCCCAGCTTTCATATGCATCGATAGCATTTCATCTACCATATCTTGTGTCCAAACCAAAAACCAAACTCACTGCCGTAAAGTTGACGCCAGCACAGAGTGACCTTATAGGGCAGGGTCGAACTGCCCTGTGAGTTTCTGAGACTGTAACTGGCTATATGAGTGGAAAGCCCTGTATTTTCCTGAAGAGAGGCTGGTGGTTTTAAACTGCTGACCTTTCAGACCACAGCCCAACACGTAACTGCTAAGCCACCAAGGCTCCTAATAGAGTTTGGGCCAGCTGTACTTCAGTTCTCAAAATGGTATCTTCACTCTTTAATGCTGTCTGTCTTAGGCAGCAGGTTCTTTTAATGCACATCGTTTGGTCTCTTAACTGTGGCTTCCATAAGTATTGACGTGGATCTGAGTAAAATGAAATCCTTAACAACTTTGATATTTTCTCCATTTATCATGATATCGTATATTGGTGCAGTTTTGAACATTTGCCTGTTGTTTACCCAAAACCAAACCTATTGCCATAGACTCAATTCCCACCCTGTACAGGATTTCCAAGACTGTAAATCTATATGGGAGCCAATAGCCTCATCTTTTCCCCATGGAGTTTGAGCCACAGGCCTTGCAGTTAGCAATACAACTCTTACCCCAAACTGCAACTAGTAACCTTTGTGCTCCATTCTGCAACCGACAGTCGTTAATCCTCATCAGCAAGTACCTCTGCTCTTCTTGCGTTTGACTAGCAAGGTGGTGTCATCTGTGTATGAGATTCCCCCGGTCCCGATGCTGAGTTCTTCTTCCTTTACCCCAGCCACACAGATGATTTACTCAGCCTAAAGATCGACCACGTGTGAAGACAGACACACCTTTCCTGAGTTTAAGCCCTGCAGTAAGGATCCCTTTATTCTGCTCCAACTGTCTCTCAGTCTAGGAACAGGTTTCTCAATGTAGTAGAATAATGTGTTTTAGAATTCCCATTCCTCGCAATATTATCCATATATAGCTATGATCCATACAGTAAAATGCCTTTGCATCATCAGTGAAACACAAGTAAATATCTTTCTGGTCTCTTCTACTTTTAATCAAGATCCATCTGACATCAACAATGATATCCCTTGTCCCATCTCCTCTTCTCATCTACCTTGAGTTTCTGGCAGCTCCTTGTCAGTGTACTGTTGCAAGTGTTTTTGAATTCTGGTCAGCAGAAATTTACTTGAATGTGATATCAACAATATTGTTCAATTCTGTTAGGTTACCATTCTTTGGGATGGACACCAACAGGGGTGGTTAGCTGTCTTCCAGATTTCTTGTTATAGACTAATAAATGCTTCCTGTGCTGAATCAGTTTGTAGAAACATCTCAATTGGTACTTTGTCAATTCCTCCTGCCTTTTTGGGATAATGCCTTTAACCCAGCTCGGACATCTTCCTTCAGTATCATCAGTTCTTGATTACATAGTATCTCTTGAAATGGTTGAAAATGGATCAGTTCTTTTGTGACTGTGTATTTTTTCCATCGTCTTATGGCACTTCCTACATGATTCAATGTTTTGACTATAGATTCTTAAATCTATTTATTGCTGTTGGTAGGTGCCGTTGAGTCGGCTTGGACTCACAGAGACCTATGTACAAAAGACAGAAGCACTGCCAGCCCTGCTACATCCTCACAATTACGAGGTTTGAGGCCCTGTTGCAGCCACTGTGCCACATCATTTTGTTGAGGAGCTTCCTCTTTTCCATTGCCCCTCAATTTTACCAAATGTGATGTTCTACCTAGGGATCAGTCACTCCTAGTAACATGCCCAAAGTACTTGAGGCCAGATCTCTCCATCCTTGTTGAGCTATAGTCAATTATTATAGCCCTTCTAGTAGTCATAATTCCTATGTGATATATTTTAATTCTGGACTTTAGACGCCCGTGGCTACAGTCCCATTTTGGAGGGCAACCTCTACCAACAAACAGTATACCATGCCTTGGGTCAGGCACACCTTACAAGTCAAAGTAACACCCTTGCTTTGCAACCCTTTGAAGAAGCCTTGCACAGCAGATTTACTCACTGCAGTGTGTTATTTGATCCTTTGACCACTGCTTCCACGAGCATGGAGCCAAGCAAGAGGAAACCCTTGCCAACTTCCATCTTGTCACCAGGCATCAAGATGCTACTTACTGGGCCAGTTCTGGGGATCTTTGTTTCCTGACTGTAGAGGAAATTAATCAAAGGAAAATAGAAGTAACCGAATTGAGAAGAGACAACAGGGAAAATGGTAGTTGAGTGAAGAAGTACAAAGAGTAGGAGTGGCTGTGGGGTATCACCAGGGAGAGGAAATGAAGAGCTACATTTAGAACACCTCCTCTGCTCTGTAGAAAGGGACAAGAGGGAAACATCATTTTTGTCCCTGTTGTAGGTATCTTTAATGGTTTGAAAGTTGAGATATTCAGGTCTGGAAGCAAGTCTTGATCTGCGTCACTCTTGCCTTTCGCTCCCTGTTTTCTTTTCTTTTTTAAATTATTTTATTGGGGGCTCGTACAATTCTTATCACAATCCATACATATATCCATTGTGTCAAGCACATATGTACATTTGTTACCATCATCATTCTCAAAACATTTGCCTTCTACTTCAGCCCTTAACATCAGCTGCTCATTTTCCCCCAGGGAAACATTTTTCACCAAGAAAATCCCCCATAAATGCTTTCTACAGGAAGTGGGTGATATGGCTCGTGAGGAAGGCTCTCAAGGCAGTTGGGGATGAGAGAGAAGCAGAGCCGAGCTGGATGCAATAGTAGACCTTCTTGTTCGAAACAGAGGAGGAAAGAAAGGAAAAGATCAAAGTGTTCCAAGACCAGAACAAAGCCTCCTTATCTACAGATTCTGGGCACCCCCTAGTGTCTGCCTGCCCTGCACCTACACCCACAACCCCGGCAAACTTTATGCCCTACCCATTCACACCGTGCTTACATTGGAAAGGGAGTTCTCCTGGGAAACGAAACGACTGCTAAGGAAACAAGTATCGGAAGCATCCCAGTAGCAGAAAGAAAAGAACCGGGAAGAACTAGCAGAACGGATGAGTCGATAGAGAAAAAGGATTATGTGCACCAATAAAAGTTTTAAAACTAAACTCCTCAGACATTTGAAAGATTACAATATCCATCAGCAAGAAAAGGCTGTTAGGGGAAAACTAATAATAATAAAAAGAAAAATGTGTGGAATATTTATTTTAAAGAAAGACTATGGCTATTTAACTATAAGCCCATTCGATCAAGACTCTTGGGATTCCTTCCAACCAGTGTAGTGAAATATTGCTTCACTTCCTTTACTGAAACCAAACCAAAATATTTGGTTCCACATGGAATAATAGTTATATCCCACATACTACTTGCATTATAGGACAATAAACACTTTCAAGCAGAG
This sequence comes from Echinops telfairi, assembly GCF_000313985.2. NCBI lineage: Eukaryota > Metazoa > Chordata > Mammalia > Afrosoricida > Tenrecidae > Echinops > Echinops telfairi. Next base: position 13,765,096 of record NW_022106471.1, read on the forward strand.
AAGAAATGTCAAGCTGACACGATGACAGAAGGTTCTCAGGACAAGTATGCAGGACGTCTCAAGGTGGAGAAAAGACAGGAGGAGAAGTGGTATCAACAGTTTGGGCACCAATGTTATGACTTCCGGTGTCTCCAAGATTGAGAACTCCCAGGAAACACTGACATCATGTCAAGCTCATCAAATGCACACCCTGCATCTATTAAAACCTAGTTCCACTTCCATTCATCTTTCTATTTTTACTGAAAAGGGAAACAGCCGCTCAGGCAGAGCAAGATGGCAAAGTGAGTGAATGATCCCATTCATGCCCCACCAACTAACCTACCGAACAACAAGGGGAAGCAGCCCAAGCTCAGCTCTCACAACTCAATGGCCGTGGAAGAGGTGGCGAGTTGGGGCTGAGTCCACAGTCAAGGAGAGAAGGAGCTGAAGCAGCTTCTGTGAGACTCACTCATGGCCGTCATCGGGGCAACACCCCAACCAGGGAACGCAGAGAGGGAACAATTCTAAGACATTTCTAGCCCATTTTTTAAGGTGCCCCAGATTGTCCATGGTAATTCATTTGGGAATTGAGAGGGGGCAAAGGGAGAATTTGAGAGTGCTGCTTAATCTTGTTTAGGCCCAACATGGCTGGACACGGGGACCAAGAAGCACAACAAGAGCAGCAAAATGAGGGGATGTGCCAACAGAGAAGTCTGGTCTACAATGGACAGTGTAGAAGACCCTAAGCAGGGGTCTCTATGAAGAAAACACAGAGAGAATTCCCCAACATTGAGTCCGATTGCTTACTTCAGAGTCTGTGCCTAGCTAACAGCCTTACCCCTCCCTCCTCCACCTGCTTCAAGCTTCCAAAACTGAATTAGCACTGAAAACCACCTTAACCCTAAGAAAGTCTTTTTCCTGGTTCTCAGTAGAGAATTCAAACCCATTTCCACTGGGTTGATTCTCACTTACACTTATGCTCAGGGAAGAGCGGAGCTGTGCCACTGTGGAGTCCCAGAGCAGTAACGCTTCTAGTGGCAGGCTGTTGAGTCTTTGTCCTGTGGGGCAGCTGGTGGTGGGAGGCCCTGGCCTTTCAGTCGGCAACCAAGCATTCTGCTGTGCCATTAAGTAACTCACCCAAAAAATTACCACAAAAAAATAAAATACAAATTTAAAGTAAGTTTTTCTTTTAAAGATGACAAAAGGACCCACGTGCAAAAAAAAAATCAAACATAAAAAATTGCAATGGAAAAGGAACAATGAAAAGCAAAACATGAAGGGAAAAATACCTTAGAAAGCCAGACTCGTGCAAAGAATTGATAATTTTCATATTGCAGTGCTAAATATATTGAAGGAAACTAAAAAGGACATCAAACACAAAGTAGTGGTGACGAGTAAACACGCTGAAGAACACAAAATAAAGAGAACCACTGAAGAATAAACCACTTGAATTAGGAAAAACTAAAAACTCAACAGTAAAATCAAACAAACAGAAGATAGAATCAATGAGCTCAAAGACAAAATAGCTGAATTTATCGAGTCTCAAAAGAAAAGAACCAAAAAAATTTACACAAAAAGATCAAACCCAGATCCTAAATAAACTCTTGAAAAACAAAGAGAAAGAAATAATTCTGAAGTAGCCAACAGAAAAATATAACATACCACCGTGTTTTCATAAGAATCAGTGTGAATTTCTCCTCAGAACCTTTAGATCCCCCAAAACATTAGAGCAATCTATGTAAAACATTAAATGGAAATAATTGCCAACCAATAGTTCTTCACCCAGAAGTGCTGTCATTACAACTGAGGAGGAAATCCAGAGACTCCTAGCCAGACAGAAACTACGGGAGTCTGCCACTACCAATCAGCTCCAGAAGTATAACTCAAGAGAATATTTCAAATGAGAAGGGAAGAGCATTAAATAAATGCTCACATACCTATACATGGGGACTTTTTCTTTGTTTCTCATAATTTTATATTTATATATTTTCTTAATAATTTTATTGGGAGTGCTTAGAATATTATAATGATCCATGATTCAATTAGATCAAGCATAATTGTACAATTGCTGCCATTTCCAGTCTCAAAACATTTTCTTATTGAACTCTTTGATATCATCTCCCCTTTATCTCCTCCCTCCCACACTGTAACCCCCAGGAACATGTATGTATGTATATGTATATATATATATATATACATACACACACATATACACACATACATATATGTATATATACACACATACATATATATACATGTATATTTGCTGTATCTTATAACACCCAATGTATCCATTCACCTACAATTCTGTTATTCGTTCTCCTCAAGTGGGGCTATACAGATATCATTGCTATTAGTTCCCCCTTCCCTCTTCCTGACACCCACCCCCACCCCCAACCCTGCCCTTCCCATACCCTCGGGGAATCAATACTCCTGTTACTATTTCTGAAGGGCTTATCTGTCTTGGATGTCATGCATTGAATGATCTTAATTATACAAATAAACATATGCAGGTCTAACAAGATTAATGAGGTAAAACTAAGACAATAATAGAAAGGGGAGGAAAAAAGAAGTAGAGGGTAGTTATGTGTTTCATTAGTGGTATACTGCACCTGGATATAGCATCCCTCTGTGTGGCCCTTCTGTAAGGGGCTGTCTTGCAGGTGGGCTTTGGGTTTCCACTTTGTCTATGCTCTTTCTTGTGAATTTGATTGCCTGTTTTTGAACTTCTGATACCTATTCCCATTGACACCTCATGGTCACATAGGTTGGTGTGCTTCTCCCATGTGGGCTTTGTTGCTTCCCTGCTAGATGGCCACTTGTTTAACTTCAAGCCTTTAAGACCCCAGACGCTATATCTATTGATAGCCAGGCATCACCTGCTTTCTTCACCACATTTGCTTATGCACCCATTTTGTCTTCAGCAATCATGTTGGGAAGGTGAATATCATACAATGCCATATTATTAGAACAAACCATTCTAGTACTGAGGTAAGATTTAGGTAGAGGCCCTCAGTCCATTTGCTTCTTTGTTGTATTTACACACACACACACACACATATATATATATATACATATAGATAGATAGATAGAGAGAGAGAGAGACAAATATACCTATCTTTACATATTTACATATCTATATTCATACCTATATGTATAATTTTTAGTTTCTTATTCTTTTCTCTATTTCTTTTTTCTTGGGGAAAAATTTTAAAATGAGAAAGAGATCTGTCTAAAGTTGCAACAGTACAAGCAATCACAACAAATGCTATATTTACAGGTATTAAACTCAAGAATTCAATCCCACAAGCATTACAATACTAAGTTTGCAAGAAATAAGTATAGAGCAAATTTAGATTGTATATTAATGTTAATGGAGACACAGCAACAGATATGAGGGAGGAAGGAATATATCAAGAATAGATTTATTATGTTACAGCTGTATATTAACTGTACTTCATGTGTTAAATATAGTTGAAATTTTAAGTTGTGTAACCACCAAGAAAAAATATTATAAGAGGAAATAAAGTTAAAAGGCTCATTACAAGAATGCAGACAAATACCGATAAAAAACCCAGTAAAACCAGAATATAAAAAATAAATGAACTGTTAAAAAAAGATAATGGTTGACATAGACACTTTCATTTCAGCAATAATCTTAAATGCAAATGATGTAAAGGCTCATACAAAAGGCAGATTATGGGAGAATAGATCCTTTAAAAAAGGGTCAGTTGAGAATGATGAGGGCAACAAATGTACAAATGTGCTTGACACAATTGATGTGTGTATGGATTGTGATAAGAGTTGTATGAGCCCCCAATAAAATGATTTAAAAATAAATAAGTCCAAGGAAGAAGAAAATGTTCTAAAATTGATTGTGATAATGATTATACAACTCTTCTTTATATGATTGAATTATTGAATTGTATGGTATATAGATAAAGGGTCAATAAACTGTTAAAATAAATAAATAAAATTAAAACAAAAAAAAATCCTCATACATAACAGCCTAGAAAAAAAACCAACTCATCCCTGTGGAGCATGCATTCCAGTGGAACAAATGTGTATGAAATCAAAATAAATTAATTAATTAGAAAGGGAGTGGTCCAACCTTTTACTCTCTGTAAGAGAAACAATTTAGACAAGCAGACTGAAAGTGAAGAGGAAACTATTCCATACAAGCAGTAAACAAAAATAAAAATTGACATCAGATAAAATAGACTTTAAGTCAAAATGTTTTACAAAAGGTAAAGTACATTATATAATTATAAATGGGCCAGTACAGCAAGAAGATATAACAATCATTAATATATTTTACCTAACAGCAATACATAGATGAAACAATTACTAACCAGTATACAAGAAGAAATAGATTTTAGCAAACCACTTTCATTTTCGATAAAACATCTAAAAAGAAGATCACAGAGGATACTGACAATGTCAATGAAACCTTAAGTCAATTGAACCTAATGACTATGTATCAAGCACCCTAGCCAACATCAGAACCAGGCATGTTCTTCTTTGGGGCACTTTAATCAATTTCAATAATAGACCATGGGCTAGGACACAGAATAAGCCTCAACACATATATAAAGGTTGAAATCATGCAAAACATCTTCTCTAGCTATAATGGTATGGAACTAAAAATCAGCAATAGTAAAAATTAGAAAAGAAAAGAAGTACATATAATCCCATAATACACTACTTACAAAACTATTGGGTCACAGAAGAAATCAAAAGTAAGATTGAAAAATTGTTAGAATCAAATGAAAATGAGAACAAGATCTTTGGGACAGAGCAGAAGCAGGACTCAGTGGGAATTGGTAGCAATAAATGACAAAACTGTAAACAAAGAAAGGTCGAAAATCATTAGCTGAAAACTGACACATTGAACAAATTGAAGGGGAAGAGCAAAAGAAGCCAAAAGCTATCAGATAATAATAATAAACTTTAAAATCTGGATAGATACAAATGAAATTGAAAATAGAAAAGCAAAGATTTAACAAAACTCAATGTTGGTTCTTTGGAAGGATCAGTAAAATGGACAAACCACTGGCTAAGTTGACCAAAAAGTGGGGGAAGAAGTCTAAACGGAAGCACTGGGTAAAAAACAAAACAAAACAATAGGCTACAGGAACGGATGTAAGGTCCATTTAGATGCTTCAACAGCAAATGCAACGCGGGAAGCCCTTACCTGTCTGTGCCAAGACAAGTGAGAGCTAGCCTGACAGGACGTGATCCATATTTGTTCCTATTCCAAGGAAAGGTAACCCAACAGAATGCGAAAGCTATTTAAAAAATTAATTAATTAAAAAACAGAAAAAGAAAGCTACTGAGCAATATTATTCCTATCAGATGCAAGTGGAATTTTGCTGAAGATGATTTAAGAATGGTTACAACAGTACACCAATGGGAACAGTGACATTGTAGCTTATTCAAGTGGAAGGAAGTGTTTGTGCCACATGGGTGGGGAGAGGCAAATTGCTGTATGAGTAGGTACATGTACATACATACTAAGGGGTTTTAAAAATAGGGGGGGGGTGGAAGGCAGTCTTTATCTTTTCATTCCATTTTTTCACAAACTCTTTTAAAGTTTCTCTTCAGTGAGAACAGTTGGAAGTATCTATCATTTACTGCTCTCACGATGATTCCAACTCATAGCTAACCTGTATGACAGGGTAGAACGGGCTCTGAGAATTTCTGAGACTAATTTTTTATGGGAGTAGAAAGCCTCGTCTTCATCTGGAAGTCCTTATAAATTCAAAGTATAGGTACTTATAAATACAAAGATGTGTGCACGCACACATATCCATTGACGATCCCAAAGCAAATGCTTCTCAGACATGCCCTCCAATGATGTCCTCCCAATATCCTACCCAATCCACCCAAAACTGGAATTTGGGATTTGAAGGCTTAAGACCATAGTCTCATGGGACAGCTAGGTCAATTGACATAACATTATTTGCAAAATTCATGATCTGCATTCGAGTGAAGTGAGTAGAATTGCGGGTCTTTTAAGCTTGCAAGTCGCTGTCTAATACAGGTCTCTTCTCCAGCAGAGACTAGCTCGCCCGCTAGACCCACCGCCTTATTTATCCTGATGCCACAAGAACAAGATGTCTCACTACCACCGTTGACCACTGACTGTGGCCACAGTGGTTGGTGCTGGGTAGAATGGAGAAAAAACATGGAGTAGAATAGAAATTCTTTAAAACACAAACACACACACAACCAGACAACTGGAACAATAGTAAACAGAGACTGAGGCCATTTCCCCGAGACCCCTCTTTAAACCTAGAACTGAGCCCATCCCCTGAGAGAGGGAAATGAGAAGAACAGAGCACAAAATAAAAGACGTTGCTCCTAAGACTGGGGCCTTGCTTAAAACCATCAGTATGAAGCAAAGGGTCACCAATTACTGAAAAGCAAAGATATGAGCGTACGAGGTAAGGAAACTGGAGCACTATTAAAAGAAGAAGGTTGACGCTTTCTCATCGACAGAATGAATGCCACTGAACCGTTTATGTGGGCACCTAGCTTGCTACATAAACGTTCACCTAACCCTCAATAAGATATTTTGCTTTAAAAAGAGAAAAAATGTGGTGAAGAAACCTGATGGTGCCCGGCTATCAAAAGATATAGTGTCTGGGGTCTTAAAGGCTTGAAGGTTAACAAGCGGCCATCTAGCTCAGAAGCAACAAAGCCCACATGGAAGAAGCACACCAGCCTATGC
>NW_022106471.1:13772460-13822818 GCF_000313985.2 Echinops telfairi
TGATGTATGTATGGGTTGTGATTTAAGAGTTGTATGAACCCCTAATAAAACTATTAAAAAAATAAATTTTTGTTTTTTAAAAAAAGAGCTTCAAAACTGAGCTCCAGTTCCAACCTGTACATTTCAGATGCCCATGTTAATGGGTCAAGTCCCCAGACGGCTCCACATTTAGAACAGGATGTTTGCACGCGTGAACAGGGCTCATACATTCTGTCTGTGCCCCTGAAACAATCGACATACTCCAGGATATGCTGTATTTTTTATATAATTACACCAGAAGAAAGCATTACTTATGGAAATAAATGTGCTTTTTAAAAACACATTTCTGAAAAGCAGCCGGCAAGGCATTAATAACAGAGGGAAATGATAAACCGAATGGAGGGCTGAGAACAATCCTATATTTGTATTATACAGGCATTGTTTTCATTCCTGGCACCTTATTTTTCATGTACATAAAGAGAACACAAGCTACAGCAGGGTGAGACAAAGATCAATGCTGAATGTATTACTTGGCACTGGTCAGACGCAGTTTAATAAGAAAAAAATTGATCCATTAAGGTAAACCTAATTTTTGGCCGAAAATGGGTGAAATCTCTTCTCTATATTACTAGCTTCATAAAGACCTATAATATTTGGAAGAAACAACTCAAGGCTGAGCTTAATAAGATTAAATGTATTGCAAATATACTTAACAAGAATCTATCAAGTTGTTAATGATTGCGATTAATATCAAACAATTTTTGTATAGAATTTTTTATTAGAGCAATTGTAAAATACAGCTCTCAGAAATGCAATATAAAAAGGTTTTCAGGTAATTTGTAACAGCTACAATTGCAGAACTCAAATCTTAACCTACAAGATATATAGTAATTTATTTTATCAATTCACTTTCTAACAAAAGTGCAATTCAATTTGAAAAGTATTTAAGTGCTGCTCTTAGACCTGGGCAGCAAAGTTCATAAGGAACGAATCTATAGTAGGAAGTAGTGAGGTTACACGTCAGGAAATTATGAAGTAGGAGAATGGTTGCTATGATATTTAAAATTCTTTAGAAAATGCAACACTGATTTCAAAGAAATTATTTTAATTCAGTACCTTCCCAGATCATAAAAAAAGGTAGGAAGTTTTAGTTTAAAATTTCATGGAATTTTAAAGAATGAAGGGAATTTAGGGATAGCTCTTTCAAGCTGTCTATCTATGGATATGAACATTACACCTGGAGTCTGAGTCTATAAAATAATCTCCTAAATATGCAGATTCTGGGGGATTCATGATTGCATTTTTAAAAAATGTTTATTCACGTACCGAAAAACATACCTAAACAATACTGAGGCTACTGAAAATTGAAATAGACGCTTATAGGTGCAACCACCAAATATTAAAAACAAAAAACAAAAAAAGACCAACCTAGTTCACTGCCACCGAGTCGATTTCAACACGTGGTGACCCTACAGGACAGGACAGAAGTGCCCCTGTGGGTTTCTGAGATGGTAACAGGAGTAGAAAGGCTCACCCCAGGAGCTTCTGGTGGCTTTGATAGACCACACAGTCAACAAATACATTTTAATGTTAATAATAAAGCTCTAACTCCTTACTTCCTTTTATTTACATGTTGATCTACTAGTATATCATAATATATGCAGAAATACACACACGCACTCGCACATTGTGATCAAACTATAAAATAACAATCCTTTAAATGAATTCATAGAAATTAGACTACTAAAGGTTGTGGCTTATATATGCATTTTAAAATAATCTTATTTTTAAAATAATTGTATTCCCCCAAACTGAGAAAAGAATATCATGCTGTTGTATCTATTTCAAAAATATACCTGGGCGATGAGCAAGTTCTGCCCTTTTACCTCCAGGATATCAATTTAAATTCCATCTGCACAGGGGAGGGTAAGATGGGCAGATACTGTCCCATCAGAATGACTGTCCGGTGTCTGATGCAACGTGGCTGGGAGATCTCAGCTCCAGTTTTAGTAGATAATGCTTACATTGTGGACTTGTCCTCCTGAAGAAAAGATAAGAAAGGAGCCACAGGAGGTAGTGGGCTGGGGCTGGGGGCCATGCATTGCATCCTGGGGGTGTGAAGGGCATTTAGGTCACCGAAGACTGTTTTAGCTCACATGAGTCTAATTGAGTACATCTCACAATTGCCTGATTTATTATAATTCCTAAAAAAGAAAAACCAAGTCTGAGCATTTGTACGCTAATCATAGGACAGTTGTTCAAACCCACCCACGGCACTGAAGGAGAAGGATGAAGCAATCGGTTCCCAGGAAGATCTCCAGCCTGGTAAACCCTGCCTAGGGTTGTTCTGTCGGAACTGCCTCCATGACGCGGATTTGGGGGTTCTGCTTCTATCATGCAGGACAGCACTTGGTGGCAATGAGGAAACCTGGTCAAAGTCCATGATCATCAGCTCAGGGGGAGCTGAAAGCGCCTTCTCCTGAATCAGACCTCCTGGAATATTCCAGCGGAAAGTAGGATCTACGAACTGGACTGATGATGAATTTGTGTTTAAGCATATAAATCATGTCTTGGTTGCCATGTTAATACTGATTTAGAAAAATACACACTTCAGCTTATATTGATCTGTTTTTCTAATTCTTCATCAGAAGGGTCTAATATGGGCGCATTTGCAATTTACTTTCAAAGATATCCTTTTAGGAGATGAAGTAACCAAGATCTATTGAAAATTCAAAGTAAATTACATCGTAGCAGTTAGACTCCCCTGAAGGAATGGCTACACCCCTGTAATCTGCTCAGCTCACAACGAATAGGCGGGAAATCAGCTCTGCCGTAATCTTTGCTAAACTACGGCTTTCATTTTAGCACACAACATTTGTCTTCAGGATAGCTATCAAATATTTAGTATATCTCCTGGCAAAATTAAATTTCCTACTAAATTATAATCTACATTATAAATCAGAGTCTTAAAGTGTACATAGACTCCAATAGTACGTTGTGATACGTATCAAAGCACACACACAAAGAAATGCTTTAGAATTATTATGCCTTCTCTTTTTAACTCTAAACATGGAATGTAAGCAGTGTTTACATTCCTCATTTTCTAGAAAATGGTTTGCTTATAAATTTGGGTTTATATATAAATTGGTAATAGAGACAGAAGCTAAATACCCACCAAGGGATTAAAAATAAATACTAATCCTCTGAAAGGAATTAGATCTTGAATATTGCTACAGGAAAGCACACAGCAATCATCCAAAAGACAGTGCAACAGACCTGTCGATATATGCCTATATGTAGAAAGATGCATTATATAGATGCAAGCACGCATATAAGGGGGGGCTTCAAAATGTTTGTGGAAAATGAAATGAAAAGATAATGGTATTTTACCACTAACTTTTTGAAGGCCCTTTGCATATGTACATGTGGAAATATGTCCACTGACATGAAACTGAACTCCCCGCCCTCAGTCAAAGTTAACTCATAGCAACCTTGGAGGACAGAACTGCCCCGGAGAGCCGCCAAGGATGTCATTATGGAAGCAGATTGTCGCATCTATGTCCCCCACTGAGGATGGTGGCTATGAACCATCAACCCTCCACTTTATCCACTGCACAGGGGGCTCCCTATACACACGACACACACCTTTAATACTGTATAATGAGAGCAACACCAGCCTTCACCCCCGGGCTCTCTCGATGAGGGTTTTGAAGTCATGGGAAAGTGGTATTAAAAGATTATAGAAGCTATCTATGAATTTTTTGAGGCCCTCTACATATTTAATAGGGGCCTTGGTGGCAAAGTGTCTATGCTAACCACATTGCTAACCACGAGGTCAGCAGTTCAAAACCACCAGCCTCTGTGAGGGAGAACGACAGGGTTTCTAGAACCATAAAGAAAGTGACAGCCCTGGAAACCCACAGGAGCAGTTCTACCCTGCCCACCAGGCTCACGCCGAGTCAGAACCAAGTCCATGTCCGTGAGTCTAGTGTGGCAAATATGTAATCCCTTTAATACTGTGTATGGAAAACAACACTAGACAGAGGAAAAGATAATAGGTACAAAAGACCCTATAAATTGATGAAATATGGCAATAATATTCCCATAAAAATCATGCCAAACTAGGAAGAGCTTGCTGGAACACCTGTTCCTCATGGTCATCGAGGGAGAAGAAATGCAAGCAACATGTCGGCAGTGGACAGAGTCTCTGGAAGGGAGTCCACTTCAGACTCCACACAGTCGTGCAAAGGAAGTCAGCGTACCACAGCTCAACATTAACACCATCAAAATTATAGGAGGAGGAAATGGCATTTTAGTGTCTAGTCCCACTGGAAGAAAGGAAAAAAAGAGGAAAACAAACATGACATGTATTAATTGTATCATAAGGGAATTCTCTTCCTCTTTTAAGGTATTTTGATAGTCATATTCTCTTGAAAATATACTATAAGCTAAGCTTCTTAGATGCATGAAGCAGGATTTCACTAGCTCATTAGTGTGATAAAATTGTTATTGGATATATAAATATAACTAAAATTGTTGTCAATTTAGGGGACATAAAATGCTTCCTTGGGCTAAATCAATGGTCTTTCTTGTTGGAATCTTAATTCTGCTCCCTAGAAATATTTTCTGGGAGTTGCTGTCACCCAACTTATCTCTGAATCCTTTTAACCAATAACAGAAAACCCATACAACAAATCTGTCACCCTCTGTGGAGCTTACTGCCTTTGGGGTAAATCTGTTTGTATGCATTTACATGATATCTAAGTCCAGAAGCTAAAAATAGGACACAAGTTCTAATTTACAGAAAAAAATTAATTTAAAATGCTGTCTTTCGTGAAGCCTTCTAATGATATGTAATCAGTTTTCAATTAATCAGGGTAATGGGGAGATAGAGGTCATAGATCTCCAAAATCATGATTAAGACAAAGTTAATAAAAACATATTTTAAATGCAGTCAATGCAAACATCTTTAGTTAAAATTACATCCAGTTGGCTTATTTAATTACGATGCATTTAGACAATAAAAGACATGCAACTATTAAAAAGAAAACTACACACACACACACACACACACACACACACAACGAGGTCTTCAAAACATTTTTGGAAAATGGAACTGAGGTAATGGAACTTTTCCATGAACTTTTTGGAGACCCAGCCAGAAAGAAAGAGACAGAAACAAAGACATTGAGAAAAGTATTGGATTTATGTAAAAATACGTTGTGTGTGTGGTGTGTGTGTGTGTAACTCTAACTCTAACTTTACTCAGGTACTTTCCACAACTGAAAGGAAACTCCCAAAAATACTTAGAGTGGCTGCGTCGGATGGTGGTAATCTCTCCTCCTAGGTTGTTTAATGATATTCTACTGGCCTAGTGGGTCAGACCCAACTCAAAGGCACTAACATAACTACAGGTGTTACTAATACATAGGACATATTTATAAGTCTTCTACCTCATTCTAACCTACAGTAAAATTGTAAATTGATTAACTTTCAGTTAATTATATTCACTTTCCACTACTGCCTTACTGTCTTTTACTGCCTTCACTGGTTCGCTGCCAGGTGCCTGCACCTAATTCAATGGCTAGGTAGCTCGGACACGCAAAGGGAAGCATTCATTGTACCGTTGATGGTCTATCAGGGAGTCTAGTCATCACCCTTCCTCGTCCAGCTCTCCTGCTTGGTTCTCACTGTTAAATAAAGGGAAATTGAGACATATTTCTTCTTTTGGTTTGGATATATATTACTTTCATCTCATCTATGGCTAATTTGCCTATGCAAAATATTAGGAAAGTACATTATTTTACATAATGCTAGTCTTTTTCTCAATCAACCGAAAACAGATTTAAGAAATTTCGATGGCAAAAATGGAAATGAGAGGCTAAAATGCTAAATGTAAACAAAATCATAATAGATTCCTTCAGGTCTATGAATGGACAGAGAATATTTTCAGGGTTATTTAGTTGTGTTAGTCCAGCACTTTGGAAAACTCTAATGGAAGTTGCTGAGAGTTACCGCAACTATTCCATAAACCTATCTGTAATAAAAAGAACTAAGGATAAATATACTTTAACAACTAGTATGCCTAATTAATACCATTCACTTTGATCAATTATAAACATTTACCTATAAATATACATTTTAATTATTGAAGAAGCATAGCTATCTCAAGGCTTACAAAGTGTTTCCCAAATTTTTATGCTTCTATATGTATACCTGTTGTGAGAATCTATAAAATTGGTTTGAAAATATTTATGCTCTTATTTCATTTGCATAGTTTACATGCCTATGTAAAACAAAAATAGGAAAAAAGACATTTACCTTTATGCCTAGGTAGAATAAAGGATCTATTAAAGGGGGGGAAATGACATAAAGGCAGTAGGAGAGTAGATTTAAAGACCTCACAGAAATAAAAATTAAATGAATAAGAAAAAGAAATTTAGTAGAAAGCAATAGAAATTTAAAAAAGGAAACTAGATTTCAATTTTCTCAGATGATCATGCTTGCTTTCCAGTGCTGTCGTATCTACCCTAAACACCCATGCTGCTGTCCCACACATATTGGTCTGACTTGCTAGGAAAGAAAAGAGGGGGAAGCACATCAGCCTGAGAGAAAGAGGGAAGGGATGCCTGGGCAAGGAGCTAAGTCAACATTGTTTATCCTTCATGCTACCAATGGACATCTCTACTTCTCATGTCATTGACGTGATTTGGGGGGTCTTCATGTTTGTGCCTCCACATGCCCATACCCCAATCTTCACTATTGACACATGAACATACAAGAGAATACTTTCCAAAAGAAAACCATTTCCTAGGAACCTACTGCCAAAACAAATAAATGAAGCCATAATTAAAATGGATAACACCTGTACGCCAATGCTCATTGTAGCTCTTTTAAAATCGTCAAAAGGTGGAAACAATCTAATGTTCAACACATGCATGGCTAAGCAAAATCTGTTACATAGGCACAATGGAATCCTACTGAACCGTAAAACGAAATGAAAGTCTGATGCAGGCCCAACACACATGAAGCTTGAAAACAGACTGAGATAAGTCAGCCTTAAAAGAAAATACTGTATGACTTCACTTCTATGAAATAAGCAAAGGCATGCAAACACTGATAGAACATCAACAGGACAATGAATCCTCCCTTTGAGTGTCTGAGCTCCCTATCCATCGAATTAGGTGCAGATGCACGGCAGTGGACCAGTGATGGGGGTAAGAGAGGCAGCAGTTGAAAACGAAAGCACATATGTGGTTGCCAAGGTCAGAAGGAAAGAGGAAAGAGAAGTGTCCTTTGGGTCCCTTTGGATTTGAGTGATTGGTAGTAGCATAATGAGGGGAAAGATAAGAATAGGAGCCTGGCAGCATTAACAGTAGAGTCATTGTCATTAAATTGTACATGTAGAAACTGGTGACTTGGAGAATGTCTTGCTGTTTATATTTTCACTACAATAATAAATGATACCTTAAAAATGTCAAGTCTAGAGATTTTGGCCTGAAAAACAAATGTGCCCTCACTGCAAATAGGTTTTAGCTATTCCTGTAGTCTACAGAAAAAGACTGAATTCTCAAAATACTGAAAGAGCTCGATTCCCATCTTTCCCCCCCCTCTACCTGCAGAATTCTCACTGAAGGAAACGAGTACTATATTTTCCAGCTTTCAAAAAATAGAGGATAAGACTGAGCTCTTAAAATAAAGACACATATCAAATTGAGATGCAATCTTTCAGCCGAGAGGAACTGTCTAACTCTCTGGCTTTGAGGATACTTAGAAATATGCACAACCTCTTTCCAAGGCTCTTGTTTTCACAGGACGGCATGACAAGCAACCCAAACCCATTGTCCTTAGTTAATTCCAACTCTCAGTGACACTTTAGGACAGTAGGACTGCCCAGGGGGCTTCCAAGGTTATAGTCCTTTGGAAGCTTACTGCCATATCTTTCTCCCAGAGGGGCGACTGGGGGTCCTAACAGCCAACCATTCCATTAGCACCCAAGCTTTTAATCACTGTACCTTCAAGACTCATTTTTTGGCCAGTAAAGACACTGAGAAATTATCCTCAGAAAAGACCCACGATACAGTTTTCAATGGCTCACATTCAAAAGCTTGAACTGCTAAATATACCGAGTTTATGGTGACTTAAAGATTTTAAAATGAAAAGAAGTAAATTCCTGGCAGTTTTTGTGGCCATGGAGAAGATCACATTTTAGCAAGAGCACTTTCATTGCTGATAGGCGCCTCCTCAGGATGGTTTGCAAAGTCATGGAAAGAGATGTCATTCTGAAGTTCACGGAGAAGGATCATCATCGTTACATGATTACATACATGATTAGGGAGCAAGTAAATGTGGGAGACATGAAGTCCAATATAATGAAGACGTGGATTTGAATCCTACTGTGCTGTTTGCTAATAATGTGCCCATTAGCAAGCCACACAAAGTCTCTAAAACGCAATTCTCTAAATGGTATTATTGCATATTGTATAGAGTGCATATTAATACTATAGATAGAATGTAAAATAGTATATTATTACTATACGTCACTATATAGTATAGTAGTATATATGAGGGGGAACCCCCCCCCAAAAAAAAACGCCACGTAATTGCACTGGGGATAGAACTTTTCTGGTATGCATTTTTCCCTCTAGGTAAGCAATGAGAAAGTCACTGTGAGTTAGTGCACCCAGTGGTGTTGCCTGGGAAGGTTCTCTGTGGTCACAGTGAATTTTTTCATTAAAGCAGTTTCCCTGGAACCTTGGTTTCTGTGATGGCTGATTTAAGAGAACAGAGTGCGGCTGTAAAATTTTGTTTTCTGCTCTGGAAAAATGCTGCAGACACCAACATGTGTGATCATGAAGGGCCAAAGGGACCAGGCTTTAAATACCAAAGGCGGGGAGAAAAGTCATATCCTTGTCAATGAGGGTGGCGCGTGATGGAGACCCAATGCCCATCTCTAGACAATTGGACATACCTTCCAGAGGGGTAGTGGGGAGATGAGTCACTTAGGGTACAGTATAGCAATAATGAAACCTACAACCTTCCTCTGCTTCTTAAATGCTTCCTCCCCCCAACTACCAGGACCCCAATATTGCCTTGCAGACCTGGTTAGACCAGATGAAGCACAGCGGGACAGATGGGAATCAGAAACGCAGGGAATCTAGGACAGATGAACCTCTCAGGACCAGGGGTGACAGTGGCGATACCAGGAGGGAAAGGGGATGAAGAAAGGGGGAATGGATCACAGGGAGCTATGTATAACCTACTCTCTAGGGGACAGGCAGCAGGGGGGTGGGTGAAGGGAGACGCCGGACAGTGTAATATGATACAATAATAATTTATGAATTATTAAGGGTGCATGGGGGAGAAGGGAGGAGGAAGGGAAGGGGAGGAGGAAAAAAAGGAAAATGAGCTGATTCCGGGAACCCAAGAGGCAAGCAAATTTTGGGAATAATGAGGGCAACAAATGTATAGATGTGTTTTATACAATTGATCTATGTATTGTGATGAATTGTATGAGCCCCAATAAATTGATAAAAAAAAATGCTGCAGAAAATGTTGTGATGTTTAACCCAACTTACAAGGGCAGTGCTATGGGAAAAACTCAATTGTTTGAGTTGTTTTTTTGTTTCAAAAAAGGTGAAATGTCAATTGATGACAAACCCTGTTCTGCACAGCCGTCAACTTCCCGAACAGATAAAAGATGTCGGCTCACAGTGCATTTGGAGTTCATTCTACCAGGTCAGACTGTTCATCAAGCTTTCTATTTAGAGATTCTGAAAAAAATTGTGTACAGTGTGCAAACAAAAAGGGCCTAATTGTGGCAGGTGGGGCACTGGTCTTGACACCACAACAATGTGCCTGCTCACACAGCCAGTGCAATGCACCAGTTTTGGCAAAAGACAGCAGGACTCTCTTGCCCCATGCACCTTACTCATGTGACCTTGCTCCACATGCCTTCTTTTTGTTTCCTGCTAATGAAGAGGGTCACGAAAAGGCAGTGATTTGAAAATAAAAAAGAGGTGAAGAAAAAACTGAGGGAGGTGCTGTCAGCCATCCAAACAGATAAGTTTGAAAAATGTTTCCAAGAACAGGATCACAGATTTGACAAATGTATTAAGTGTAATGGAGAGTACTTTGAAGGTGATAAAGTTGTTTTGTAAAAAAAAAGTAAAGACATAGCTTTTTTGGGGGGCGGGGGGATCTGCTTTCATGGGGGGACTCCCTCATGTGTGTGTGTGTGTGTGTGTGTGTGTACTATCTACTATCATGATAACATTTTAAGAATTGCATTTTATACACAGTTACCTAGAGTCTCTATCCCAAATCTGTTGGGAGAACATTATCCTTTGGGCTTCAAATTATTTATTTTAACAATTCCATAAATATTCCTAAGGTGGAAATACATGCAGGGTATTTTAAAGAACAAACACCAAGAGCTTTGGGGGTATTATACCAAGTCTATGTATATATGAATCTATTAAACATACCTTAAAATACTCTTAGAGTTGACATATTAAACTATTGGTAGTGCCTCTTTCTAGAAAGTGAGACTAGAAATTTTGAGAAGAAAGAATTCAAGGAGGGAGAATTTAACTTTCATTGTGTTCCCTCCTATAATGTTCAAGCCTTTCACAATGCACATACATTATTATAGGATTCAAAAATATTTTTGGAAGACAAATGAAGTATCTCAAACATCAGCATGAAGCAATATATCTTTTTCAGTACATGAAAATAATGAATTCATGTTTCTTTTTCTCACAAAGCAAAGAATAAATGATCTATGAAAGCTAAAGAAAAAATACTCAAAATAATTTATTTCTAATTGGAGACCCAAATGACAATAAATAATTTTCAACAATACTATATGGGTGCAGGGTGCCATTGGACTGATAACTAACATTCCCATTATAAACAGTATAAAATATTTCAACATACATTTTCTCATTTGATTTTTTAAAAATCATCTTATTGGGGGCTCATACAACTCTGATCACAATCCATATACATACATCCATTGTATGTCAAGCACCTTTGTACATTTGTTGCCCTCATCATTCTCAAAACATTTGCTTTCTACTTAAGCCCTTGGTATCAGCTCCTCATTTTTTTCCCCTTCATTTGATTTTTAAGACATAATCAACCGGCACTAACCAGCACCATTTTCACAAAAATCACAAACTTCATTAAGGGATAAAGATCAAAATCATTCTTAGTCACTGTGTTAGTCCAGGTTGACTAGAGAAACAAATTCATAGGCACTTATATATGTATAAGAAAGAGCTTTATATAAATGAGTAATTTTATATTAAGAAAACATCCCAACCCAGTCCAGATCAAGTCCATGAGTCCGATATTAGCCCATGTGTCTCATAATAGTCTGTAATTTCCTCTTCAGACTTGTGCAACACATGCAATGATGCCAAATTCAGGAAGATCACAGGCCAGTGTGTGGAAAGTCTTGTGGATCCAGAGGTAATGGAAGCATCTCAGCACTGGCATGGGTCTCCATGTGGCTCCTCCAGCTCCAGGGCTCTGGCTCCTTCAGGGGTCTCCATGAGGCTTGTCAACAGGAAAGTCAAGCAGAGTCTCTGGCCTCCAGCGAGCTATTTATCTGCTCCGCACCACCAAATGAGGTCATCAAGCTGTGACCTGATTGACAGGCTAAACTCCACCCCTTCACTCTTAATAGTCTCAAGTGGACACCAGACTACCACAATCACCTAAGTTCCTTCATTGCAAGCCACGATGCTTGGTACATAACAGATCTTTAATAATCATTTGTTGATTATGTGAATGAAATAATAAATTAAAAATGACTAAATAAACCAGTAAGTGACACAGCACGAGATCCATTCAATACTTGCTCCAAACTCTTAGGTCTTTTTTTTTTTCCCTCTCTCTAGACCCATACTTCTTAAAAACCATATACCAACCACCTTCGAAAAGAGGATCTTCTCCTATAGATAATGTTACCTGGCCAGTGGGCCTTGCCCTTGATCTCACTCAGTTGGGCCAGAGGTGGGAACAGATACTAACTAAGCTGTTGATTCTCTTTTATTGGAATATATATGTCTCTATGAGGTAATTTCTTGAATAGGAAAGTTATATTTGGACAGTGCTAAAGGAGCCTGCCTCTAAAGACAGACACGGACATGTATGAAGCTCAGGGAAAAAAAGATGAGTCCCTCAAGAGACTTAATTGTAATTAGTCTCATTGGGTTTTCTGAGTTACTACTATATCCTTCCAAAATTGAACTTTTGTTTTAAAACTGTATTCATTTTGAATGGGTTCCTATTCCACGTAGATAAACATGTGGGCTCCCACCACAGGCACCAACCCACATGTTCTAGCGACTCCCCACTATGAACCTAAACTACACACAGTTGCAGTTGTTTTTTGGTACCTTCTAGCCCATCCCAACTCATAGTGGTCCATGAACTCTAGAACCACCCTTACAACGATTCCATGTTATAGTCCGTTGTTGCCGCCATCTGTCAATCCCTAGCCCCCAGAGTCTTATTTTCCTCTGGCCCTCTGCTTTTCTAAACATGATGTCCTTTGCCAGGGACGGCTCCTCGGGAAAATGGCCAACATGCATGAATGGAAGATTCACCACCCTTGTTGCTCAGAAGCACTCCTGTACTTCTGCTAAGACAGATGTGTTTGTTCTTCTGAAAGCCCGGGTGCTCGCAATATTCCTCCCCAACACTGCAGTTCAAAAGCAGCCACTCTTCCTTGGTCTTCTCCATTCATTGTCCAGCTCTCACATGCCTATGCTGCCACTGAACATACCAGGCAAACCTGAGTCTTTAAGAAACACAAACTCACTGCTATCCGGCCCATGCCAACTCACAGTGACCCTACAGGGCAGGGTAGAACCACCCCAGGAGTTTCCGAAAGTGTAACTGTTTGTGGGAATAGAAAGCGCAGTCTTTCTGAGCGTGTTGAGTGACATCTTTTAAAATAAAAACAATTAAGGAGAAAATGCCCAATGCAGTCCATCATGTGGTTTCTTGACTGCTGTTTATATGCATGTGGGTTGTGGACATGAAATATATGACAACATCAATCTTTTCTCCATCTATCCAGTTGTAGGATTTGTGTTTTCCTTACACTGAGGTATAATCCATACTGAGCAGTCTTCGATTTTCCTTAGCCAGCGTCTCACGTCGTGTCCATGTTCAGAACGTTAAGGTGCCATCTGTGTATCAAAGGTTCTTAAAAGCCTCCCTCAAATCCTCATGCAACATTCTTCTTCACAAAACCCTCACGTCTCAGCATATAGATCGAGGAAATATGGTGAAATGACAAAACCGTGAGGCACATTTTCCCGATTTGAGACCCCGCAGTGTCTCCTTGTTCTGGGTGAGCTACTGCTCTGGCCTATCTATGTACAGTCTCCCCGTGAGCAAATGTAGGGGCTCTTGAAGCCCCACCCTTCACAATGTTGTCTATAACTTGGTTTGACCTACCCACGTGAATGCCTTTGCAAGGTCAATGAAACGCGGGCAAGCATCTTTCTGGTCACTCTCGCTTCTGCGAAGAGCCAGCAGTCCTCAACAGCATTAGCTCTCTTGCCAAGTCTTTGCCTGACCAGCTTGGCTTGCTGGCAGCTTCCTATCGAAATACTACTGAGCTGGTGTTAAACTTACCTTTAGCATAATTCTGTGTGCGGCCTTAATGATAGTCTTCTGTAATCTCCACATTCTGCCGATTCCCCTTTCTTTAGAATCAATACGAAAGTGGATTTCTAAGTGGATTTCTTTTACTTGGTGGGTCAGGTTTCTGTCTTCCAAAAGTCGGAACAAAACCAGTACACGGTACAGTCTAAAGCACTGCGCCTCATTCCCACTTAACTTCCCCGGGAAATTTACCCAGCAGGCCTCCCTTTCCTTGCTGGCATCATCCATTTTCTGCTGTACTGGATTAATGCATTCAGGATACACAAGCTTGCTCTTATTTCTCTCATCTAAAACGAAAACAAAACTTCCATCGATCTAGCTGTCTCATCCCAAAGTGGCATTCAGTGAAATCAACCACGAGGATTGTATTTTCACCATGGAAATCAAAAGAAGTTACAAACTCAATGTTTTTCTACCAATCTGTTGACTTCATTGCCTTTACCAAGTGTCACCCTATTTCTTTATTCTCCTCAGAAAAATGTATCAAGAGTTTTATGTAAATACTTTCTCCGGGTTCTCATTTAAGTCCATTATGATCAAACTTTTGACCCTACCATGCCACGAAAACAACTCTTATCAAGGTCACCAATGACCATTACATTGCTACACTCAGTCCTCAGATCATGTCATCGTCCCTTGTCATAGCAGTGGACCAATGGGTAACTCTCTACCCCTAGATTTAGTTGTTCTCCTCCCTGGATGGTCATTCCTTCCAATCTCTTTTTGCTCAGACCCCACCCCCACCCCGTCCGCACTCCCATAGCTCCGTTGGAAGGCTCCAGATTTTGGTCTTTGGCCCATCAACACTCAATGTCCCCATGAGTTCACTCACACTCAGGACTTTAAACACGACCCAGAGGCTCCCCACTCTGTCACATCAACCCAGACTTCCCTCTAAAATCCAAAGAATGACATCATCTCTACTTCAATATCTCAAACAGACCTTACAATCAATATTTTCAAAACCAATCTTCAAACCTTCCTTCGCAAACTTATTTCTCCAGCAAGCATACAGCTAAGCTCGGGAACAACCTACATTAAAGCATGGCGTCACCTTGGTTTCTTCTGACTCCACACTTTAATCGGTGTTTGAGGTGGACCCTGCCTGTTCCACCTGCAGAATACAGCATCAAACGTTGGCCTTTCTCCCTGTGTTCCTCTGCTGCTGGCCTGGTGCGAGTGTGGGAAACCAGCCCACATGCACCGGCTTCCAGTCAGTCCAAACGACCAACAGCCAGAGAGGGTAGAGTAAAATCGACCTCTCTTTGCCTTCCCAGATTTCCAAAGCTGTGATTTTTTTTAACCGGAACGGACTAATTCTTCTTTCTTCCATTGAGCACCCCATGAATCTGAACCACTAGCCTTTTTATGAGCAGCCCAAGGCTTTAGCCAGCTGTGCCGCCAGGTCTCCTTATCTAAATCTGTAGCTCGGATTATCCAAAGAGTTTCTAGTAACATTCTGTACTGTTACTGTCAGCTTCACACTAGTCTATTGGCCACTGCCAACACCAACATCAAGCGACCCCTTTAAAAGTAAAGGCAAACCATGCCAGTTAACTGCTCAAAATTCTAAAATCATACTCTACTTCACTTTCAAAGTCAAAGCTCATACAATGGTCGACAGGCCCTCTGTTAGCTCTCTGATATCATCTCTTATGATGCTCCCTTTCCCACCCTCTCCCTCTCCAGCCACTCAAGGGCAACCATTCAAATGTCCTAGCTTTCGTTTCAACTGAAATGCTTTTGCAGGTATGACCTCTTCTGAGTGCCTTAGCCCCATCCAACTTTGTCTCCCATCTCGTTCTTTTAATAGACTGAAATTTCTCTGGTCCCCGGAAGCTCTCTACCCTGCTGTCATTTTTGTTTTGTTTTCCCTCTTCTTCATGGAATTTATCACTTCCCCTTCACAAGTGTCCCTGATAGTGCAAAGGTTTAAGCACTCAACTACGCATGGAAAAGTTGGCTGTTCGAACACACCCTTGCTCTGTAGGACAAAGGGTGGCATCATAGCTTCTGTAAAGATGATAGTCAAGAAAACCCCAGGTGGCAATTTATCTCTGGTACCTGGGGGCACGATGAGTGGACATCCACCCAATGACAACATTAAAGTGGAAAATATTAAAGTAAAATGATCAGTAAATGATTGAATGAGACTATTGATTAAACACATTTGGTTGTTAAGATACACAGGAGCTTCAACAATTCTTGAAAAAAAATATGCCATCATCTTTTAATTCCATCTTTTCTGAAAACTCTTTGAAGTGACTCATATTACTATTATAATAAAGTGAGCCCTAGGACACACAGGGCACCTAACAAGAATCCACAATTTGCCTCTTTACTGTGCTCGCTGTTTGCTCTCCTCGGTAGAATTAAACCTGTTTGGCTCACTGATGGCCTAAGTGGCCACCATAGTATCTGGTACCTAAGGAAATCCTCAATAAATGTTTGTTGGGAAAAAGTTATAAATGTCCAACAAAGAGCCGTAAGAAGATTTTTTAAATATACTGAATTTATACCTTAGACATAAATCTGTAGCTACAATAATTAGAAGTTTTAAAAATAGTTTTACAAATGAATTTTCAGCTTCTACTGTTTTCTGTTGTAAAAATAAAATTTACAGAGGAAATCCCACAACTGTACCTAAACCTCTCTCATATCTGGGACTCAAATCCTGGGCTCTTATAAGAGCTCACAGCTCCTATAGGAGTTGAGCATTTATCAGTGGTGACACAAATGGGCCCATGTAGTATTGTGTACATATGGTGTTAACTTTTATGCTTTAATATATATGTGCAATATGGCTGAGTTATACTTGCTCTAGGAACCATCACTTTCATTTTACTGACTTTTGTGTATTTAAAACCTCAGGCATAATACAGTATTGAATTCACAAAGTTTTTTTCCCCCTTCTTTGCTTAATTTCCACAGAAGTAAGAAAAAGATTAGTTGCTTTAACGTTGAAATTTTTTCATGGTTAACCAATACAAAATGTTCCCATATTTAGGAAGTACACGAACATTAGAATTAGAATAGATGAATGTGGTATTCCCAAGCACCTTTGCCTGGACTTCAGACAGACTTCTGACATATACTTTAAGAGGCCTACTTTGTTTAAAATATTGTGAGTAAAAGAATAATGTATGGAACTTATAGAACTATTGATGAAATAAATGCATCAGTTTAAACACAAATGAAAAACTCTTGTGGCTAAAATTACAGTCTTCTAGCTGAATCTTACTTTCACACTTCAATTTAATCTTATAGTCTTTAGAACATAAGAAAAATATCTGAAAAAAGTGCTAAATTACTTTTAAATGCCATATGCACATTTATGCACAAATAAAATAAAACACAGGCACAAATATAATGAGACTAAAATCTTGAATTAGAAAAAAAGCATAAAAAATAAAGCAAAAGAGTGAAAATGTAGGACATTACAAACACATCATGAAAGATTAGTATTAACTGAATTAATAACTAGTCAAAATAAGTCTAAAAACCTATGGTACTTGGAGAGGAGAAACTCCAAAGGGGATGGTGACAATTGCTATACAACTCAAAAAATGGCAAGGTGGGAGTGAGTGCTGTACATCTTACTATGTATATTCTCAACACCACCACCAAACAGCTATGTGACTAACTTATGTATAAATGTTAGGTAAACCCCTGAACACAACTAACAAGACTGCAAAAGAGTTTGCAAATAATCAAATGGGAAATACATTTCTAGAAAACAGAAAGATTGCTTGGATACAATGTCTGGAAACACTGCTGAAACAGATTGTGTCCAAGCTTACTTCCCCTACAAGAGGAGCCCTGGTGATGAGTGGGGATGCACTGGGATGCAATCCGCATGGTCGGCAGTTCAAGACCTGGAGCAGCTCCACTGGGGAATGACAAATGCACAGGATGTGGCCTATGAGTCAACAATGACTCGATGGCAGCGGGCTTGGTTTGGTTTGTTCACCTACAAACCTATTGCCATCGGGTGATTCTGACTCACGTCCACAACATGTGTATAGAAGGAGGATTGTGTCCCGCAATGGTTTTCAAGGGTTGACATTTCAGAAGTAAATCACCAGATCTCCCCCTGGTCTAGCAGGCTGTCCATTCACACCATACCGTGACCCTACTTTCCTGTGCATTCATCAGGTATTTGATTGTAGTTCCCAGTGGTGGGGGTCCGTCGGTTCACACTGGTTCAGTAGAAATGATACCTAAGGTTTGGTTGAAATCGGCGAACCCATGGTTAAAATGGCACTCTAAATCAGGCTTCTCTCTAAGGCGGGCAGTTGGGCAGCCACCAAATGTGGAAGTCACCAATTTACACTCCTTACTCTTTTTAAATGTGGACCTTTCTTATTGTTCTTATTTAAGTATTAACTGTATGAAAAAATAAACACCCTTTGGTATATAGATTTTTCACACATAAAACAGTCATTAGGGCAACAACACAACAAACCAGTTGTTAAATGATTTTAATCCCACTACTGAGTTGAGCGATCATACTTCTGTGGGCTCCACGTCTATGTCAGTGGATATGGAGGGGCTGGGCCCGGCTGGAACCAGCAATGTCACAGTTAGGGGAGAGGCAAAGCGCAGATTTTGTAAGGCAGTTTCCCTGTCAAATATTCTGTCCCCATTATCAGTTTGTGTCCAATTCTTTTATTTTGCTCAGACATCTCATTTTAAAATTATTTGTCTATAATTATTCTAGATTTAGAAAAAATAATTTAGATTTATTTATATCTAATAGAGGGGAAAAGTATTAAAAATACTTCAGGGATAACATCATTATTAACCTCCTTAATGCAACACTACCATATCTTTAGTTCTTAGCATCATCATTTGTATATAAAGAATGCATTTGATGTGATGGTGCGTCATTGAGTTGATTCCAATTCATAGCAACCTTGGGTGACAGAGTAGGGACTTGCCATAGAGTTTCCAAGTCTGTATTCTTTATGGAAACAGGTCTTACATAAAGATCCTTTTACCTACTGAGCTGCCAGTGGGTTCAAACCATGTTCCTTGCGGTGAGCAGCCATGCACTTAATCAGCAAAAACCAAGACCAAAGCCATGACCAGGGAGTCTGCTCCACCTCATAAGCACCTGCCTAGGTTTCTGAGGCTGTGCCTCTTTATGGACCAGGCAGCCCCATCTTTCTCCCAGGGAGTGGCTGGTGGGCAGTCCAAGACCTAACCCTCAGTGACACCAGCATTCCTTAAGTAATCCATTAGTGATAAACAATATATTTTTATTACAATAGATCTTGCAGGATTACTTCTTGACAAAATGCTATTACCCTATCATCTTTACAAGTAAAATAACTGACTTTAAAAAATCACAACTCATCATTTTCATTAACTCAAATTAACACTTTGTATTAGTTTAAATGACAGAATGGCTGGTTCTAAAGCTATGGCTACACTAATTGCAGCTTTTCTTGTACCTCAGTGGATGAAAAGGACCAAAAGAGCAGGCCATTGATGAGGGACCCAGAACAGAGAAGACTAACATGAAATAGAATGATGAGCAAGTCCACCTGAAGCCCCGGAATCCGAGGCCTGCCCCTCTCCCACCCCTAACCCTTCTTGTGATTGTAGGCACACATGCTTGAGCAGGACATCTGTCCTCATAGTTTGTGTTCCATTCTCTCTTTATCTGTATCCAGGTGTGGTGCTGGACACCTAGAGCTGCCGTAAAAAACACCCCAAAATGCTGGTAGAGACAATCCATCTCTTTTCTCACAGGCAGTTCCTCCTTTGCTCTTCCAGGGTCTAGTTGCCTCCAGCAGTCCTTGGCGCTTGTAGATGCACCTGCCTCGCTCACCACGTGGAGTCTGAGCTCCTCCTGCGTGTGTCTGGGTCTGTGCTCTAGACTGACACCACTTAGAAGTGATTTTGTTTAGGGCCCTCTGGACTCCAATATGCAATTATCAGCATAACAAAGCCAAACTCTAGTTCCCAAACAGGATCAGGGGTTAGGATATCAACATTTCTTTTGCGGGTATCAATGTATTCAATCCAGGATGCCAAGGTTTTCCCTGGCCCTCCTATGACCATCGATCGGAAAGCCCAGTTCTTAGTTCCAATTCTGACCAGCCTGAGGGCTAAATGTTGACTTGGGACAAAGCGAATATGAAATAACTGATCTAGTTTCCACAAGGTCTCCACAGACTAAAGAAGATTACTCGGGAAGCACCGAAAGCAAGACATGTTCCTATTCTGTCTTTCTGTCTGTATCCCCCTCCTTCATGTTCTTTCTGTATTTGGTTTTGAGGGGAATTTGTCTCTCCAAAGACACTTCAAAGGAAAGGGAAGAAAACTGCAGCTCGACTAGAGAAAATATGTCAGACAGAGGAGATGAATGGGTTGAGATTTATAATTTCCAGTGAATATTTTCAAGGTTCCTCCTGATCATCTGTACTGTTTTATGGCTCATATCATTTCTGGAAAACGCACTTGCAGTAGGACATGCAGAGTGGCTGAAACCCACCATGTATCTGATGAGGGAGGCAACAATCGAATGAGGGAGGCAAATATGCACGGGGATAAGGAGAGCTAACGAATCACGTACATGTATTCAACAACTATCCGTGTGCTCAAAGCATTGAGTGTGCACCCTATGCAGCAATAGAGAAGGAAATAGAAGAAGCCACTCGCTCCCTGAGATTGAAGCTAGCTGCCATTGAGCCAGCTTCAACTCCCAAAGACCCCCTGTGTAACAGACAAAACATGACCTGGTCCCAGGTATTTCCAGAGAAACTATATTCCAGGGATTAGACAGACAACAGATTGCCCCCTCTCTCAAAGCAATGATGGGTGATAACTGTTACGAAGGAAAAGAAATTAAGGGAAGAGGTGCTATTTTTGATAGAGGGAGCAGGTGGCATGGGTGGTTTTGGGTCTTCCCCCAAAATACATGTCAATGTAGCTGAGCCATGATTCTCAGGGTGCACAGCTATGTCATGCTGTAATTTGACAATGACATCATCCCCACCATGATATAATAAGTCAATCAACTGTGAGAGGACTGAATGTCGAAAGCAACAGAGGATTAAGGGTAGAGCCAATGTAAGAGGGGCATCCCTGGAGGGTGCCCGTCCATAGTTTGTGTCTTATAGGAGAGAAAAGTGAGCAGAGAACGGGAGATCTGTGACCACCAAGGAAGAAGAGCCAAGAGGAGGGTGTATCCTGTGGACCCAGATCCCCAGGTGAGGAGCCTCCCAGATCCAGGGAAAGATTGAGACCAAGCTACCTGGAGATTTCCAAACAAGGCTGAAAGAAGACAAGGACCATCCACAGAAACTGCAAACCAGCCTGGAAAGAAAGCCCTCCCCTCAAGTTGGAACCATGAAGTTGGACTTCTAGACTCCTCAGCTGTGTGTGAATAATTTATCAAGGCCATCCACCTGTGGTACTTTGAGGCTAGGCAGCAGTGGATAACTAAGAGAGCAAGGGTGTTCTCTCTGAAGGGTGGCTTGGAAACAGGATAGGAAAGGCTGGGAAGGATGTCAGTCTTTCTGGAATACACTCATGCCAGGAAGAAGGAGCCACAGATGCAAAGGCTGGGAGGCATTGAAAGGATGAAAGGGACCAGTGATTGATGTGCTGGAATGGAAGGGAAGAGGAATCGGCAATGGAGCTGGCGAAGGAACCAGAGGACAAGTCATGTGGAGTTCTCAGGGCCATGATGAGACCTTTGGACTCTGATAGCTCAATCACAGGAGGATGACACTTTATGCTCTCCTTTTCTGAACCAACCTCACTCAGGGGTGAGAGTGCACTGCAGATGCGTGGCGATGGAAGCAAGGAAACCCCTGAAGGCGGTAAGTCAAGAGTGTAATGATCCTAGGGATAAGGGTCACTTGGACTAGAATGGGGCTGCAGCAGGTGGAGAGACAGGTGGGACTGCAGGTATACTTTGCAGGAAGAGTCAGCAGACACTCCTACTGTGTGGGCTCTGTGGTCTGGACAAGAGAGGAAGACTACTCGGCTGAGCAACTGAACGGGCGGCAAGGATGACGGTGGCACCCGTGGGATACAGACCAACATAAGAGGAGAAGAGACGTGGAAACCACCCTGGGCTCTGTGGTAGACCTGTTATTTTTGAGATTTCTATTCGACTTCCAAGCAGGGATGATGAGTAAGCAGACAGAGCTTGGAGAAAAGGGTGCTGGAGGGAAGTAGGTGGCGGCCCCAGCATGTCAATGCCGTCTAAGCCACGAATCGGTGAATCAGTGGAGATGCAAAGGAGAAGCCACGGAAAGAGCGAGTTCTGGCTAAGACACCAAGAGCTTGAGGCTGCAATGAGGGGGAGGATGATCCAGCCTGCAGAACTCAGAACAAGAGGGCAATGATGTAGGAGGGAAACCAGACGTGTTGTATCTGGGATTAACTAGCCAAGAAAGTGCCTGACCTTGATTGGGTTGAGATGCCAAAGACCAGCCCTGGGAATGAGAGTAACTGGCATGAAAGCCGGACTGCAGCACGGTCAAGCAAAAGGAAGAAGGCTGCACGCAGAGAGAACCGGCCTCTCAGCACCAGTCTCTCCACAAGTTAGCAAAGCATCGCCTGGGATTGTAGTTTATGTTGCTCCTTAGCTCTGTTGCTGCTTAATTTTCACCATGGCCTCCAGTCATTTTCGTACTGAACTTTTGAGTTCAGCATTGCCCTTGCAGTCAAAGCTTCATTTTGAGCAGTTTAAATAAGAAATAAAAAGAAGGCAGAGACCATTCAGGCACTTTAATTTGGGCTTCTTCTGTCAACCAAGCTTCGGGGCTGTTAGCATTACATTATACTAGATAATTATCTGATGTGCATACTTCTGTAGTCATTTTTTCCCTCTAAATCCATCACAGAGAAGAAGTTACAGAACTTCAAAATGTCTAATGTTTGATTGGCCAGAAGAATTTCTAAAGCGTTTCTTGGATGGAATGAGGGTTCCGTTAAACACAAGAAAGCTCTGGGGGCCCCAGGTCTCGGGCACGATTCTGAGAGGGTCAGAGGAGAGTGGCAGATGGAAGATGATTACTGAAATGATTTTCTTTTCCTTTTTCCCTTTCCCACTTTTTTTGTCTGGAGAGACAAGTCCACAAAATAAAATTAACTGTTACACAGACTGTGAGGGGAAATACAGTCTTGTACCAAAAAGATTTTTACAGCTGTTTCCCAATTAACAACTTAGTCTATTAGGAACTTTACAAAACTACACAGATTGGATGAGAAATACAAGACAATTTGAAGGGGTGGGGAGCCCTTAAAAGAAGGAGCAAAATAGAGTTACCTACATATATATGTATATATTGAAATCTCTCTCCCATATCAAGATCCAGCTCTTTGAATATCTTTGGCTTCAAATTTTAATAATACTCAACCTGTGCCATTCAGTCTTCTGTTTTTCAATTAACTCAGCTAATATCCATTGAGCATTTATTATGGGCTGGCACTGTTGTAGGGTCTTCAGAAATATCAGCAAACAAAACAAAGGCCCCTGTTTCTGGGCCTTAGATTCTTAGTGGGAGGTGCGGGGGTGGGGTGGGGGTGGGGGTGGGGACAGCCAACAGGAAACATAATAGACAAATAGTAGCTGAGCAGTATTTAAACAGTGAGGGGGTTCCCAAAGAAAATAAGATGTAGAGTATATTAAGGGAAAGTGAAAGTAGCTAACAGTCCCGGTTTTTATTAGATAGTTAAGGCAGGACTCATTTCGAAGGTAAACTGTGAACTAGACTTAAAAGCAGTGATGAAATCAAATCCCCAGCCACGGAGCTGGTTCTGAGCGGTGGCGATGCTATAGGATAGAGTAGACTTGCCCCAAAGTGTTTCCAAGTCTGTAACGTCACAGAAGCCAACGAGCTCGGTCCCAAAGAGTGGCTGGTGGGCTTGACCGGAGGCTAGTGCTTCAGGCCTGTGTCATCAGGGCTTTTTTTCTGATCCTGGCAGAGCTTTTGTTAGCTGCCACTGAGCCAGTCTGACCCAGTGCGTTGTGACCACACACAGCACTGCTCTAACAACGCCGCTTAGTTCTACCCCATCCCACCGCCGTTGCTCTGTTTGAGCCCACGGTTGCAGCCAGGGCCTCACTCTAGCTCCTTGAGGGTCTTCTCCTTTTCGCTGACCCTCTACTTTACCAAACCTGACTTCCATTTCTAGGTGCTGGTTTTTCCTAATAACATGCCCGAAGGACACCAGGCAAACTTCCACCATCTTTGCGTCTAAGGAGCATTCTGCGCGTCCTTCACCCACTGCAGATTTGGTCACTTTTCTGGCACTCATGCTGAATTCCATAGTCTTCACCCACACCATGAGTCAACTGTACCTGCTCTTCTCTGCTCTCCCTTATTCATTATCCAACTTCCACATACGTATGAGGAACTTGAAAAAACCCATGGCTTGGATCAGGCATAGCTTCCGACCACTACTCACTGCCCAGATCCATTCTGACCCATAGTGACCCTGTAGGACAGAGTAGAACTACCCCTGTGGGTTTCCAAGACTGTAATTCTTTATGGGTGCAAAAAGCCTCATCTTTCTGCAGAGGAGAGGCTCTTGGTTTTGAACTGATGACTTCTGGTTAGTAGCCCAACCTGTAACCTGCTATGCCACCAGAGCACAGTGCCATGGATATCTGGGAGCGAGAATTATAGGCTGAAGGAAAGGCCAGGACAAAGACGTAGGAAAAGGGTTTTTACGCCACAGCAAAGGGACCAGAGTAGACAAAGGCAGCGTGAGGGGACAACAGTTGCAAGAAGGAGCCAATAACAGTGAAACGGGGTCCTTTCGGGATTTGAATGATCTGACTTTCTGCTCAAAAATATCCCTCTGGCTACTGTGTTGTCACAGGTGGGACATGTGTGAGAGTATGGTCCCATCGTAAACTCATATGAACCCTATGCACAGGGTAAAATACCCCTGGGTTTTTCAAGGCTATAATCTAAATCATACCAGGAACTGTTAAAAGGACAAACGAATCTGTCTTGGAAAAAGTACAGCCAGAGTGGTCCTTAGAGGCAAAGATGGCAAGACTTCATCTTTCATACTCTAGACATGTTGTCAGGAGAGACCAGTCCCTGGAGAAGGTCATCCTGCTTGGTAGAGGGACGGTGAAAAAGAGGAAGACCGTGAACGAGATAGATCGACACAATGGCTGCAACAATGGGCTCAGGCATAGGAATCATTTTGAGTGTTGGTGCAGGGCCGGGCAGTGTTTCATTCTGTCGTGCTAGGGGTTGCTATGGGTCAGAACTGAACTCATGGCACCTAACAACATACGTTTGTGAAAATGGACCGCCACATCCTTCTTCTTTGGGGCGAGTGGTAGAGTCCAAGGGCCGTGAGGTTAACAGCCAGGTGCTGTCACCACTTTGCCACTAGGGCTCCACTGAGAAAAAAGCAGGGAGGCCCACTAGCAGGTTCTGTGGTTTAGTAGTAGGATGTTCCCTCCCGTGTGGGAGACCTAGGTTCACTTCCCGCCCGTTGCCCTTGGGAGCAGCTGCAACTCATCAGCAAGCGTAGGCTTGCCTGTTGCTATGAGGCTGAACAGTTTCAGGAGAGTGTCCAGACTAACAAAGACTAGGAAGAAAGGTCTGGTGTGCTGCTTTTGAAAACCACCCAAAGAATGTCCCATGGATAAAACGGTCTGATCCCCAACTGATGAGGAGGATGTCGCACCAGGCACTATTTCACTCTGCTATGCAGGAGGGTCACCATGAGTTGGGGGCCAGTGGACCTCTCCCCCAGGTGACACTGTCAGAAAAGGTGACACCAAAATGTCTGCAAGATGTTTCTGCAGTTTCGATGCAATTTATTGTTCTTAAATAAAAAATCTCTGAAATGTATAACCATCACATTTTTCCTAAACTAGGCTGACCTGTATCACTATAGTTAGGAGGCTAAGACTTGATGCTAATTTACTTTTTAACCCTCCAAACATAATCAGGCTAGAGCTGGCATTATCACCCGATCACAATGAGGCTTCGAATCACAGGGATTCCAGAACACGCTATTGTCTTCTCCTGCTACAAGTGTCTTTGCAGTCCCCGATTTCATCAAATGTTCTGGTGTTTCAGCTACGATACTGTGGTGACTAGTATTTGTGGACCGATCTCAATAGCTTTTGTAAGAATTAAGTAACTTAAAAAAGGAGAAAAACATTTAAAGGCTTCCACTGGGTTACTCATAATGTTGTAACTGATCATGTTGCAATTCAGTGTGGAAAGATTTTACAAAATCAGGCTGCTGATTGCAAGAAATATCAAATTTAAGAAATTTACCATTGCATTTATCATAATATATCTCTGACCCTTCTAAGAACTGTGTCTGGTTTGTTACAGGAAAAGGTACCTGGGGATGGGTGACGCCAGGAGTTACTGCACTGGGTGACCTCAGCACGAGTTACATCACTGGACGGGGCTGACGAGAAGGCAGTCCACACACCAGGAGCAGTGGTTTATCTGAGAAGAATGAGGGCCACTCTGACTGGGAGGTAGCAGAGTGGAGCAGGTAAGAGTGGGTTGGGTTCTCATTTCACTTTATAATTCTGTCTGTGTGCACACTTTACCACCATTTCTAGACTATATACTCCTTGAGAGAAAGATTTGTGTTCATTTTTAAATTCCCGGCAAGAGGCACTCACTAATATATTGTCACGCTCACTAATATGTTTGACAATATATTAGTGAAATGAACGAACTACTAGACAAAGAATCTAAACCATGAATATCTGGGGCTCCTCTCCTGTGTTCCAATGCACATTCATGAATGGACCATATTACTACCAAGAGTGTCAACTCTCAATAAGAAGGGCAAGAGAGGGAATACGCTCTACATAATACATAAGCAACGACAAAATAAAATAAAGGGAAAGATGCCCTTTTACACGTGAGTTTTATTTAATTGCCGACAAGGTGCTAGAAGCAAGCTCTTGCACTTCCCTGCTTTTTCCTTGAGGTAAAATAGAAGCAACGGCAGAAAGAAATTTCCAGAGCATGCAGGTTCACAGCAGGTTTTGTCACGGAAATATTTATCATTATAAGAGCTAGTCGAATGACATTCCATAATGCTAACCCTTACTATAGTTAACACTGCAGGGAAAAAATCTATCTTTGTCTTCAAATTCCATTATAATAATAAAGGAGAAAACAAACGCGTATAAAATAAATAACTTCTCTGACACAAACATATTTGGCATTACAACAGCCAAGTGATGCAATCACTTGCTATTAAATCACAAACTTGGGAAACTTCAATCTACCGAGAGGGAAAATCCTGTGGACAAAAGTACTCCTGGTGATGTCCATTCACAGTTATTGAATATAACTAAAGTCTTTTCTCTTTACATAAAGAAGCATAGACTTAAAAAATACAACATCCAATTTGAGGATAGAGTTTGAAAAAAGACGCTGGATGAAATGGAGAAATCGATTACATGTACAGTGAAACCTCGCCACTTCGCGCTTCGACTTCCGCGGCTTCACTCTATCGTGGTTTTTGCGTAACAGGGCATGCTCTGTCATTACTGCCACTGATTGGCTCATACTGTACACGCTTGATGCCATAAATAATATAATAAATAATAAATGATAATTGTAACATCCAAAGTGTTTTACTGTATTTTCCATTTTTCGTTTAATAAATTGGGTAATACGAGTGTGTTTTTTCATGTCCTCTATGCTCTAACTACGAAAATATTTGAATTACAAATAAGGAATCCTACTTCGCGAATTTCATTTATCACGGTAGGGTCTAGAACCGATTAACCGCGATAAACGACGGTTCACTGTACATCAGAAAAAGCCAAAAGGCTGCCCTCTTCAGGATCTCTTTCCAAAAAATATATACCACAGGTATTTAAAGAAATTATTACAGTAGCGAGGAGTTTTTGTGGTACGTCTATAAATAGTAGTTTCGGGTTTTAGCCTGATAGAATTCCTGATTGAATCTGTAATCTAGAGAAAAAAATATTTTATTTTACTTAAAAAATAAATCGCCAATTTCCTCCTTCTTCAGTGTCCATTAGGAAGAATCAAGTTTGGCTTATGTCCCATGGAGCAGCCTGCATGCATCAGTGGTAGCCAGGGGACAGCTGTGCTGCTGAATGGGTTTCAGCAGAGCTTTCAGAGTGAGGATGGCAAGAAAGGCCTGCTGGCCTGTTTCTGAATGTCAGCCCCGGCAAACCCGATGGCTCACAGTGGTCTGAGCCGCAACTGATCACGGAGAGGAAGCAGGACCAGGCGGCAGCCTGTCTGGTTGTGGACGGGGTTCCCCAGAGACAGAGCCCACTTGACGGTGCTTCATCATGTGGAGAGCCGTTGACCACGGGAAGGCCCTTCATGAAAGGAGTGGCACAGTCCTCGCAACCAGAGGCTCACATAGAGCGACGCGTGTGAGCGTGACAAAGAGCCGGGCCACTTTCCATTCTGTTCTACAAAGGGGAACCAACTTCACGGTGCTTGACGAGAAAACTACCCACATTTCCAAACGGGCGCTTAAAAATCGGAGGCGGTGGCCCGTCTTTGTATTCATGCCACAGATCCTGATGCCTTGCCACTTCCTGGCATCATGTCAGGTGCTAGGAACAGAGAGGCAAAGGCACAGGCACTACCTTGAGAAGTTAGACTCTCATGAGGGAGATGGACAAGAACTTGCGGAGTTAGACTCTCATGAGGGAGATGGACAAGAACTTGCGGACACAGTCTGATAGTGCTATAATAGAGCCGTGATCCAGGCGCTGCGGCCACCCCTCGTGGGACACTCCTGAGAAGACCCAGGATACTCTCCGGAAGAGGTGCTACTTCTCTTTTGCGTTAGGAAAAGTACCATAAGATGCGACCTTGACCGATAGAGAAAGTTATGAAAAGAGACCTGGAAGGGAAGAAAGAACTAGAAGATTCCCGAGTGTGGTAGTTACTTAATTTTGTGTCAACTTGAAGATATTAAAGCGTAGGGGTGGAGTCTAACAGCCTGATGGTACCTCCTGGTGGGCATGACCTTCTCATAAGGAGGATCCTGGGAACTCCCTCTCTCTCTTTCTGACTTACCTTCCTGTGGAGAAGCCATGCAGAGACCTGCCAGAGCCCTGAGATGCTTCCATCACCATTGGATCCACAAGACATTTCACCAATCGATGGGTGATGAAGCCTTCTGCTTCATTGCTTGCATGTGACTTTGTGAGTCTGAAGAGGGACTTAGGGACTAGTATCAAACATATGGACTTAAGTTGGAGTGGGCTGGGATGTTTTCTTGGTATGTAATGACTTCTTGCTACTGAGAAATAAGTCCTTGGATTTGTTGCTCTGGTCAACCCGGCCTAACACACCGAGCTTGGGGGAAGCAGGGGCTTTAGTGAAAAATAAGGAATATGCTACACAAGGAGAAGCAAATACAATAAAAGAGAAGGAAAGTGATTTCAATAAAACCAAAGACCTGGTATGATACAGATTTGAGATTTTAACTGAAATTACAAATACAAATTGGGAGCGTCTGAAGGTATTCAACCCACTGAGCTTATCCAAAGTTAGGAATACTACAGACAACATTAGGGAATACTTGCACGAATGCCCTTCCATTCTCTTGTCACTAAATGTAAAAGATGGACAGGATCAAAAGCCAGTACAGAGTTCAACTGTTTGTGTCACATGAATACACAAACCAATTTTAGATCTTCCATTATATTATAAAAACCATGGCTTCTTCTTGACCACTTTTTCTAGCACTCACACCCACCTACACAAAGGTTTCATTTTCTTTTGTTTTAACATTTTATTGAGACTTGGGTGAAGGCTACAGATCAGATCAGTTTCCCATCCAACAATTTCTATACATCCGGTTTCATGACAGAAGGTACAATTCCTTCAATGTAACAGCACCCTTCTCACTTCCTCCCCTCCTCCTAGAGTGTCCTGCTTCCTTTTGCCCGTCTTTCCTGCCCTTTCACGATGGTGCCTTTTGGGGCACATG
Source organism: Echinops telfairi (assembly GCF_000313985.2). Taxonomy (NCBI): domain Eukaryota; kingdom Metazoa; phylum Chordata; class Mammalia; order Afrosoricida; family Tenrecidae; genus Echinops; species Echinops telfairi. Next base: position 13,802,092 of record NW_022106471.1, read on the forward strand.
TTGCCCTTAACATCTTAGCAAACCGCATTTTAGTGGCTGTGACCACTTATAATTCCTCACCTGTTTGTCAATTTGTCATACTGTGGAGGTTCGCATGATGTTGGAAGCTATGTTGCTCCCATTAAAAATACTAGCAGGAAAAAATAAATAAAAAAAATAAAAAATAAATAAATAAAAATACTAGCAGGTTCACCTGTGGTGGACAGTTCTCAGCAGAACCTTCAAAATAAGATGGATAGGAAGAAAAACATGGCAGTATTCTACTAAAAATTAGCCAGCTGAAACCTGATGGGTTATGACAGAATGCTGCCCAATGTCCTCCTGGAAGATGACATTCCAAGACCCCGCCAAACTGAAGGACATGAAAACACAGTGGCCACCACCATGGACTCGAGCACCCTGAGGTCACAGAGATAGGGCAGGGCTGGACCATAGTTTGTATTTTTGTAAGTGGCACCCCCATTACTAAGCCCACTCTTCAGCCACTAATAATAACAAGGTCTATCTCATGAAAGGGGAATGGAACGAGCAATTTTCTAAATACAGGACTTTACTTACAAATGAATAAGGGGAACATTTTCACTTGGAATTCTTTTAAATTTTTTATTCATTCCTATTCAGGAAAATTTCAATGCTGTGAAATTTCAGCCCTCTAGGATTTCCCGACCATCTAAGGGGCCCTGGCAGCACAGTGGGCTATGTGTTGCGCTGCCCACTGGAGAAAGACGGACTTTCTGCTCCCATGAAGATTGACAGCCTGTGAAACCCACAGGGCCAGTTCTGCTCTGTATTATGGGGTCCCTAGGAGTCAGAATGGACGGGATGATAGCAGGTTTCGTTTGGCTTTGATTTCTGGCCATATTTTTTTTTAAAAAAGATTTCGAAGCATTTCTTTATGATCGTTAGTCACTTTTGCACTAATAATGTCAACCCGTCCCATCCCTGTTTTTACTGCTTGCAAATGGAATATCAACCGTGCCCATGAACTGAACCCTTCCTGAGGAGGACATTCCGAGTCAGGGATCTGATGTATCACCCTACTATCTCCTGTTATGTAATTTCTACAGTTTCAATAAGTACCCGAGGGCTTCAGGAATGACAGGAGCCCAGGGGTGTCGTGAGTTATGCTTGGGGCTGGAAGAAAGGTGAGGCTTTCTGCTCCAGGAAAGAGCCTCAGGAGCCACAGAGGCAGTTCTACGCTTGCCTATAGGACTGCGATGGGTTGGAATTGACACAATGCCAGTTGTTTTTTTCTTGAATAAGGTACATTAGGATACTCTATTTCAAGATATTTATGGCTACAGATTTAAATAAGAAAATGACATGTCTTTAGCATATATTTCTAAATGAATAAATAATGAGTCCACAAATGTGAATCATAAGTAGAATGTTTCCATGCCAAACTAACCAGATTGTATCAACCGATTCTAAAGTAAGAAAGCCTTGTGTAACCCAGAAATAAACGACATTGTCTCAATCAATGTTTTCCGCACCGCAGGGTTGAAATCCTCCAAAGAACAATCCGTGAGTCAAGACTGGCATTTTTACAAAATCAAGTAGAATACCACAGAATAGGTAATATCCGAGTTTGTTTTATATTACAAGTACATATGGTTTTTTAAAGTTTTTTTTTTAGATGTGTATGTTTGTACTGGGTCATAGTATAAAATATTTCCTACCAAAGGTCATATTCAAAGAAATGTGAACACCACCACCTCTTCCATGACTGTTGGTGAGAAATGTCAGAAGCTTGTCGCTCAAATACGAAGTGGAAATAAACTTCATGAATGTGTAGATTTATTTTTGTTTAACAGCGCTCTGGAAGTCAAGCGTGTGGTTGTTTCACACTGTCAAATATCTTACAGATATGGGATCAAACAAATGGGATCAAAGGTCCCTCCCATACTGTGTGTGTCGTTACTAAGAATATATGGTCTGACATCATTAAACGACAGATCCACATTGCTTCATGTAGCCTTCCTATGTAGTAGTAATTATGGACAGAAGTCTCATTTAGTTGCATTGATCTTGTATTTAACTTTAGAACAAATTTAAAAGCGAAGACATAAAATGTACCATGTGAGTCCTTAACCCATGAGCCCCTTAAAAGATCAAGAAAGCAATGCTAACCTGCGTGAGAAGCAGAGAAATGCATACATTACCATCCTTCACAACCTATATGCATACATCTTACCACTATATTCAAACGGTTCTATTCTATTTAAAGAATAAACGAAGAGCACACAATACAAGCCAAATGATTGCGCCACCCTGTAATTATTTTAGAAGACTAAAAAGCATAAAAACGAGTTCAATACTTTACGGATGCCGCCAAGAACAAGATCTAGCCATGGGCCCGGCCAAGAACTTGGCCTGATATCATGCCACCCAGATATTCCTCCTTTCATTTTCCTATATTATATTTTTGACAAAATAAGTTTTAAGTTCGTGGTTATCAATAAAGTACCAGACATGAGTTTTACCTGACCTCCACATAGTGCTTATTGGAGAGCTGTAGTGAGTCTGAAGTTTATATCTTATTTCATTCCTATCATTCCCTTCCTTAGGCTCTTTACGGTGTTTTAAAAAAATCCATAATATAATTCTATGGGAGTTAACATAATAGACTGTAACAGCTGTTATGGTCTATTGTGTAAATAAGTAATTACAGAATTTACAGACTATCATGTAAATATGTAATTATGGACTTTTTAAAATGTGCATTATTTACTCAATAGTCTATCGTTTACATATGTAATTATGGACTTTAAAACATGTATTATTTACTCAGTTTGTAACAGCTCCTTGGGACAGAGTCGTTCTGGCCTATCGGGTAAACATGTAATTACAGAAATTTTTAAAATATGTATTATTTATCTGATAGTGCTGCCACAGATTATCACATCCATACGTAATCACAGATCTTAAAAATGGGGATCATTACTTTGTAAAACGTTTCCACAAATCAACTCACAGACTTCCAGTTCCTGGATCCAATCCCCCAAACGACACGGTGATGCCACCATATTTGCTACGTGTAAGAGCTCTGGGCAGGCCACTGAGGCACATCTTCAAGTTTCCCGAGGAAGTGGAAGAACTGCCCACATACACAAGGCAATGCCTGCGTCACTTTGAAAGGATGTTATTACCATAGTCTCTAGCATCGAAGTTTCCATTTCAGGGTCACGTACATGACCCTCATGTCTCTTTTAGTCCGTCAACACATCTTGTCATGTGCGGTTTGTTCCAAGCAGGGTATATGGATGCTTTTCATCCACCTTGTTATAAACATCACACTCGTGCAGTCCTGTGCAGATACATATTTAATACCTGGCTCTTAGTGGAGAAATTATCTAAGTCATTTGCTGATTTCTGTGATGTGAAAATTAGTCCTAGTGGCGCCGTGCTTGAAGCAAGGGCTGGTCACCAGAAGGTCAGCAGTTTGAGCCTACCAGTTGCTCTGTGGGAGAAAGACCAGACAGACAGATTCTGTACAAATGTCCAGCCTCAGAAATCCTATGGGGGCCATTCTCCTGTGTTTTGGGGTCACTGTGAATCAGAATCAACTCAATGGGAGTAAATGAGGGAGGTGGTGTAAGTGCTGCCTTCCACCACGACTGACACTGTTACAAAGGCGACGTCATCCACCGGGGTTGGAAAAGGTGTGGGCAGAAGAGTCAGAGGCATCCACCTGGTTACACCGCTGCCTCATGCACCATCATGAAGGCTCATGAAGGGACCTTAATCTCAGGGACCGACCACAGAGGCTGAGGAGGTCAGAAATCACAGGTCAATCGCCAAGGCGACATCAAAGATGCGTCAATTCCTCTTGATCAAGTGTGTTAAGCAGCACTATCGGTGTGGGGGGTGGGGTAGGGGCAGGGGATTGGTGAGGAAGAGGGAGAGCACCCTGTGTCTTGCTGGGGGAGAGATCCATTACAACTGGGGTCCACTAATGAACCACGGGACGAGAGGGTGCAGCTTGCAGGGGAAGTACTTTAGAGATGAGCAGTACCAGAGGAGGACTCAAGCTGAAGAACTTTAAGGTTTATTCTAACCAAGCGATGCTAAACTTTTGTGATTTAACAAATCAATGAAATACGGGTTAAATGTATTGAAATAATTAGATAGGTTAACCAACAAACAATATCAAGATAAACAGAAAAGACTGAAGTTGTCACATATTTGATTTTACTTGGATCTATAATTAATGCTCATGGAAGCAGCAGGCAAGAAATCAAAAGGTATGCTGCATTAGGAAAATCTGCTGCACAAGACCTCTGCAATGTGTGAAAGAACAAAGACTAAACTGGACGAAGGCGTACCTGACCCAAGTCCTGGTATGTGCCATTAAGTCCCGTACTTGTGAGAGCTAGTCAGTGAAAAGCAGTGATGCGTTTGAATTATGGCCTCATCCAAGAATTTTCATTTGGATGTTGGTGAAGAATATTGAATGCTACTATGGCTGCTGGGACAATGAACAAATCAAGGTGAAAAGAAGTACAACCAGAAAGCTTCTCAGGAGCAAAGAAGGAGAGACTTTATCTCACACCTCTGGGGAAGGACATGCTGCTTGGTGAAGTAGAGGGCCAAGGAAAAAGAGAAAGGCCTTAATAAGATAGATTGGCAATGATCTACATGTAAAGCCCTCCCAAAGGTATGCACAACAGAAAAGTGAGTGAAGGGAGACATCAGTCGTGAAAAAATTTTTTATAAATTATCAAGGGTTCATGAGGAACAGAGAGGAGGAGAGGGAGGGAAGGAAATGAGAAGCTGATACCAAGGGCTCAAGCAGAAAGCAAATGTTTTGAAAATGATGATGGCAACAAATGTACAAATGGGCTTGACGCAATGGATGGATGGATTGTGAGAAGTTGTATGAGCCCCCAATAAAATGATTAAAAAAAAAAGATAGATTGGCACAGGGGCTGCAACAGGGGCTTAATGGTGAGGGTAGAGCAAGACTGGGCAGTGGTCTTTCACCATGAGTTGATCATGATGAGTCAGCATCAACTGGATGGCACTAACAGCAAGACAGGAGCCATCTAGTGACCTGGTTAAAAGGGAAGACAATGTACCCCTCGGGCAGAGCCCGCAGAACATGACCAAGGCAAAGGCAGACGTGGGGAGGTTCACACAGGAGTAAAAAGCAACTACTATGACATGCGAGAATGTCTTTCAACGTATTGCTACGAAGCCATAGAAACCCTAATTAAATAAAAATATTGAAAGGTGACGCTATTCTCCCCCATTAGGTCTATGCCATTCTGCTGGTGGCACTTCTGGCTGCCCGGAAGACTTCTCTGCTCTTCCAATGACATAGGTCCTTACGGGCTTCATAGCGTTCTTTTTAATTACTTTGAATTTAATGCATACAAAAATATGCAGAAGTAAGATGGGGGCCTTAAGGTGGATGAGGTATGGTTTTCCAACAAAATTGTCACCAGACAGCCTTTATCACCCTCAAAAAATGCACAAGTGCATCAGCATGACAGAAAGTGATTCTTCAACATAACTTTCCTGGTCTTTTTCTAGCTGATTCAGTTTTCTCTTTTCTTAATAAGTTTTCATAAAAAGCTCCTGGGATCATCTTGTGTCCTTCAAGGAACTCTATCAAGATCACCCCTTAGGAATCCCCTCAAATAGTCACCATAACCTTCTGAGATAACCTGTCTCTCTCTCTCTCTCTCAGATTGAGCTGGCCCAGCAGATCCCCCTGAAAGCCACTGTTCTGATTGGACCTTGTTCTCTGGATCATGTTGGTAAAACTAAGATTCATTCTTAGTTATAATTTATCCCATAAAAGCCTTTTGATTAGCTTCACACTTGCTTAAAAGATGACTGGAAAGACCAGCTATGTGAGCTAGCCGATGGTCACCTGGAGCTTCTGGCATCCATCCAGCATGGTGAGGCCAAGACAGTCATTTAAAATTAAAAATACCAACCCATGTGAGATCCCAACACGTATAGCTAGCTGATTAATGTTGGTCTCTTGGCCCATATTTAAAGTCTTCCTGATGTTTCTTAAAATGTTTGACAATGCTCCAATACTTGTAATAAAACTCTTCAGTAACTAGAATCGCAAGCAACAATGGAAGAACGGGTGCATAGCTAGATTCGTAACCTGAACGGTGGTGGGATGCACTATGAGAGCCTACCCACAGGAGATCTAAGTTTGGTAGAGGCTAATCCTACAACTTTATTTGCATGTGTCCCAATCATAGCAATGTGTGTAAGTAGGACACACCAGGGACAAAGTTAGAAAATCTTCTTCGTCATAAACACCCTTCTTTTAGGAAGGAGTTATTAGATTTAAGGGATTAAGACCACAGCCTTGGGGGACATCTAGATCAACTGGCATAACCTAGGTCAAATAGATAATGTTCTACATCCTTCTTTGGCGTTTGGTGATGAGAATCTTAATAGTTTGCAAGTGGTCTTCTATCTAGTCAACAACTATTCGTCTCTCCCCATCTGCAGCACAGAAGAAAACCAAAGACTCAAAACAAATGGATGAATCCAAAGGGCTCAGCCACAGCCTCTCCTAACGTAGAACCAGAAGAACTAGATGGCAGCCACTGCTGTATGTACAATTTGGTTGGGATAACATTAGAAGGACCTCAATCACAAAGCAGAAAAAAAATTGTTTTTATTAAATATTTTTATTGGAGGCTCTTACTTCTCACATCACAATCTATACATCCATCCAGTGTGTCAAGAACATTTGCACATATGCTGCCTTTATTATTTTCAAAGCATTCTCTTCCCACTTTAGCCCCTGATCTCAATTCAAAATCATACAAAAGATCAAACTTACTGCTCTGATGAAGCCTGGTGAAATCCCCCAGAGAGAGAAGAGGCCTTAGGACAACCTTCAAATCTAGACCCGAACCAACCCCTGGAGATCTCCTTTCAACCAAACAATAGACAGCCCACAATCATTCATGAGGAAGGCCTCCTCACGACCATCCATCGTGTAAGGCCAAAAGGGGAACATCTGACCCAAAGCAAAGTTCAGAAGACAGAAAGGGGCAAAAAGGAAAGCAAATGGGAAACCCCAGGAGGAGATGGGAAGGGTATAGTTACACTGCAGTGATTACAACTAATGCCGTGAAGCAATGTATACATTATTAAATGGAAACTACTATGCGCTGTGAACTTTCACCCAATCACAATAAAATGCTTTTAAGCAAACTGAAACACAAAAAAGAAACACAACCACACACACCCTAAGAATAGTAAAATTGCGTGTTATAATTTCATAACAAAGTTTATAATTTTCCTGAACTGACCTTGGAGCCCTGGTGGTGTAATGGTTACTGTATGTTCTCAAGTACAAGCCGAACTAAATATCAGCCAAGGCACCTCATTTTACCACAAAAACTGCATAAAAATATGTGCTGGGAAAAAAAAGTGCTACACCAGCCTGTGTGATCACGAGGTGTTGAAGGAATCAGGTATCAGGCATCAAGGAACAAAAAATCATATCACTGTGTGCTCACCGCCCCGATATGATCACTGAAGACAAATGGGTGCATAAGGAAAAGCAGTGAAGAACGCTGATGGTGCCCAGCTATCAAACGATATAGCATCTGGGGTCTTAAAGGCTTGAAGGTAAACAAGCGGCCATCTAGCTCAGAAGCAACAAAGCCCACATGGAAGAAGCACACAAGCCTGTGTGATCACAAGTTGTCAAAGGGATCAGGTATCAGGCATCAAAAAACCAAAAATCAAACCATTGTGAATGAGGGGGAGTGCAGATTGGGGACCCAAGACCCATTTGCAGGCAACTGGCCATCTCCTTACAGAAGGGTCGCAGGGAGGAGATGAGCCAGTCAGGGAGCAGTGTAGCAACAAGGAAACATACAACTTTCCTCTAGTTCCTAAATGCTTCCTCCCCACCCCCACCCCCACTATCATGATCCCAATTCTACCTTATAAATCCAGCTAGACCAGAGGATGTACACTGGTACAGATAGGAACTGGAAACACAGGGAACCCAGGACAGATGATCCCTTCAGGACCAGTGCTGAGAGTGGCGATACTGGGAGGGTAGAGAGAGGGTGGGGGAGAAAGGGGAACTGATTACAAGGATCTACATATAACCTCCTTCATGGTTATATGTAAAGTGGGAGAAGGAAGTTGTCAGACAGTGTAAGATATGACAAAATAATAATTTATAAATTATCAAGAGTTCATGAGGTGGGGCGGCGGGGAGGGAGGGGAAAGATGAGGAGCTGATACCAAGGGCTCAAGGAGAAAGCAAATGTTTTGAGAATGATGATGACAACAAATGTGCTTGGTACACTGGATATATGTATGGATTGTGATGAGTTGTCCGAACACCCAATAAAATGATTAAAAAAAAAAAGTAAACATGGCACACATCACAGAAAGAAAAAATACATAGTCTATGATGGACAATACCTATTAGGCCAATTATTCATACCCACTATTATAATTATTTTATTAAAATAATTTGAAGTGTCAAAAATTGTGCTGCAAAACTCAGCTTATACACGAGGACATAGGGTACATATTGAACTGCTAACCACAAGTTCAGGAGTTTGAAACCACTAGCCCTATTGCAGGAGAAAGACGAGGCTCTTTATTCCCATAGTTACTGTCTCACAGAGGCAGTTCTGTCCTGTCCAATAGGGTCGCCATGAGCCAGAATAGACTCCGTAGCAGTAAGCTTGATTTGGGGATTTTGACTTTTTAAAACATTTGCCTTACTTGTATGTTAGTTTACTATGATCAACTATGTATGTTAGTTTACGATGATCAACTATCCCTAGACAAATTATTAAAATGGCAGTCTCTCCATGATGACTAGTGATTTCGAAGAAACCTCGTTAAAAACATGGCAGAGAAAATACTAAGGCCCTCAAGGGTCACAGACAGCACTCCAGGCTGGGACCAATTCTCTCTGCACAATGCAGTGCTAAACACGGTCCTCAGTCGAAGTCAACACAATAGGCCAAAGGAGCTTTCAGGTAGCTTTTCAGGTAGCTCCTTTCCAAAAGGAACAGACAGTATATGCATTACTCTCTGAAGACGCTCACGAGTTTTGTTTCCATCTACCACTGGAACACTATGTTGACACACTGAACATGAGTTGTGGGAAGCCTCCGCGGAGACCCGATGCCACGTGCCGCCCAGCATCAGAGAGAGGTTGTATCCCCAGTGTTTGACTCCTCCTGTGGAGTCAAACACAAAATAGACACCACATCAGGGCGTCACATGGCCAGGACTGACTAGAAGGTGCCAGGAAGAGGGCAGGTGCCACACGCCAGAGGCTGCAATTTAATAGCCTGCTATTAAAGCAATAGGAGGCTCTTGTTCATCTGAAACCTAGAACCTGTAATAAAAACAGGGAATGGTTTGAAATAGGCATGCTATACTCCTGGCTGTTTATATGCCAGGACTGTACACCACACTGAAGCAGCAAACTGTGCGCAGTCCCCCAGACAACACAGCCTTTGGAAGGTGGCACCATGGGTAGTGCAGAATTGACTATGCAAAGAAATTCTGTTTCCTTCGTTTTAAGGGAATGTCTGCCCTTTATGTCTCAATGGTTATTTGGAGAACTCTCTTACTCTGAGTTTATTGAATGGCCGAACAACACAATTTTCCATAAAATTACAACTGCCACGGTTAACAACCTGAGTCCCAGAACTTCTAAATGCTCATTGCATTTCCAGGTGCACCTCTCTTTACACAATAAATGCATCCCAGGAGTGAAGCGAAAATAAAATACTCATAAACCAAGTCATATTTTAAATTAACTAGGGATTCCATCACTTAAAAGAAATGCTAGCTACTTCTCCAGTAATGTTGATGACCTATTTGCAATTTACCAGTTTATGAAATATTAAATTCCATACACCAATTTAAAAGCAGAATATATATGCATATATTTATACATGTGTGTGTGTCTATGGACTTCTAAATACTCTAAAACTCATACAGTTAACATCAAAATATAGATATGGCATTGATGTTAGCTTAATCCATATGGATTTTCTGGGTTTAAAGGAATTTAAGAAATATTTGCTTGAGTAAGAATGTGTTAGAAAATGAAAAACAAAGGATTCCATGATTGCAGTTAGTTATCTGTGAAGTAGAAGCTCCGCGCAATAAAAATCCGTGTCCACTTGGCTGCAACAATTAATATTGAGCTATTTTCAAGGTGGGATTATGGGCACTGGAACCTCTAGGGATGGGCTGTTTTGCCCATGCGTTAAATCCTCATTTTGTGTGAACTTAATGAAAAGATTGCAATATGTTCTGTCAGTGATTTCCAGCACATGGAGATGTCTCTTTCTTTGTCCCTGGAGTAAACACAGTGAGGTTTGTGCAGGGAAAATGTAAAGAAAGTGTGTGCTTCCAACTCTGTTTAGAAGTCCCTACACTAGAGACTTAAAATTATGTAAGGAAGGCGACAGTGCTGGCTAGATACACAAGTACTGTATTTGTAAACTTCGCTGTGTTTGGGGACAATCATAACTTTAGGAAAGATCCAAGAGAAAGAGATGAATTTTTCAATAGCATTTTAAATTGGGCACTAGTTATTTTCCACAGAAGAATGTTGGTTTCCCGGGAAAAGACTTTTATTATTATTATTATTATTCTAACTAATTTGAATTCACAAGTGTGCTCCAGTCAAAATAAAGACTCCTCTTGCACAAAAATGCACAGGGTCTGTACAGCCACAGCATGCTTATCTCCTTTCAGGGGAGGAAGGGCTATCTTGGAGTCCTAAGTAAATGCACAATACTGATGAACAACAACAAAAAATGTGGATAGGGATCCTTGGGTGGTGCAAGTAGTTAAGCACTTGACACTGAACCAAAAGGTCAGTGGTTCAAACACACAAAGATATGCCCCAAGGAAAAAGTCCCAGCAACCTGCTTTCCAAAGCTCACAAATTTGAACGGCCCGTGGGTGCAGTTCTACTCTGACATGCAGAGTTCTCAAGAGTTAGCACTGACTTGCCGCCCACGGAGAACGGACGGAGACAGAAATCGCTCAACACTTAATGAAGTTTGCAAGAGAAGTTCTGTCAGGGTTCGGGGGTCCTCAGCCCAGTTCCCAAGTCCTACGGCCCCCAACACGGGGTCATCACCCAAGGTGAACTGATACTAGGACATCTGATTGAAGCTACAGATCACCCAAAGTTACCCACCTGGTCAGATCTTCTCTTGCTCTACCCATCCTCAATCCTAGGCTTACACAGGACGAGACCACTTTTCCTCAGGACTGTTTAGGAACACATCATCACGTTAGGGTTCCTTGGGCCATAAAATGTGCAAAGTCCAAGCAAACAACTCAGAGAGCCTCTTAGTAATTAATTAGTGTCAGTGATTTCATCATCTTAATTCCTGAACCACTAAGTCCCGAGGATGTAGTGGGCTACACATTGGGCTGCAAACTGTGAGATCAGCCCTTCAAATCCACCAGTATGGGACAAAGGGGAGGCCAAGGCTGTCTGCTCCTGTAAAGAATTTGAGGAATATCATAATCCCAAAGGGGCAATTCCATAGGTTTGCTATGAGTCAGGATTGACTCAGGGGCAATGAAAGAATCCCTGAGTCCTACCCTTACATGGAACTAAGGCATTTGGGAATCTAGGTAGATCTTGGTTGAGCCAAGCAGAGAATGAGTTGGTGTGTCTGTCTTTAGTACCATAGAATGAGTTGGATGGAACAAAAGCTAAAATATAGTCTAGTTGCATCTACTCACTTTAAAGCTGACAAAACAGAGGACCAGAAAATTGGCATGATTTGGCAAACAGCCAGTGAGTGTTATGGTCACAGCTGGACCCTCATGCCAAGGGAAAAAAAAAAGATTTACCAAGCTAATTGAAAAGTGTTATACATACATCCGTCATTTAATCCTCATTAAATCCTACAGTCATTTTTGGCCTCCTTATTCACACAGAGAGAAAGATGAGGCTGTCTGCATATTTACACAACTCAAGGGCAGTGGGTTTGGTTTTGTGCAGTTGTTCATAGAGAAAGCGAATCAGATGGGAAGACTTGATTAACTTACCCGAGAGCATATATTTTTAGGTCAATTTGCTAAAATCCCATTCAATTTACCAAATGATGAAATTTCATAATGACCAATTTGTTGTTTACCAAGAACTTGTTTCTTTAAACTATGAATGAAATTTACAACAATCAAGTTGACTAATTTTATTTTCATGCAACATTTTAGAAATTTAGATTCACTTGGTTTTGTTGATTACTAGGTATCAAACTTAAGGCTCCAATTAGATGGCCCAATATAAAAACACCTCTGGACATTCATTCCTACAATGGTGTTGACTTTACCTTGCATCTCCTGAAAAACTAGTGTCAAGTCCATTTAACCAAAGAGATAGAAGCCATGAATGTTTTGGTGTTGTTTTGTTTTTTTTCTTCTTTGCATTTTCTAAACTACCTAGCAACCAGAACTGAGAGAGCTTGTTCAACTGTCCTTATATACATTATAGGGATTTAATTTCATTTAGGTTGGCATTAACTTTAGGTTCAAGTTTTCACATTGCCAAACCCCCTTCAGTCCAACAGTTCTACAGAATAACATTTCAGTTCATCTTTTTTTTAATATAATTAGCATATCATGCAATTCAATAGTTCAACCAGATTAAGAAGAGTTGTACAATCATCCCCACAATCAACATTTTCTCCTTTCTTATACTCATTATTGTTGGCTCCCAATTCCCCCCCCCATCACCCCTTCCAAGTCTCTAGAAATTTATTAATCCAATTACAGAAAATATTAATCCAATTAATAATCCAATTACAGAAAACTGGAATAAATTTTAAATGGGTCAAAAGGGAGATCAAATGATAAGGTGTTATATTTAGCCTAACAGCTTCTTTCATGTGGACTTAACTAACCCCTCATTAAGATAGGTGCTTGTTTTAAGACAAACCATTAAGGCCCTAGACTCTATACTTTCTGAGATACAGGCACCATCTAATTTCTTCACCACACTTGGCTCCAGCACCCATATCTTCAGTGATCACTTCATGATGTCAAGTACCATGGGGGGTCATGTCATAAGAGCTAAAACTGCTTATTTAGGGCTACATGAATGCTAATTTTTTATGTAGTACCTTCTCAACTCTTAAGGTACATTCTAAATAATCCACTGGATTAATCAGGTTAACAAATCCCTTCATCAAAAAAAATTAAAAAAAGGTAATGGGCCAACTTGAAAATAAGTTACATGACAAAACTCACCTTACCCTTTTTGTATGTATGTAAGTCCTTGATTTTAAGACAACATAAGATTGGATAATAATCCCCCACTTAACTGTGGTCTGAAACAGTAACCTTACACTGTTGCAAAGCCCATTTCGTTCACTTCTTTCATCTTGTTATTATTAGTTGTTGTTGTTAGTCTCTTGCTGTGCTTAATTTACAAATTAAACTTTATCACGGGTATACAGGTTCAGGAGAAAGCCTGGCATATAGAGGGTTTGCTACCACCTGCTTTTTCAGGCCTTCACTGGTTGCAGGAGAAGGGACTAGAACTTATACCCCCGCAGATAAAGGGGAGACTGTCGCCATTTAAAATTCTCAGGGTATTCTAATTCCTAAAAGTCAGAAACAAAAATGCTAAGCAAACTTTAGCCTGAGCTCACCAATCAGTTAATGTAAAATCGCTGCAGCCAAAGATAAACATTAGGAACGAAACCCAACTAAACTGAAACTCAAACTGTGCCATGTCCTCAGAAGCTGTGGTGGGGGCTTTATGCCATCGATTCTCCACACACTTGAGGAACACTAACAGAGGGAAGGTTGTGATAAAGCAGTGATTTGGCAAATTGGTCGTTCCAGGAATTGCTCAGTAGCAGAACTGAATTTTGGTGAAACGATTTTCAAAGAAGTAAGTTTTGGAGAATGGACAATTCAAGGAACGGGTCCTTCGGAGGAGAATCGTTTTCGGGCAAACTGACCTGCTTGTGACCACCCCCTGTTCAAGCTGCAAACATGTCTGCTGACTCTACAGAGTCTTTCCAATTAACCACGGAAAGTGGAAAGCTTCAGTTTCTCAAAGGCAAGGGAAGAAAATGTGGATGGAAAATTTTAGACCATTAAGTTCCCTTTAAATCTATTAAAATATGTGCAGTGAATAAAATTTCATAGTTGAATTCAATGCAGATCCTGCGCTAGATGTCCCAATAGAAAGAAGACTGGGATGCAGTGAATTTGACTTGCCGAGTGAGAAAGATTTCTCTGCTATCAAGAACCTTCATTTGAGCAGGACTCAAGCATTCATATTCATACCATGTGGATCTGTCTGGCCACAGTTAATTTGAGCATGTCACTTTATTCCCTGTACAGAATGTCGAAGGCTTTAAGGCAGATACAGGGAGCCTTTTCTTCCTGAAACACAAACACTTACACAACGCTCTCATTAACTGGGACTTTCACATCTGCACTGAAGTGAAAACACAACCTAAAGTTCTGTCCCACCTACTGTACGTCAAATACCACAGAGGAGAGAGGGTGTATTTGACAATGGCCTTTTATTCAGGCTTTGGGAGGAAAGATTTGGATAAGTCATAAAGCCTGCATAGCCATGAAATAAAAACACCACAGTGGTGTGGAAAAGATACACGGAAATGAACATTTAAACATACACTTGGTAAAGTCAAGTTTTTGCCTGCTACTTATTTGATTTTTTGCTAATTTAGCACAACCAAGGAGAAGCTGGGTCTCTACAAACTTGAGCTAAGGTTCTTTCCGAATGCCCCAGACCCACAGCAGGAACTGGGGTGCATTTCCACGCTGAAAGCGCAGAGCTGTTATTTGGTGGGGTGTTCAGGTTGAAAAAGTTCCTGCAATTCTGCTCAGTGGAAACATAACGTAAGTCCTGTATGCAATTTTACATTCTCTAGTCGCTACAGGTAAAAGCGAAAGGAAACTGATAAAAATAATATTAATAACATTTCATTAAGCTCTCTTAATATTCAAATATTGTTATTTCAACATATAAAAACGTTATTTGTTATTTCAAGTATAAAAACGTACTGAGATCATTTACATTCTTTTGTTCATAATAAGTCTTCCCATTGTGGTGTGTACTTATATTAGAACATAATTCAATTTGCACTGACCACATTTCAAGGGCGCGATACGTGGCCAGTTACCGTCATATCGGACAGAATAGATGTAGACCCATGGGCTCCTTTCAAAGAATGGTGTTGGACTAAGTGGAACCGGATAATGGAAGCTGAATTAGACGCAACTGTGATTACTTATTGTTGAGCCAGAATGTTAGGCTTCGGTGAAGATACAGACAGAACACAATCATAAAAATCTCCAAATTCCGTGCTATAAATCGTACCCTGGCTTATGTGAAATTAATATTTACCAATTGTAAATTTCCGGGGCTGTTTCCTGGCTTTCAAAACAGCTCCCTTGAAATCTGCACCCTGGCAAATAGTCAACAGAACTCTTTTCCCTTCCTGTATTCCACTGCCACTCACCCTCCTGCTCCACTTCCGTCAGAGCCCGACGGTCGGCTAAAGGTCTGTTTGAAAAGAGCTCACCTTCTTGACATGCTCTAATCCCCAAATCACGGCTGGACCCATAAACAGCCTAGTGGTACATGGAGATAAAAACTGAAGTTTCGATTCTCTCATTTTGCTTTCAGCAATCAGCCGTGATTGAACCAGCAGTCGAACAACCAAAGGACATCATGAGAGCAAGCCTGTTGGGAAAGGGCTCCTCAAGGGTCCCGAGACAAAGACATCCCTGTGAAGACGACAGACAGCCGTGTGACCGATCCAACCGCGGTCTCTGCGCTGCCTCACGTCGGAGCAAAGTAGAAGTGGTGAAAAGGAGACAGAAGAAAAAATCTACGCATTTGAAATAGAGAGTTCATGAATGATATTAGCTATCTCTCAGATTGCAAAAAGAGTGAACAAATATGTCTTAGAAGAAATACAACCAGAACTTACTGTGGATATGACTCCCCAGCCCATGGTCCGGCTGGGCTTCCTCCGAGACACTGTCTTTACTGGAGTAGACCCAGAGTCATGTGTCTCCCAAGGAGCAGCTGGTGGGTTTGAACCATTGACCTCAAAGTTATTAGTCCACCGCATACCCAATTACCTAACATCAGGAAAGACCCATCACCAGAAAGAAAAACAACCATATTTGGTAAAGGAGAGGAACAGCACACTGAGGAAAATCGTCCGTCCGCCAGGGGAACACCAGAGCCCCAGCAAGGAATGAGATGGCCCCGCACCAGACAGAGCTTTGCCGTTACAGGTGCCAGTGGTCAGCCATCAGGAGTCAGAACTCACATGTGGCAACAATCTCACACTCACTGTGCTGCCTCACTGCTGCAGCACCCTTAACTGATAGACTCTCAGTGGAACCGTTTTAATATTCACAAAGCAGCTTCTTTTAAAACCAACTTTAGATGTCACCTGAAATCTGAAATAGGGCATTATGATAAGTGATTTTTTTCATTTCACTTTAGGAGTTATCTGGGCCACTGTCCCCTTCCTTCGATTTTAGCAAGAGGAGCAGTCTACCTGCTCTGAGCTCCTGCTTCTCATGCCCTTTCAACATTGTCGTCTGCACCCCCACGCCTCCATCACCTGGCTAATCTCTGATGCTGCCTGGAGTTTACTTTGCTTTCACTTGTTCTTAAAATCCAAACCAAACATTCTTCCCCCACGTTCCTTGGCCAACCCTGGGAGTCCTTATGTCACAAAGCTTCCAGGGTGGCTCTTATCCCATTATATTATCCTCTTGTTTATTGTTCCTCTCTTTCCCTGACTGGATAGTGAGTTTCAGAAGGCATCTCATTTATCTTTGTAATCACCAAATCAAAACAGGCATTTGGCCAAGGTTTATTTTGAGGACTGAGGTACTCCTGACCCAAACCATGGTATTTTCAGTCGCCTCGCATGCATGTGACAGTGGGACACTGAATACTGAAGACTGAGGGAGAACTGATGCAGGTGAATTGTGGTATGAGAAGAATGTTCAAAATGCTATGGACTGCCAAGAGGACAAACAGACCTGTCTTGGAAGAAGTATGGTCAGAGTGCTCTTTAGAGGCAAGGATGGAAAGACTTCGTCTTACAGGTTGTCAGGAGAGACCAATCCCTGGAGAAGGACATCAGGGCAGTGTAAAAGAAGAAGGCCCTCCACACGAGGGATTGACCCAGGGGCTGCGGCAATGGGCTCGGGCATAGGAACAGTTGTGAGGGTGGCACAGGGTAGGGCAGTGTTTCCTTCTGTTGTGTGTAGGATTGCTATGGGTCAGAACCCACATGGTAGCACCCGATGACAAGAACAAAGGTTTATAAAGATAAAATGTAAAACAGTAGGTAAAAGTGTAATCATGTTAATGTATTAGAAGAATGAATGTTTTAAAGCACACATATACACCACAGTTTATAGCAAGGCTACATCAACAATGCAACATTGACCTGTTACATAACATGATCCAAACGTTGCTGGAGATACACAGGTGAATGCGACTCCCCAGAATCTCAGAAAGAGAAGGAACTTTAACAGTGGTCAAAACAAGCACTTCTCAAAGGACTGGGAGTGAAGTCACGTGGGTAGCTAGTTTTGTCGTTCCGTTTTGCTTTTGAAGCAGATTAATTGATTCTGGAGAGCTGTGATGGGGCCTGAGAGCCTACTTTTCTAACATCGTCTAGATACTGTTGCTGGCCCGAGGACCACACTTTAAGGAAGAAAGGACTATGGTCGTGGAGTTAGGAAATCGGAAATTCAGCTCTCGTTCCTATTGTGTGGAGATGGGTCATTTCTCTGGCAGATGTGCTTGCTCACTTCTTAGATTGTCTGGAAGCATCGTGCAGGCGATATCTATATTATATCTATAAATTCTCAAGTCCACAACATCCACTTCCTGTCAGCCTGCAGGGGACAGTAAGAACTAGAAGAGTGGTTGACATGAATTAGAGAAGTCATCCTCCATTCCGGCTACTCATTGGAATGACCTTGAGGTAGTGTAGGGATCCCAGGTGGCAGAGTAGCAGATGAGTGGGCTGCTAACGGCAAGGTCAGCAGTTCGAGCCCACTAGCTGTTCCATGGGACAAAGATGAGGCTGACTGCTCCCATAAAGTTGGACAGCTCCTGAAGCCCAAAGGGGGAATTCTATTCGATTCAATCCTATAAGGTTGCCATGAGTCTGAATCGACTCGATGGCTGTGGGTGGGGGTTTGCGCTATCTTGAATCTTGATGCCCAGAATACAGCACAGAGCAGGTGACTTGGGAACCTCTGGGAGGGTGGGGGAGCTCTAAGCAATCAGTATTTTTAAGTCAGTCTTTGAGTGCTCAACTTCCACAGGTGAGAACTATTTGACAGAGCATGACTAGCAGCACGTGTTAATTATCAGCTCAATTGATTGGTGTTAATGAGGTCAAAGATAAGCAAAGGATGCTCTCCTTCCAGATAAATTTAATCCACTGGAAATACTGCAGTGCCACTGTCATCCAAAGAGCCACTGTGAACTGTTCTCAACACTGAGAAAACCACCTCAAGCCCAAGTCCTGATGGGGAAGACAAGGCCGACCTAATGCCACGAGAAATGCCCCAGCCATTTGCAGACTATCCCTGTACTCTGGTGATTAAAATGCAAACAGGGATTTTTCTCAGAGGACAGAAAAAAAAAAAAAGCCTCCAAAAGTCCAGTGGGTATTCTTGACTTTCAAGTGGTTATATCCCAGCTTCTTGCAAAATTAATTTGGAAATTTTGAAAATTCTAAATGAAGAGGCCCCAAAACTTTTTTTAATGGACTTCATCAGCTTCCAAACAGGGAAAGAGTCTTTGTGATTTTCACCACATCTCATTTGTCTAGGTTAAGAATAGGAAGAACGATTCAAACTTTTAGCCTTTGCTTTTAAGATATCTTAGTCTCGAACCTGTTGGTTTCTTTAACATTTTTTAAAAGAAATGTTGCTTGACTGAAGTAAGACAAAAAAGGAAATTAGATTCTTTCATCATTCAACTCAAGTAATGAATTTCTTTGTAGCACAGCAGCAGCAGCACATGTCACTAAAATATTGGTTTTTTCCATTTCACATTGGTCAAACTATACTGAGATTACCCATGGCACATTGCTTCCCAAATGATATCAATCGACATCTATACAGTACATACGCTAACCAAAACATCTCGAATCCAGAGGTAGAATATAAGATTCCTGTCATCTTCAAAGAGCTTTCAACCTGACTAAAGAGAGCAGACTTATATTCTGCAAAAAGAGTTGAAAATTTGAGCAAAAAGTTGGAAAAGCTAAAATGGTAGTTTGAAAGAGTCCTCACTTCTAACTGGGATGGGCTAATCGCAGGCTGAATCGAGAAGGGAAAGGTTTGCCCTTGCCTTGAAGGATGGGTAAGGAGTAGATCATTAGCCAAGAAAAGGAAACCAGATGACCAGGAACATAGAGAAATGAAAGCACAGATGGGTTAAAAATAGTAATGAGACAAGAATATTTTCTCCTGGGCCAGGTGAGAAGTTCCATCTTATCCAGGCTTACATCTAAAGGGCGGCAGATGATGCAGGAAGTGAAAAAAACTTCATGGGGCAAATTGGGTTCATTCTCCTCCTGCTTTCTAAGGACAGGGCAAAAGTTGGTAAAGAAAAGGCAGGGCAAGCCGGAATGGAAGTTCCTGAAGGCCAGACGGGGAATTGTTTTTAATTTAAAATACTCCAGTTAAACTTTGTTTGTTTGCATGTCTGTTTTAAGAAACTCGTTAAAAGTCGCGCTTTGAGGCAGATGAATTTTGACACAAACGAGAGAAGCAGAGCAAAAGGTGGAGAGCATTGAGCAGACTCTTGCAGGAACTCTGGTCTGCATCGTCAGAGAGAGAGAGATGATGACGGAGCAAGTCAGACCGAGTGAAGAATAATTACAAAGAAGTGGGGCATCATGACACCCTTTGGTGCCCCACTCAGCTGTACTCAATTAGTATGGCCCTTCTCGCCCTCAATTCCTTATGTGACGTAGTGTAATATGGACCGTGTGCTTGTGCCTCTCATCTCGTTTTAGAGGGCATTCTCTGCTATTCTGAGGGACAGGATTCGGGTGAGGCTAATCCTGACCTTGGTAGAGAGAATGAACAAAGTCCCGCCCTTTGTTTCCCTGGGAGTATCCTTAGATTCCACTTTATGAGAGGGTGTGAGTTAAGACACCCTGGTTCATTTTCCTTGGGGGTATGGGCAGCTTAAAGGCAAACAAAATGACTTATCCCTCCATTGAGGTCCTTTCTCGGTGTATGACAGCCGAAATCCCGGGACCATCAGAAGAGCATGCTGCAGATGTCTGTCGGAAGTGGCCAGAGGCAAAGACCAGAAGCACAGAGACTGTGGCCCAGCCACTAGGGTACAGAGCAAGAGGAGAGCTGAGACTATGGGATGGTGAGGTAGAGTGGCAGGTGGGCATCCGGGTCAACAGAGGACAAGGACCACATGGCTGAGAGGCTGAGGACCAGAGAGACACTTGGCAGTTGGCTGAGGAGAGGTGGACCAGTCACTGTAACCGGACTCTTTACTGAGCCCGACTTGTAGGAAGACCCTCAAGGACATGGATTGGATGGACACAGAGGTTACAACAAAGGGCTCAAGCAGAGGAGCAATTGTGAGAATGGTACAGGACCAGGCCATTTCATTGCGTTGTGCAAAGGGTGGCTGTGGGTCGGAACTCAATGACA
>NW_022106471.1:13822918-13830459 GCF_000313985.2 Echinops telfairi
TGTGTGTGTGTGTGTGTGTGTGTGTGTGTGTGTGTGTGACTGTGTGAATTCTGTGTGGCCATTGCCATGCATTCTTGAATCTTGCCTAGAAGTAGAGGGAGTACCTTGGGAGGAACGACTGGTATCCAAAGAGAAAGAGATGGAGCCCGGAGGCACGCCTGACCCCTATGTGGTAGTAGCAGGGAGGAAGTCAGCTATGGCCCAGGCCAGGAGTCCCTAAACTATGGCCCGCAGGCCACATGCGGCCAGCGGAGGACATTTATCCGGCCCAACTGGGTGTTTTTGCCCCATTTTAGTTTTTTTTACTTCAAAATAAAATATGTGCAGCGTGCATAGGAATTTGTTCATAGTTTTATTTAACTATAGTTCGGCCCTCCAAAGGGTCTGAGGGACAGTGAACTGGCCCCCTGTTTAAAAAGTTTGAGGACCCCTAGCCCAGGCTGTTCACCGCAACCACATAGACCCTCCAGGCCCTCACCTCTTCCTGCTGAGGCTGCTCGCTGTGAACACCTGGGACTCGATCTGAGGTGTGCAGCTGGGTGGGAGGCAGGCTCGGCTAGAAGCGAATGCACTCAGAAGGAGCCTCAACCTGTTAATGTATGGGGTTTGGAGGATAAATAGCCCCAGATTCTTAATGCCTTTCTCATAATAACTCAGAATCCTACGCTGTCCTTCAGAGGACTCTAGAGGGATTAAGCTTCATCCCAAATGGAAATCTGCCTGATGGCACCCTGTCTTATCGTTCATTCTTCTTTTTTCTTTTTTGTAATAAACTTTCCTAACCATCTGATCAGTATGTCCTGGTATCACAGAAACACCTGTGGCACTCGAATCTCTGCCTTAGTATCTCTTGCAGAGATACGGGAATTAGCATAGGGAGAGTATATGATCCAAGGGCACCTGTGATAGTAGAGTGCTGTCCAATCAGTATTGGATGGCTAGCTACGTGGTTGGTGGTTCAACTCCACCCGCAGTTTCATGGGAAAAAGATGAGACTGCCTCCCATGAGTTATAAAGCTGAAGAAACCTTGCTCAGGGTCATTATGAGGCTGAGTTCCCTTGACAGCAGTGAGTTGGGTTGGGTGTTTGATTTGCGGTGACAGAATAATGGTCTTTCCAAAGAGGTGCAAAGGAGACCTGGTGGCACAGCGGGTTAAGCGTTCAACTCACCAGTTGCTCTACGGGACAAAGATGAGGCAATCCGCCTCTGAAAATGACAGCCTCATGGAAACCCTCTCGGGCAGGTCTCTGTTCCATAGGGTTGTGATGTGTTGGCATTAACTTGATGGCACTGGGTTTGCTACCTATAAATATGTTACACAATACGCCAAAAGGATTTTATGCATCATTACAATTAAAGACCTCAAGATGGGTAGAGTATCCTAGGCTGGTCCAGGAAGAACCAATTAAATCTAAGACCCACGGATACTTAACAGCAGAGCTGAAAGAGACGAGGCTGAGGAAGGATGGTCAGAGAAACACGCTCTTGCTGGCTCTGAAGCTAGAGAAAGGAGGTCCGGAGGCAAGAGTTGAAAGGAACATCCAGACGCTGGAAAAGGCACCGCAACAGATTCTGCCCCAGGGCCTATATAGCAGACTGTCGCCTGGTTGGCATCTTGATTCTAGCCCAATATGACTCATGCAGAACTTCTGACCTACAGAACTAGATAATAAAGTTGTTTTGTTTTAAGCCATAAAGTTTGTGATTATTTTTTACAATAGCAATAGAAAACTAATGCATTATCCTAAAATTGCAGACTACCGACAATTTGAAGCAGTCATAAAAAGTGAAATAAGACAGAAGCAAGATTGATTTTCTTTCCAGGTCTAAATGTTCAATATTTTGAGTTCTCCACGAGTTCTTGATTGTATGATATTTTTAGAGATTCACAGCTTCTTGTCGATGTGTAACACCATTCTCCAACTAATTGGAACATAGGCACAAAGTGCAGAAGGTGAGGTTTGTTTTCCTGTTTTGTTTTAGCCACATCGTTGTCATTTAATCAGTCCTGTTGCATCTGACATGAAGCCCGTGGGAAGGTACAATGTAAGAAATGCATAGTTAGAGAGGAAACTATGGCAATGGATAATAAAATGCCATTGTCAAACTCACTGTCTCTTTCCACTGTTCAGTTGCACCTGAGCTATATTTAGAAACTTTCATTCGGAAAGGCTGGCTCTGTGACAAATGTGTTGTATGAGTATATTCTTTGAATTTAAAAATTGCATTGAGTTGTGGCAACACATACAAGGGCTTGATATAGAAATTTTGACATATTAATTCAGAACAAGATAAAGTAACTTTCAGTGCATTGTTCGAAATATATCATTCTGGACACGTGGTTTTATTCAACAATATGACTTGCTTTCAAAGCCAGAACCCTTGGAATATTATGCTTTGAATGATTCACTATCGTGTAATCCTGTGGTCTCATTAGTTGCTTTTTTTTTAACAGCCTTTGCCTTTCCCTCTATCTGTCCATCCGGTTCTTACTGCTTCCCTGCTTCCCCACGATATGTGCATAACAGGCTCAT
This sequence comes from Echinops telfairi, assembly GCF_000313985.2. Classification (NCBI taxonomy): domain Eukaryota; kingdom Metazoa; phylum Chordata; class Mammalia; order Afrosoricida; family Tenrecidae; genus Echinops; species Echinops telfairi. The sequence continues at coordinate 13,825,454 of NW_022106471.1, forward strand.
AACAGTGTATTAAAAACTAACATATTAATAAGCTGAACATAGGAAGAGGATTCGATCTGCTTTGCGTATCCAAGGGATGCTGAGGTTAGACTCAACCAAACCACTTGCTGGCCGAAGTGATTCCAACTCGTGACTGTTTCAGAGTGCACATAAAACCTTCACAAGTGTGGCCGTGTGAAGCAGATCGTGCAGGCCCTCTTTGTAGGCATCACTGGGCAGGTTAAAACCACAATAGAGCGGCTAGGACTGAACCGCTTGCAGCCCCCAGATCAGCCAAAACTCGAGAAGAGTTTGATAATGCCACACCTGCAAAAACCCCCTTCACATGAGCCCCACCTGTTTTTCTGGTTCACCTTCTGCCCATTCCTAGGCTGGAGGTAGATGATAACTGAACCCGACGTGGCAACCAAACCTATGCCAGGCTCTTCCCTCACAAGATTGCACTTCCACCAGCTCTGCACGAGCCGGCTAGCGTGTGCTTCTGGAAGTGCAGGTATGACAAGGACTGCTGGTTTGAAATCTTGCTTTCCTGTGATGCAGATTCGTAGATTCAGGCTAGCGTTGCTCCCTGGCTTTGGTCAATTGTATTCCTGCCTCCCCTCAGGTGAGCTGGGATGGTGATGAGGGGAAGGAAGGTTTCTGACGCCCCACCTGGTTTGCCACAGCTTCTGACTCCTAACAGCCCCTGCTGGCTTCCTCCTCTCTGCTGGAGCCCCGGCCTCCCCACAAAGCCACCTTCATCAAATGAAACCGTGGAAAGACAAAGAACTGCCTACAGATTGTCATCCAGCAAGGCCCAATGTGTCACTGTTACCTCTTCCTCTCTCACAATAGACCACGCATCATATAATACGCTTTTGCCAAACAAGTTTTAAATAACTCACTTTATATTTGTATAAGTTTAAAACCTGCACCGTTTTCCTGTGTGGTAGATTCAGCCCAACCCCCTAAGTGACAGGACGGGAAAATAAACATTGCTGCTCTCTCTGGGGCACGGCAGGACAGTCAGGTGTCTCAGAGAGGGATCTGCTTCCAGAATATTCTCAAAAGCTGCAGATGTGACACCAGATGTGCCCCTTCTCCCATTTAAAAAAAAAAAATCCTTGCCCCTGAACGCCAGTGTCCTTGGAGAAAGCCTATGTGGCTACAGAAGCGTTCTGACAGGGCTTAAGAAAATGAAATCAGGGGGAACGCAAGTGCAAAACCCACTGCATTTCCAGTAAGAACTGGTTCAAATACTTTAAACCTAATAATAATCCGTGTACCCTAGAGCTTAGGGACCGTCTGCCTCTGCAGATCACGATTCCATAAGCATGTGTCCTGAACAACTGAAGAAGATGATTCGAGAGGATTACCTGGGGCACAGGCTTTTCATGCTGGCAAAGCTGGCTAGCGCTGAAGGCAGCTGCCTCCCATAACTTTTATTTGCTATGGAGTTTCTCATGCACTTAATGCTATTTTAATTCTCTTCCTACCAAGATGCAGTTTTACAGATATTTGTTTTTCAAAACTCAGGTTTTGCCAACCATTGTGCAATACCAGGCAACCCTGGTGGTTCAAACTCACTGGCCCACTCAGAGGGAGAAAAATGAGGCTGTCTTTCTCTTGTGATTATTTATACCCCTGAAGACCTGGTATTGGGTATCTGTAAATGGGAATCAACTTGATGGCAGTGGGCTTGTTTTTCCCTGGTAGTGTAACAGCAAGGATGGTATACAGAATTATGTCTCCTTTTCCCTGAGTAGCTACTATCAGCTGTGACAGCATTCTCACCATCTTCTTCCTCTTTGTAGGAAGCTACAATGCTGCCATCCATCTTAACCCCTCGGTCAATCAGTGCTGCCCACCCTATGATCAACAATGGTCCTTTGCCAGATTTAACGTCATCTGGTGATCTCGGGGAGCATTCTTTTGGGGTTTTTAAATACCATCAGGCTTCTTAGCTTTGATTTTAGAGAAATAATGCGCTTGTAAGCCTTCTTATATTTTACTGTAGAAGAAATCTTGGGTTTGATTATACTTTCGCTTATGATTATTGCTTACCAATTAAGTCATTTAAAAACCTCTAGCAGAAACCACTGTTCCCTTTGGGACCGAACTGACAGGAGACTGGACTGAGTCTGGAATGGAGTTCCAACGGAAGCAACCAGCCATGCGACTCCTCATCTGCCACACGGGTCAGTCCCTGTTCTCGGCACTTCCCAAAGCTGCACAGCAGCGTCTCACGCCACACATTCTCAGCGCTGTGACCTTTCAGAAGCACATCACCAAACCTTTCTTTCAAGGCACCTCTGTGGGGTTTGAACCAGCCAGCAACCTCGCAGTTGGTCAGACCTGTGCTAAACTATTTGTACCACCCAAGGACTTATGATGTCATAAGACATATGAATTTTTCAAGCTTCTTTAAGTTTCTCCCAGCATGATTGACATATGATACTGGTTACCACATAATGAGAGTCTCATCACTAATAATACCCATTCCACGACGAATTCAACCACTTTGGCATGCTCTGGAAACTTCAGGAAGGCCAGGAAAAAGAACCACTGGCTCCAAGAATTGAATAGTCCGATCTAGAAAGTGATTTCTAACATATGTTGATCGCAAATGGGAGCCACATTCAGACCTAGGGTTCACACTTCCTGGCAGGCAGACTCTAAGGCGAGGCCTTGCCAACAAAGAGCTGTTATTCCTCACCAGCAAGTTCACAAAGTCTCACCGAAGGCCTTCGTAGTGCACATCACACTTGACTGTCATTCCATCGCACCCGGAAGAGAAGGAAGTTGATCTCAAGTCCCTTATAGCAATATGCACAAGGAGATTTCATAAAGCTTGTGGAAAAATTGAATTAATAGATGGTGGAAGTTTTTCCAAGAAATTTTTTAAGTCTCCAATTAGAAATACCATCTCCAATGGCATTTCTAACAGGGGTCCTCAAACTACAACCTGTTGAGGACATTTATCGAGCCTGCCAGGTGTTTTTGCCCTCCCCCTTTTTTTACTTCAAAATATGATATGTGCAGTGTGCATAGGAATTTGTTCATAGTTTTTTTTTTAAAACCCGGCCTTCCAACGGGTCTGAGGGAGTGTGAACTTGCCCCCTGTTTAAAAAGTTTGAGGACCCCTGCAAGTGTAGCATTTTTCCATTGGAGATAATATTTCTAATTAGAGATGTTGGTGTATTTTGAAAATTATTCATCCAAATAATACATCCTCAATTCATATATAGGAATGGCCTTTAAATCTGTTCTCAACAAGAGTATTTATTTAACCTCTTTGGGGCCCTTAGCACATGAAATAATAATAATAAAAGTTAAGACCATGATACAAAGTGATTAACCTTGGGAATGAAAGAATAAATAAAACATTTGTTCCTGGGAGACCAGCTTTAACTATGTGCTAATAGCCTCTAATGAAGATAACCACCATCAGTTAATCAGCCCATTAAGTTGAGATCAGAAGTGTCCACGGAAGTGCTGGCAAATAATTTACTGACCCTAATGGGTCAACAAGATCTATAACCCAAAGACTGGTTTCTCTGCTTCTGTTAAAATCATTCTGGAGGTCGATCCACTCCCTTCCACAGTCATGAACTCTCACCTGGTATGGGCTGAGAGTCAACATAAAATCCATTTATGACTACGGGCTCCCAGCCAACTGGCGAGTGAAGTGTGTGGGGAGATCCTCTATATGGAAGCAGCATCAACTTGGCTTTTCTGGTGTCCTCGCCACTGATACAGAGGCCACGTATCATCGTTCATGGGAGCTTCTCCTGAAGTTAGCTACAGCTTGCCACCCATTCCCAATCCCTATCCTGCTCGGTGGGGCAAAGCTCCATGCTTGGAATGTCAAGGGGTGACAAAGAACGGAGTAGTGGGAGAGTAAGCTGAAGCATTTTACTTGCCAAATAACTGCGGTTTGTTTTGCTTTATTTATGATGCAGTGAGTTGGAAAGAAAGTTGGTTAGGTGGCTAACAAGCACAGAGATAAATATAATTTGGTTGAATCTTTTGAACGAGAGTCAATTGCCCAGTGTTCGCTACTTTTCAAGGGAAAATGATAGGAAAAGCAGACGCATACCTAATTCTAGATGTGCCTTCCAAGGGTCTAATAAAAATCACATCACTTGAATCTTAACAATAACAAAAACTCCAGTGGCAGTGCAAGCTTGTGTGGGGTTGTCATACCAGCATTTTCTCTCACTTTTGATAAAGCAAAATACAACACGAATCACACTGTCCACTGGCAACCTATGAGCCATACGAGGTCTGAGATATAAAAGGAAATATGCAAAACCAACGCAACCGGATCCGGTTCTCTCGCCCTGTTCCCAGCCACACCTGTGTCACGGTGCTGCATGGCTCCAACTCTAGTCCTGGCAGGCCAGTGGATAGCGCCTGCCTCTAACAGGAGAGAGAAGTGTACGATAAGATGTGGGCTAGTAACTAAGGCGTCGGAAAGGTGATGCAGGAAAGAGCGGCGAAGCAGACTACTAAATGCATCTTAACGATAAAAATAAAAGTTCGTTGGAAGAAAAATTGAGGTTAACTTGAAGGTCCTAAGGAAAATGAGCTGCCTTCGCATTTGTATTTCTGCATACAAAGGGAATCTGTCAGTGGCATGTCGCTGATGCTTGAAGGATTCCTGCAAAAGAAAAACATCTTTTCTGGGGAAGGAGAGAGCCCCCTCTGTGGTTGGTGCCACTGCCCACCATTTCCCCCCTACTTCTTGTCTTTGTTTTCCTCCCTGTTCATCAGCCAGCCTACCACTGAGACGGGTCTAAAACCCCTGCAGGAGGGGAAAAGTCGGCCAAATAGATAAGGCAATGGGACGGCCTTTGCCACCTCTCCCACAGACGTGGGTGGCTTTGGCAAGGCCCATCTTCGGGCGCTAACCTCCCGCAGGTTCTCCACCCTAAGAGCGGCCCCGAGGACCGCAATGCGGGAAGCGGAGACACCCGGAGCGCCCCCGGGGGGTAGGACGGAGGGTCCTTTTGCCCTTGGTGCCG
>NW_022106471.1:13830975-13843804 GCF_000313985.2 Echinops telfairi
GACTCCTGGGCCAGCGGCGCGCACGGCCCCGCCGCGCAGCCCCAAGTCCCCACTCCGCCATGATTTCTTTGTTTCACTAATTGAACCTGCCGCCGTCTCCAGTCCCAGGCGCTCCCTCCTTCCCGCGCTCCCTCCCTCCCCCGCTCCCCTTCCCCCGCTCGGCTCGCCGTTCTTTCTTTTTTTATTTGTTTAGTCGGGGGTCCCCCGTGCCCCCGCCCCCGACGGTGCCACTTGATTTAAATGGAAGAAGGTTTGGTGCAGGAAGTGCGGTGTTGGGCTTTTTCTTGCTCAATATAGGTAAAATCATACCCACATCTCAGGCTGAGGGGCAGCTTCTGCACAAGGAGCCAGGTGGTTCCCTCCTTCCCCTTCTCTCCTTATTCGAGTCTCCTCCGTGGAAAGTTCCAGAACAATATGGGACAGTCTTCCCAGGTGCCTCTCCTTTCTGCCCAACTCTTAGCACCCAAGTTCGAAGGCGAGTTCTTAGGCGCAGCAAAACACCCAATGCTTTCTGCAAACCTCAAATAGAAGGGTTGCCCAGAGACCAAAGGACACTGATGGTAGCGGCCTTTGCCACCCCGAGGGGAGGAGACCCATGGATATCAATTGTATTCCATCTTTGAGAACGCACCGGGTCTTGCACACCTAACCATGCGCCTTCATTCACATTAAACCGAACCTAACACCGGAACAGTGGGAAGCTCCCAGCTGGACTGGAAGTTTCAACCTCGCATCAGCATCCTTTATTGGTCTTTATATAGTTTCTCCAACATGGGGGGGCGGAGGGGGGCTCTGGACATAATAATATATTTAGTTTAGAAACGTAGAGGGTCTGTTTTAAAACCTGAAGGAAAGCTCAGGCCCCTTTTCGTATGAATTCCTTTGGCTGGAAAGACATTTGATCACCAGTGGTCACCATGGTTAATTGGAACATAATTTTAAGTCCTATTCTAAGCTGATTTATGATGAGACACAGGTTAATATGTGGCAGGAAATTTCCAGAGTTATGGCTTCATTAAAAAAAAACACTAAGCCATTGTCTCTGTCTCACTTCTATTTATAACCATCGTGTTTGATGATATCAAAAATAATGGTTCTCCTCATTCAGAAGTATTGAAACTCATCTCCCTCATGCAGTAAAACTGGGTCTCTTAAGTTACCATCAGCATGAATCTCATGACGAGAAGTTTACTGTGTTTATCCCAGTGTGGGAAGAGCATTATTCAACAGAGCAATGCCACTCCTTGAAATCTGTACCAACCATTTTAAGTCAAATAATATATTGATTATATGAGGGAGTGAAAGGGCCATCTGATTGAGTCATGAGAAATGAACTAAGGAGTATTTACAGTGTAGGCTGGCCACTGTGCACGATGGCTATCTTAGCTACTGGGTCCATTAATAAATACTTGTGCAAGCATTCTTATTATATTTGAAGGGAAGGGAATTGTATTGCCAAACAATTGAAATGACCCTAATCAAATCCCTTATTTACACAAGGCTTCAGTCAGTTCCCTCAGGAAAGTTCAACAGAAGCTATAATTATGTTCTACCCCACACTTAACAACATTCTTTGCCATGCCAAATCTTACATGCTGCCCACGCTCAGCCCACCCTCTGAGTTTCCCAAATCTGACTTTATGAAATCCATCTTTTTTCTGGAATCGCCCCCTACTTCCCAAAGCTTCCGATGTTGTTTGGCGCCATGGAGTCAGTTTGTGTTAGTCTGGGCAGACTAGAGAAACAAATTCATAAACACGCATATGTGTATAAGGGAGAGGTTTCTATACAAGAGGAATTGAACATTGAGAAAACATCCCAACCCAATCCAGTCCAAGGCCATAAGTCTGATATTATCCCATTTGTCCGATACCAATCTAAAAAGTCCTCTTCAGACTCATGAAACACATGCAATGAAGCCAAATGCAGGACGATCACAGGCCAGTGGGTAGAAAGTCTTTGGGTCCAGTGGCGTTGTAAGCATCTCACTGCTGGCTGGGGTCTCTGTGGCTTCCCCGGCTTCCGAGGTCTGCTTGTGTCCATGTAGCTTGTCTTCTGCAGTGTCTCCCAGGGAGTGGCAGAGAGATCTGTTCTTTTGGTAGTCCATGGTACTTTCAACATTCATAGCCAACACCATGGTTCAAACGCATCCATTTTCCTGTGGTCTTCCTTTTCAACGCTCACTTTCATAGGCCATTGAAAGTGCCGTGGTTCAGGCCATGCATGCCTTAGTCCTCAAGTAGCATCCTTGCTCTCCAACGCTCTAAAGAGGCCTTGTGCAGCAGATTTCCCCAATGCGATGAGTCATTTGATCTCTTGACTGCTGCTTCCATGAGCACTGATTGTGGATCCCAGGAGATGAAACAGGAAACTCATAAGCGACAGAGCTCTGTGCTGGTGATCCAGGGCCTGGGATGGGGGTGGATACACTGAGCATGTCCCTCTGCTTAGTTACCTCACCAGATGGGGCTTCACAGGTCATGATCTCCCTTTTAGAAACTAGATGACAGAGTAAATTCATTTGTACTAAGATCTTCAGGACCATGGATGGCTTCTATGGCATTATTGATCCACAGAGACATTACTTTTCTTAACATTTAAAGCGTACTGGTGGCCACCATTCACCTGTCCATCATACAGTTCGTTTGAGGGGCACTTGCCTTGAGCTGAGTTTTGCTTTGGAAATGAGAAGGAGAGGCGCACATTAAATTCCTCTTGAGCCCGCTCTAAATTCTTACATCTCCCTTTAAACAGAAAAATAAATCCCATTCTGACATATTAGCTTTGCGTGTGTACGTTTCCTTTAGAGATGAATAGGATTCTCTTACGTTTTCACACCTAAGGAGTTCATCGAGTAGCAGATACTCTGGAAGTGAGTGGGGGTGGGGGTGGGGGGGAGAAAACTGATTTCATTGTTAGACTTGTGAGAGCCTGTTACATCCATGGCCTCCAAGGAATCACCATTGATTTCATCATATGAATTGCTTTGGACCGTGACCCATCGGGAAACACAATACAAGCAGACGCTCAAGGAGCACTTTCACAATAAGCACATTGGAGCCCCTCCTTTGGGAACGCTTTGTTTCAGAAACTAGTTCCATCGCCAAGGAAGTGTAGAAACCGTGCTGGAGAGACAAGGCAGTGGGGAAGAACTGAGACAGCCAGCCCAACGACCAGCTAAGTACAACCACATGGACTAACACTGGGGGGAGCAAAGTAACTCTCTAAGCAATCCATGGAAACATGAACGTAAATCATTATTCTTTCACGCCCTCATGTTTGGGGTGATTTGTTAGGCAGCAATAGGTAACTGATACAGCTCTCTCCAGTTTCAAGACTGAGCGTTCTGATTGGATTACAATTGGAGGTAAGAGTTACTGAAAGGATGAGGTGACTGCTAGTTTATTTGTCACGTCTTTGAACTCGGTAATACAAATACAATCATGTGAGAGCCATGCTAGTGACCGTCTTTCTGTCATTACCTTGGCAGTGGGAGTTTTTGAGAGGCTGAAGGAAGGAGGTGGGAAGGAAGTAGGCTCTGGAGGTTGTTCTTCTACATTCAAATCTCAGCTCTGCCCCAAACCATGAAAGCAGAGTGAGCCTGCTTTCCTTTGCCATGAGCCCTCCAACGCTGGAACGTCCTGAGATGAAGCATGTGTAAAATTACACATTTTGCCAAGGAAATTATCCTAGTGAGACCAGGGCTGAGGAAAAATCACGAGTAGTGTGGAATGTTTGTGTTGAAACACTGTTCTTCAGATCAATTCCTCACTGTTGACATCAGGACTAGGGAAGAAAGTAGGGAAGGAACATGATGAAGAAACGTAGCCAATTGCAGATTAAAAAAGTTTACAGATTGGTCAGTGGCCCACAGAGTACCTGGCTACTTAATGCCAAGGAGTGTGACCCTGACCACAGGTCCTTGACTTCCCAGATTACTCAGTGAGAACAGAACCCAGCTCACAACCACGTGGCTCTGACATTCCAACTTCCAAGTGCATTTGTAAATCATGAAGGGAAAGCCCAGACAAGTCCCTTCAAGACAAAATTCCCGCCACTGCCTAGCCAGGGGAATTGTCATCTTTCTAACACCCTCTGCCTGAGGTCACAGGAGCTGCCTTATTGATAGTTAACAGAACTAAAAAGAAGGTTGAATTTGTGTCAAGACTCAAAATGCACTTAGAGTTCCCGTAGCTGGAAACCCCAGCAGTGCATTAGGATTTAACCTCGACAACGACACAAACCTTTGCACATTCATTATATTTTACTTTGTCTTCTTGAGATGCCCCTTGAAATTTTCTGGTCAGCTATTTGACATCATCATTTCTTCCATTTGCCTTAGCTACTCTCTGATAGAAAGTGGGTTTCAGAGTCTTCCTGACATTCATTTTGATTTTTTATTTCTTTCTTGCCATTTTAATGACCTTTTGGTTTCTTCGTGAATGTTGTTCTTAATGTCCTCCCACAGCTCAAAAGGCCTCTGTCATTGCTGTTCAATGCAGCAAATCTGTTCTTGAAATTCGGGTGAGATGGATTCAAGGTTGTATTTTGGCTCTTGTGGACTTGCTTGAATTTTCTTCAAGCTTCAGCTTAAACTTACTGATGAGGGATTGATGGTTTATTCTAAAGTCAGCCCCTGGCCTGGTTTTAGCTACTAATCAAATCTTAAGCTTCCCCATGGTCTCTTCCCGAAGATGTAGTCAGTTTGATTTCTGTAAGTTCCTTCTGCAAAGTCCACGTGCATAGTGGCTGTTTGGGCTGTTGAAAAAGGTGTGTGTTATTGAACAAGCTGTTGGTCTTGCAAAATTCTATCATGCGATCTCCAGCTTCATTTCCATCACCAGAAGCATATTTTCCAGCCACTATTCCTTCTTCTTTGCTTCCAACTTTTGCATTCCAATCGCCAATAATTATCAATGCATCTTGATTGTATGATTGACCAATTTCAGACTGAAGGCCCTGGTAGAATTCTTCAATTTCCTCATTACTCACTTCTGTAGTTGGTGCATAATTTTGAATAATAGTTGTATTGACAGGATTTCTTTGAAGATAGATACATATAATTCTGTCACAGACTGCACTGCACTTCCAAATAGATCTTGAAACATCTTGCTTGGATTCATGATCAATGCTCATGGAAGCAACAGTCAAGAAATCAAAAGATGCGTCGCGCTGGGTAAATAGCGCATTGAAAAGCAAGGATGCTACTTTGAGGACTAAGGTGCACCTGACCTAAGGCAGGGTACTTTCAATTGCGGCATCTGCAGGTGAAAGCTGGACACTGAACAAGGAAGACTGAAGAAGAACGGATGCATTTGAGTTGCAGTGCCACTGAAGACTACTGAAAGCACCATGGACCGCCAAAAGGACGAATAAATGTGTCTTGGAAGAAGTACGGCAGAGTGCTCCTTCCAGGCAAGAATGGCAAGACTTCGCCTTGCACACTGTGGACGTGTGGCTGGAAGAGACTGCATGTCGGTGAAGGAGAGGCACAGTGACAAAGAGGAAGGCCCTCGGCATGATGGACGGACACATGGCTCCGACCGTAGACTCAAGTGTCAGACTCACTGTGAGGACCGCCCAGGAGCAGGCACAGGGCAGCTGTGGGCCAGAGCTGACTTGATGACCCCTGACCACAGCAACAGTGCAAACCCAGCACCACGTGAAAGTGGTCATCTGGTTATATCCCTGGGGAGGAGCCGCCTGGTCTCTGAATTAGGAACTTTAGGACCTGGATCCTATGCCATTTGATTTGATTCTCTGTATTGGCAGCTTTTCTCTCTCTCTCTCTCTCTCTCTCTCTCTCTCTCTCTCTCTCTCTCTCTCTCACACACACACACACACACACACACACTAGTTATTCACACTAGACTACAGATATACATGTGGGAAGGGAACAGAGAGTTCGAAATGTCTCACCATGCTGAAGGGCAGAGTTTGATTAACTGAATGATAGATTTTCCAAAAAAAAAAAGATCAATTCTGTCAGACCCTATGCACTCAAAGGTTTTATACAACCATGAAACAATATACACCCACTTACAAGTTAAACTTACTCAAACTGTAAAACCAATTAAGAATTAAATTAGCCGCGCGTGACTCATCAGGTTGCTAACCTCAAAGTTAGTACTTTGCAATCACTAGCCACTCCGAGTGAGAACGAGACGGCTTTCTACTCCCATGAAGAGTCATGGTCTCTAAAACCCTGAGATGGAATTGTACTCTCCCTTCTCCAAGTGCGATGGGTCAGAATCAGCTCAATAGCCGTGGGTTATTATTTATTTCACTGGGACTCTTAGGTATTTTTTATAGGCAAATACATTTTATAGGCAAATACATTGAGAGCCAAAATAGCTTTCAAATAGTTACGAGAAAGTAATGACATTCTAATGGTTGAAGATCAGCAATTTGCCATTAATTGAGGGACCTTTTCATTTCAAAATGACATTCTCAGGGGCTCTTCTATCATGTCTGTCTTCTAACTCCACCAGGATTAGGGCTTATCTTCACTCTTTAGTTAATGGATACCTCTGAATTTTAATTCCACTAAGAAATCTCTCCTAAAATCTAGGTATGTAACAAAGTTATTTCATGATATTCTGAAATTATAGTGCTTACTTCTAAAATATTGCCATTCATAATAAATAAAACAACGCCTGTACTATGGTTTCCATTTGTTCTTTAGGGTTTCAGGAACTGCATTTCTATTTTTCACCACCCCCTGAAAAAGATTTGGTGTAAGCAGATTGCTTCTCAGACCCCAAAGTGATAAAAATTGGGAAACCAGGCACTCTGTTGTTTGTGGAATGAGTTGAAGATTCTAATTTGCAGCTGGGTTATGAAAAGATCAAATTCTCCTAACACAGTTTCACTATCCTTTGTTTTAGGCAAAAGTATATCCACAGCATCCATGGCAAACCCAGGAAGAAGAATCGCAGGGTCTTGATCATGCTTCTCCCTGCACTTGGCACAGGTAGCCGGGGAACACGAATTTTCCACTTCCCGCCGGGCACTTCTTGGAATGGGCACAGGATCATCCACAAGCACAGCTGCTGCTATACTTGAGGGGTCCCAGAACCCCGGCTCAGCTCGCGGAGCGGCCAAATGAGTATCTTCCCAACCACAACCAGCGCAGTCACTTTTTTTTCAGTCTGAAATATTAAAATAAGCCCAAAGTGTTTTTAAATTTTTAAATTTAATTATACCCTTTGGAATCTGTGCTTGAAAAAAATGTTATTTTTCCTTTAAATAAACCAGTATCCAAAATATATGTGTGTGTGTGTGCGTACACACACACACACACACACAAATAAATGAACAAACACACACACACACACACATACCCACACACACACTTAGAAAACACATTTTACTATAGTATGAAGCTCAGTAGGGAAATACAGAAATCTATATTTTATTCTGACATGGCATGTAAAGGAGATTTTCATACACTCATTTGTGAAGCAAACCTTATCTCTTCTATTTCTAGTAATTTATAGGGGTGGGGGTTGAAAATTATTGCTACTTTATATCTTTATATTACATTCTCTTTAAAGTTGGCCCCTGCAATATTCTCTGTTCTATTCAAAAGTAATAAACAGTATCTTAGTAGTCTTTAGCACATTGTGAAAACAATAATGGCACTCCTCGGCCAAAAAGTAATGGTTATGGATTGAATTATGTCGGCCAAAAATAAATATTGTAAATCTTAGCTTCTATGCTTATGGCTGTCAACAATCTGAGCACGGGTTGTCACTGCTTTGTGAATGTGGCAGGGTTAGTATAGGGTGTATCTTGAGTCAATCTCTTTTGAGATAACAAAGAGAGCAAAGGAGCAAACTAGAAAGCAGAGACAGAGAAAGGGAAATGCTAAGCCACTGGAAGATCACCAAGAAGCAGAAGTTCAAAGACAGAAGGACCCTCTTTCAGGGCTGGCAGAGAAAAATAATCTCCTAAAGTTGACATCACGAATTCCAACTTTTATCTCCTAAATTATAAGAAAACAAATATGCTTTGGGTCTTTGTTGTTGTTGTTAAAGTCACCTACTTGTGATATTTGTGCTATAACAGCACTCGGTTACTAAGACAAAATCTGGTACCTGGAAGTGGGACACCTGCACCAACAGATTCTTAAAAATGTGGAAATGGTTTTGAACTGGGTAATGGGCGGAAGCTGGAAGAGTTTCAGACTTTCTAATACTTAAAAGCTGATTCCCTTGAAGAGACTATCGTGGAATTAATGGACCTTAAAGGCAGTTCTGGTGAGGGCACCGAAGAAAGTGAGGACGTTGTGGAGAAAATAGCCCCCCTCTTAGAGAATACATATGGGATCCGCGACAGAACGTTGTCAGGAATGTGCACGTAAATGTGCTTAATCAAATGTGCTATTTCACTCAAACAGTGAAACTTTACAAGACAGTGATGAACATGTGATTGGATAACGGAGGAAGGGCGGTGCTTTTTATGCAGTAGCAAAGAACTTATCTGAATTATGTTTACATGTTTGGTGGAAGGCAGAACTTGTGATACACGTGGATGTCTGCCTTAGGAGACTGGTAGCAAGATGTTAATGAGGCTATGTGGTTTCTCCTTACTGCCCATAGTAAAATCTAAAAAGAAAGAAATACAATTATGAATAAAAGGTACAAACTGAAAGCAAAATGTAAAGATTTTGAAAATCCTGTTGTAGAAACTAAATACACATATCCCAGAAGGTTCACCAAGGACACCGTTATCCAGCCTTTTGTTAAAAAGAATGAACCTGTGACTGATGTATCTAACAACTACGACAGCAGAAAAGCCATTGGCTCAGAGAAAGGATGGGAAGAAAGTATGCTGCCTTGCTCTTGACATGCCGCAGGCAGGAAACAGGCCAAAGGCACTGCAAGTGCTGTCCTCTAACGAAGAACAGCAGCCAGTCTGGAGCATGGGAGAGGGGGCAGGGTGTTCTAAGTTTCAAAGGGTGGGGTTATAGAGAGCCTGGAAGTTTCTGAAGTCAGCTCGTAACCAGCTCAGTTCTGGAGTGTGGGACTGTCAGGAAGGTGTGCCAAGGGCGCGGGGCCACCATGTACAAGGGTCAGAATGATGAGGCTAAGGGATGGGGTCATCACTCAGATGGACGACCAGAATGGTGTTGCCCAAACTGAGGGAGCAGAATTGCTTTGTCAGGGAGCTTAGAAGGAGCAGCTGAATCCTAGGGCCCAGGGGCCCCCACTCAGAATCTGCAAAGTGTGACCAACAACCAAATTGTGTAGGCCAGGGCCCTTACTTAGATGGGCTCCCAAAACAAAGGATTGTTTTAAAGCCCTGAAAGCACATGTATTGCTGAATTTGGTACTTGCCTTGTACCTTCCTTGTTTCCAAGGTCTCCCTGTTGTAATGGGAGGGTCTACGTACCTGTTTCACCCTTGTGTTTTGGAAATAGATGGCCTGTAGTTTTGATTTCACAGGTCTATAAAGGAAGGAGAATTTTTCCCTCAGGAAGAATATGCCTCAAATCTTACCCAGGTTTCATATAGAGGACTCAGAAGATGAGATTTTTGTCTTAAAGTTGGTTTAAGATTTTCTTTCTTTTTTGGGGGGGGAGGGGGAAAGATGTGATAGGATGCATTTGTTTTGCATGTGGGCAAGGCATGAATTCTGGGGTGCCACAGGGTAGAATGTTCCAAATTGAGTTGTGCACCCCCCTCCACCAAATGTGAGTTGTAAATGTTGCCCTCTAGACCTGTGATATAATGCCATTTGGGAGTGGGTTGTCTTTGTTTTGTAAGTGTGGCCAGATTAGTACAGAGTGTGTCTTGACTGCACATCTTTGAGATGTACAGGAGATGAAGCAAGCAGGCGAGACAGCAACAGCGGGGAAGGGAGATGCCAAGCCGCAGCGTGATCACCCAGCGAGCAGAAGGTCACAGACAGGAGACCCTTTCCCCAGAGCTAACACAGAGAGAAAACCTTTCCCTCCTACAGGAGCCCAGCACTCAGAGTTTCAGGTCCCTCGATTGTGAGACAATTAATTTCTGTGTGGCACGCCACCCACTCGTGCTATTTCTGTGAAGGCTCTCCTGGATACCGAGGAGAATGGCCAAGGTATTTCAAATTGTATTTTTATCGTGATGGGGAGATTTCCGATAACTTAGCTCATTTTAACGAATAATTACTGAGAATTAACGTTGTTATTTAATGAAATCAGTGGCAGAATAGAACACCAATTTAAGTACTAAGCACCAGGGAAGATGTACAGCTGATAATACAGAGAGATTTGTAATTCTCAGGGATAGAAGAGGGAGACCCCCAAGGAAATTAAGTGATGATTTTTCCCAATAAAAAGATTAGGTTTTCTTATTCCTTAATGTCAGATGAAGCTTCTATTTTATGACATATATATGGTCCTCCAAAATCTACAATGTATATTATATGTATTTTCTAAATCAAGACACTCTTAATTCTATGTCTAGTGGCTGTTTCTTTCCCCATATATCAAACTAAGACTTTATTCTGCTTTATACATTATTTGAAACGATAAAAATACATTTTAAATGTTTATGTATCATAAATGCTATATCAACTTGCTATATCATTCTAACAAAGGCACTTAGCAGTGTAGTTGCACTTGAGAAATATATAAGTATATAAGCACAATAAGAATTCACTTAATATGCTCTTGCCTTTCTTCAATAAACAGTGTGAAGTCAGATTCCTATGTAATTTAACAGTTGCTAGTAGCAGCACTCTGTGATACTAGTTGAAAATAGCTACTCTGAAACATGAAACACAAGACAGAGAAATTATTCTATAGCTTTGCTCATTTCCCAGGGTCCTGTCCAGATTGAGCCAACTGGTGCAGAAGCATGAATTTGAGAACGAGCAGTGTGAGTAAGCTCAGGTGTTGAGCTATTTTTGCTGCTTCTATCATCCCCTCCTCCTGATCTTTCCCCCGGGGTCACTTGGAAACACAAATAAAAATGACTAGCATTTAACAATGCCAAACAAAGTGGAAAATTACAAAACAACAGTCCTCAAAGTAAAGTTCAGGGGAAAAATACAGGAGATCTATCTATAGGTACTTTTTAGTATTCTTATTTTCATCCAAAAACAGAAATAAACTAAAATCTACCTATAAAAGATACATAGACACTAGAAACCTCAATCAGTCTCTGTAAAACCAATGGCTACTTGTCTTGTGATGGCCATGTTGACAAGAATGATGCCCTGTGTGGGGGCATTTGGGTTACTCTGTCTGTCTGATACCTGGTCTCAGCCCTTTTCTTTCAACATAACAAAATTTAGGAATACAAGGGAGCTAATTAGTAATCAGGAGGAGCCATGTGTCCTCTGTAGGCCCTAATAATTCACAAGGAAGGCTTTCTGAACCTAAGCATCTTCTACCATAGCAACTGTGTTGAGATACAGGTAAACTAAGTCTTTCGGGCCATTTTCAGCTTTGCATTTCTATTTGAGTACTGTTTTGCTGAAGATAACCCAACAGCATGCAGGAGAATGTTGACAGGGAGCTGCCAGAGGTTCAGACCAGATTCAGAAGAGGATGTGGAACAAGGGAAATCATTACTGATGTCAGATGGAACTTGGCGGGAAGTAGAGAATACCAGAAAGATGTTTACTTGTGCTTTATTAACTATCTCAAGGAATTTGACCATTTGGATCATAACAAACTATGGATAGTCTTGAGAAGAATGGGAATTCTAGAACACTCCACTGTATTCATACTGAGCAGTAGTTGTATGAATAGACAAGGGAGTGCTACATGGTTGAAAGTAAGGAAAGGTGTGCATAAAGATGGTCTCAACTCGCCATCCTTGTTCAATCTGTTTGCTGAGCGAATCATTGGAGAGGCTTGATTATATGAAGAAGAATGTGGCATCAGGATTGGTGGAAGGCTTATTAACAACCTGCGTATGCAGGTGGCACACCCTTGCTTACTAAAAGTGAAGAGGACTTGAAGCCCTTGCTGATGAGGATCAAGGATTACAGCCTTCAGTCTGGATTACAATTCAATGTAGAGAAGGCCCAAATCCACATACTGGACCAATAGGTTGCATCATGATAAACAGAGAAAAGATTGATGTTGTCAAGGATTTTGTCTTGCTTGGATTCAAAATCAACGCTCATGGAAGCAACAGTCCAATGACGTGTTGCATTGGGTAAACCTGCTGCACAAGACCTCTTTAAAGTGTTGAAAAACAAGCATGTTACTTTGAGAAATAAAGTGGCCCTGACTCAAACCATAGTATTTTCTTTCTTTTTAAAAAAAATACTTTTATTGGGAGCTCTTACATCTCTTATCACAATCCATACATTCATCCAGTTGTCAAGCACATTTGCACATATGCCGCCATCATCATTTTCAAAGCATTCTCTTCCCACTTGAGCCCCAGATATCAGCTCCCCATTTCTTCCCCCTCCTTCCCCGGCTCACCCTCCCTCACGAACCCTTGATAAGTTATAGATTACTATTGCCATATCTTACATCATCCTCCATCATCCCTCACCCCCTTTTCCATTATTCATCCTCATGGGAGGGGGTTCTAGGTTGATCCATGTGACTGATTCCCCTTTTCTCCCCCCCACCATCCCCTAAACCTACTGGTATCTCTGTTCTCTTTGTTGGCCCTGGGAGGTTTATCTATCCTGGATTCCCTGTGTTGCGAGCTCTTATCTGTAGCAGTGCGCATGCTCTGATCCAATCCGATGTGTGAGGTAGAATTGAGTGCATGATCGTGGGGTGAAGGAAGCACCAAAGAACTAGAGGAAAGTTGTGTGTTTCATTGGTGCTATACTGCACCCTGACTGGCTCATCTCTTCCCTGTGACCC
>NW_022106471.1:13844993-13919564 GCF_000313985.2 Echinops telfairi
GGCCTTCATTCTGGTTTAGTAATTCCTCGCTGCTACATTGCCCTTGATTAAGCCCCACTAGGCATCTACGACCTCCCTTTCATTGATTGCCTCATATACAGGTGAAAGTTGGACATTGAACAAGAAAGACCAAAAAAGAATTGATGCATCTAAATTATGGTGCTGCCAAAGAATTTTGGCATGGACTATCCAAAGAGCAAACCAATCTCTCTTGGGAGAAGTACAACCAGAGTGCTCCTTAAAGGCAAGTATGGAGAAATTGGTCTCAGGAACTTTGCACATGTTGTCAGGAAAGACCACTCCCTGGAGAAAGACATCATGCTTGAGGTCAGCGAAGAAGAGGAAGGCCCTTGATTAGATGGACGAGCACTGTGGCTGCAACAATGGGTGAGAATGGCACTCGACTGGACAGTGTTTCCTTCTTGATGGCATCTAACAACAACAACCAACCTCACTGGAGTGGACTGCTGGGGCTTTTGTCTCATGGGTTAGCTGCTGCATTCCAACTGCCAGCCGTTCAATTCACAGCCAAGAGCTTAACTATTATATTTTCAGGGTTCTTCATATCCTTATACATGATACATATACAATATACATATGAAGGGGTACCCCCGCAAAACCAGAATTGGCTAGGTGGGACAGAGCTTCCATAGTATGCATTTTTCCCACTAGCCAAGCATCTAGCAACTCACTCTGATTTATTGCACCCAGTGGCATCACCTGGGAAGGTTCTCTCTGGTCACAGTGAAATTTCTTGTCAAAGCAGTTTCGCTGGAACCTTGGTTTTTGTGATGACTGATTTAGGAGAACAGAGTGTAGCTGTGAAATTGTTTCCTGCTCCGGAAACGTGCCATAGAAACTACTGTGATCTTGAACACAGGTTGCAAAGACAGCACTATGGGAAAAACTCAAGTGTATGTGTCATTTTTTTGTTTCAAAAAAGGTAAAATGTCAATTGATGACAAACCTCATTCTGGACGTCTACCAACTTCTGGAATGGATGAAAATGTCTACTTATAGTGCATTTGGAGTTCAATCCACCAGGTCAGACTGTTCATCAAGCTTTCTATTTAGAGATACTGAAAAGACTGCCTAACAGCGTGCGACAAAAAAGTCCTGATTTGTGGCAGACAAGGTTTTGCCACCATGACAATGCACCTGCTCATGCTGCCATTCAGTGCAATACTTTTTTGGCAAAAAACAGCATTGCCTCTCCTGCCCCATGCACCTTACTCACCTGACCATGCTCCATGCAACTTTTTTGTTTCTGCGAATGAAGAGGGACATGAAAGGACAGCAATTAGAAGTTAGAAGAGGTGAAGGAAAAAACAAGGGAAGTGCTATCAGCGATCCAAACAGATGAGTTTGAAAAGTGTTTCCAAGAATGGAATCATTGACTTGACAAATGTCTTAAGGGTAATGGAGTGTACTTTGAAGGTGATAGGTTGCTTTGTTAAAAAAAAAAATCCAGTTTTTTCTTGGGTACCCACCCTCTCATATATAGAACCTAGGTATCTATCATATCAAATGATTATATGTTTAGCTGCTAACCAAAAGACTAGAGATTATTATTCATGCAGTAGCTCTGTGGGGAAAAGATTTGGCGATCAGTTCCTGTAAAGACTTCCATCTAGAAAATACTGTGATGCCGTTCTACTTTGTCAAATGGGTTTACTCTGAATCGAAATTACACTCCACAACACATAAAAACCAAAACAATAAATAAACATGCATTTACTAGACATATTTGAAGTTTACACTATACTTAATAAACACATAATATGTGCATTTACTTAACAAGTCACTGTACTAATAAATTACACCTTATGAAAACAAAATAAATGAAATGCAATTTTAAAAATAAAGAGTAAATAAAAAATACTATTCAAATATTTTATTTTTTTATTCAGCAATGGTAAATTGTCTCCCTTGATATGAACACATACTCTGAACCTAGTATTTTGCATGTATCCATCAGAGTCTAAGCATGAACACATTAAATCTTTCTTTTGTGTAAGGGGAACTTAGTGCTGTTGATTACCAAGCAGACAAAAGAGCTGAAAGTGAGCGGGGATGGTGAAGCAGTTCAGAGAGGAGCAACCACAGATGGTGGCTGACATAACCAGGTTACAAGAGAGGAGAGGAACCCAGGCCAGAGCCACCTGAGGGGAGGCTGCCCCCAAAGCTGCTGCCAGAGAGTTGGGAGAAACACGGGCAGTTCTCTGCCTCCCCGGTGGTCTGCAGCTTCTCCCACAGGCAAATCCAACCAATGAGGGTGCTGGAAAACACATGGTCAGGGCAAAGCTGTGATACTAATGAGAAAGAGTGAGGGGGATGTGGAGGAATGAAGCAACAGGCCTGGTCCTTGCACAAGAACTTGCCCCAGAGTTTACACATCTCCTCTCTTCTCCCAGGAATGCTCTTCTTTCTCTTGTCTATGGAATTTGTGTGTCCTTCAAGAACCCAGTCATTGATTCCATAAGCATCCATTGAGCTTCTATCAGATGCAATGTCATGAGTGGAGGTTCCTCAGAACCATTTGTTTCCTTTGGCAATAAGACCATTTACAAAACTTCTCTGATCATTAAATATATATTGGGACAGCATAGTCTAGTAGTCATGAGCCATGCTTCAGGCCCTCAGGGCTTGGGGAAGAGCCTGCATTAGATCTGGTTCTGCCACCCCAGCTGCATGGACATCCCTTAGTTTCTTCCTTTGTTAACTGGGGTTATATCATCTTGTACCTTGTAAGATTGTTACTCGGACAACATTATTAGTATTTATATCACAATTGCAACAGTTCCTGAAATATGTGTGTGTTAAAGACATAAACTAAAAATACCGAGGCTTCCTTATTCCGTGCTCCCACAGCCCTCTGTCCATAATCTTAGTCCAGAAGCCATTACACTGGGCTGTCCACATCTGTCATTTCCGGTAGCACAGGAGCTCTTACTAGGGAGAATTTATGATTAATCATCTTTGTATTCCCAATGAAAATGATATAACGGGTCCTCAATAAAGGTTTATTTAATCAATCACTTTAGCAAAGACTCCTACTGTGTTACAAATAATAAAATTAAATGAATGACAGAGAAACAGTATTTTTAAGAGTTCACAGAAGGAACGGGATACCTAAGTAACGTGCATGTTAGAGGTGGCCTGTATATTTTTGAAAGATAGGCTATTGACACAGTGAGGTCGTATAAGGGAAGTGGAAAAGCTTGGTGACATTACTAAGGCAAATGTGTGAGAGGAGCTAGCCCAACATCTATGCAAGATGACAGGTCAGAGTTCAATGGAAGAAGACCTTCAGGGACATGTAGAAAGACCCACTTTATACCATAAGCCACGGAATTCTGATAGCTATGAGAAACATACTTTACCCGAGATGGTTGATAAATACACCTGTATGACTTATGTACCCTTATTCACGATTAAGTATGATGACTGCTTTCTTGCTGTTCACGAAAGCACAGCTGTCTATTTAGCGAACCACCCATGCAGCTCTAGGCCATCCACCCAGTGTTTATAGCCTTAACTTTTTTTTAGTATCAAACCCATTAAACCACAACAAAAACAACGACCCAATGCCATTGAATAGATTCTGATTCATAGTGATGTTCTATAGGTTTCCTGAGACGGTAAGTCTTTACCAGAGCAGACACCAGACACTCTTGTCTGTCTCCCTGGGAGACAGTGGGCATGAAATGCCAACTTGGCAGTTCACAGCCCAAAGCCAAATCCCTTGCACTCAAAGTTCCATCAAATCCATAGATGTCCCAAATTATTCTATGAACATGAGCTGTTCCTACAGGCTATGGAGAAGCAATCGGAAAATGAGTGAGGTATGCCCAGATTAGTCTTTCAAGAGATCATTGGAACAAAATGCTTGTTAATAGCTCTCTGGTGTAGGGGCATGTACCCACACCTCCAAAAACAAAGCAATAAGTGAATGGAGAAGAAAAAGTGAGCTTTAGGATCGGGTGCATGGGCAACATTCTTAGTTTAATGAATGTAAAAGGATTATTCTACACTTCGTTCTAACTGAAAAATTCATTTTAAAACCCACAAGCTGGGAGGCTTTGTTTCCTTCTTTCACGTGCATGGTGCATGGCAAAGCTCATGAGAGCTGTCATTTGGCTCTGACCTACTTTGAAGCACATTGCCTTTTGGGTTAGGAGCTGTGAGAATGTGCACTTCCTCAGGAGAGTGAGAAATGCCCATTTTGGGGATTAAACCAAGTTTCCCACTGAGATGCTCAATGGTGAATTGGTCTCAAATAGTCTAAATCCCTTACCTTAGGTGATGAGGTTGTTCTTATTGTGTGGTCTGGTGGTGAGTAGCTTCAGGGATCTCTGGGTAAGTTAAACTCCACCATTCAATCTGGATGATCTTTCTTCCCTTTTACAAAATTTCTCTATCTCTCTGCTCCCTTCTTGGAGCATCCTTTCTCTGACTAGAAGGGAAACTTGGTGACCTTGTCCACCTACGCTACCAGTGTCTCTCTGTAAATTGGTCAGCAGGATGGAGATCTTTTCAGAACAGTTCAGCCAGCATAGAGAATCCTTTCTGGTTACCAACTGCCTTGAGCTCCACACACAAATCTCACGACCCTAGAACGAAATTTTTTCCTGCATCCTTATTATGCTTTTTGGATTATTTTTTTGTTTTTTGCTTGTTTTTTTGAACCTAAGTCAAAAAAATTTTTAAACTTTTTTGCTCCACAATAGCGTAAACCTAAGCTTAATTCACATGGAGAGCTCATATGTGGAACATCACATATTGCAATTTATCCATGAACTGTCACTAGTGTGTAGTGGATACTTTTTTACACTCTGATTTAAATACCTTTTTATATTCCTGAAGGATGTGTGGTTCAGAGTCACGTGATAGCCTTCCACATGGTTCCCAAAGAGTCTCATTTCCTCGTATTCAAGTATCCTCCTCTTCCACACTGAATAACAACTCATATTTCACGAATGATGGAGTGTATCTTCCAAGGTGTTAGGTTGGGTGCTGTATAAAGCAAGACAAGGGACAGGGTGACAGTTGTATGTGTATGTATATAGAAGGAGATTTGTATCAAAACATGACTTGACTTATGAAGTAGGTAAGTCCAGTTCAGGTTCAAGTTCATAGGTTAGAAGTAAACTGGAAGATTCCCCTGACTGGCAAAGCTACAGGATTTGGTGAACAGAAAGCAGGAAGATGAAGCCAGAGGGCCACAGGCTGGTGGATGCAGAGCTGAATGAATCTGAGGCAGGAGAGTGAATTCAGGGTCAGCCATTCGTTGATGGCTCCTGAGATTGGCAGGTGACATCGACAAACCATACATAGGACCCGAATCCAGCAGAAGGTGAAGGGGCAAGAGCAAGCTTGATTCTGCTCAGGGTCTCTCTTATGAAAAAGAACACAACCCAAAGGAGGTGTCATCAGGCTGCAACCTGATGGCTAGGTTGGGCTCCCCCTCTACCGTCACCCAAATATGTTGAGTTGGCATAAAATGTAAGCATCACACAATGTTAGGCCAGAAAGACAAGGTGGCTTCTTTCACTTTGCGCACTGCCATTTAATGTCCCCAGGGCAGAGTTGCAAAACAGCCAACACCGGGGATGAGATGGGGCCATCTTGGAAGTGGATTCCCTTATTCTAGGCAAACCTTCATATGACATTAGCCCATTTGGCAGCTTGACTTCTCCAAATCAGAACCACCCAACTAAGGCACTCTTGATTTTTTGGCAAGAGGTTGGTTTTATCATCCGTGAAACAGATGTAAAGCCCAATGGTTTGTTTGCCCATTACCACATTTTCAAAAAGTGTTTTCGGCTATCAATCCAGGGATTGCACCAAAGGTGAACTGGGCAAGCTCCACTCCTGCCTCTTTGAAGGTTACAATTTACATTTAAAACACCATGGCTTTATTTATGGATTTCATTTTACTTGTATCAACAATCAACACCCACGGAAACACCAGTTAAGAGATCAAAGGGCGCATGATGTTGGAAAATCTGGTGCAAAAGAACTCTTCAAAACCTCGAAAAGATATCCCTTTGATAACGAAGATGCAGCTGACCCTAGAAATAGTCTTCACCATCCCCGCATACGCATGCACAGCTAAACCATGAATAAAGACGACTGAAGCAGAATGGAGGCGTTGGAATTACGGTGTTCCCAAAGAGTATTACATTCCACACCCTGCCAGAAGAACCAACACATCTGTCTTTGAAGAGAAACAGCCACGATGCTAGTAAAAACGGCACTTTCCCCCCTAGGCAAAGCGGACCACACACCGCCGTCCAGTCCATGCAGACTCCTAGAGAGCAGAGAGAGCCGAGTGGAGCTGCTTCCCGGGCTTCCTCAGTCTATGAAGGAATATTGTGGAAGCAGGCAGCCCTCTTTTCTCCCGCTAAGGGTCTGGTGGGTTTTAATTGCCTGTCTGTGGTTAGCAACCTGATGGTTAAGCCACTCTACTACCAGGGGTCCTCGGCAAAGCGGAGAGTCAGCAAAAGAGAGGAAGACACTCAGCAAGATCGACACAGTTGTTGCAACAAAAGGCTCCACTACAGCCACAGGTACGAGGATGGTGAAGGACTAGGCGGCATTTTGCTCTGTTGTACAGAGAGTGACTTGAGTCGAATTGGACCGATGGAACAACAACGATGTTTAGAGCACAGAAGGTACTCAATAGATGTCGTATATGTATCATGGGAGTGAATTTACTTCAGATTCATAGCAGGAAAAAGGTTTCTCGGCGGCAACAATGGTTTGCATTTTTCTACTAACTGAGAAGTCGAGGGTTTGAACCGACCCAGCAGCACCATAGCAGGAAGTCATGGTGACCTGCTTCAATAAAGGCTGCAGCCACGTCAGCCCTGTGGACTTCAGTTCTACTTCATATGCATGAAGCCAATAAGAACAGAATTGGTGGGCTGGCAATGGGCTTAGCTTTTGTTTTGCTTTATAGATGAAGAACCTGAATCAGAGCTTAAATAATTTAGTTCAAGTTACACAGTGATTCCTGCAAGGAATAAAGGACAGTTCCTCTACAGGAGGTGTCAGTTTGGGTGAAACAAGTTGACCCCGTTTGTCCTGTCTCCTACCTTACTTCTTTTAAGTTTGGTTGCAGCACCAGCCGGGATAAGAGCCCACCCGGACAGAGGTGTTGAGAAAGGGGAACAGGTACATATTCCCTCTTGTTCTGACTCTCTAAGCAAAAAGACATTTAGCTAGGGGTCAGAAAGAAAAACTAAACCATTTTTAAAATTTTCCAGATGGAAGTATTTTTTAATATGGGTGTGGATTTTCAGAACAGATGACTCCTTATTTTGTAAATTAACTGGATTAAGCCTATACTTCCATTTCAAAAGATTTGACAATGTGAACAAAGGGACAAGAAGTTTGGTTCAATATCATGGGTTTCTTACTACTTTTCTTTTTCCAATTACAAAAGCCCAATGAATGAATTTGTCTACATGGGCAATAATTTACCCATTATAATAACAAAATTCATGCAATTTTCTTTCCTTCTTCTAAAGTTGGCTTCTTTGTGTAGAAAACTGTATTTACTCACTTGCATTTTGTGTTTTAGCTCAAGTGTCAATTTCTCCGTAAAGCCTAACTATTAAAATATATTTGCCTGTGGCCATGCCATCTTTAAATTTTCCTTAATTTGCATATACTTCATATCGCAATGCCAAGCCTAAAATGTCTGACACAAAGTCTATACATAACAATAATTTTGATTGACAGAGAGGTTTATTATGCATTGATATGACATCATATTGATGTATAACAATGACTTTTTGACTGACAACCGAGCAATGATAGAATTCTGGACACCTTCTAGCCACTATTTTTTTTCTAAGACAAACTAAAATATCCAGATAACTGGCTGAATTCTTCTGTTTCTGCATCAATGCTTGGCATTCCTTGTGGGAAGACTCAATGAGAGAGGGTCCACTCTCTACCTTTCCCCGCGGTACCATTTGCCCCAATGGAACATTATATGGCTTCACGTCTGTTGTATATCTTTATATGCTAAAATTTGGCCCCTGTGATATTAAATAACTGGATTTTCAAGCAAATATCGCTCACACCGTATGTTTTTTGCAGACTGAGAAAATCCCCCTCGAGCATGAGTCTCCTATGTGCTAGATGTGAAAAGCTAAGGTACTTGACTTTAAAAATAGGGGTGCACGCTACCAGTCTGTGAAAGGTTGTAAAAAACAGGGAAAACTTCCAAGATTAAAGGCTAATTTAGGAGACATGATCCACATCAGCGCACATCCATGTAAATGAGCTAGCCTGGGTTTCGAGAGCACCCTGTATCGAGTCAGCACTCAGTATCAGTAGGCCAAGGCCCACAAACAAGAGGCGCTTAGGCAGTGCCAAGAGGCAGTATGTAATGATATGTTAGGTAACATGCTAGATCATATGTAGAGAACAGCAGAGCCAGTGTGGTCTTGGTAATGAAACATGTAGCCCCCTGCTCTGTTCTGCAGGAATCATAAGCTCCTTTCAGAAGCTCCATGTGAACTGACTGGATGGCCTCAAGCAAGCAGGTTGTTAAACTGCCTCATGTATTAGTTTCCTCGTCTGCACTATGAGCTAGAATGTTCTCCCAGTTTTACTGTCCTGTGATAGTTTTATAAGACAGGCTTCCCAAAGAGAGTGAGGCTTTCACTAAGCCTGGAAAGCAGACCATGAACCCATCACGGAGGGGGTGTTAAATGGATAAAAGAGGACAGATCAGAGGCCTGCGTTTGATGGTGAGTGGTAAAATGATGGGGCCTGTGCAGCATCAGCATAGCCTAGGTCTCAGAGGGACAACATACAACGGTAGTGCTACAACAACCGAATGCCTACTCATTTTCCCACACGAATGTACAATTGTAAAAAATAGAAAACATCTGGCCTATAAAAATGAGGGGCGCATTCACAGTCAGCGGGCCAAAATGATAGGAGCGTCTGACTAACTCTATAGCCCTGAATCTTATCTACCAGATGGGAGCATCTCACTCAATTGCTCATCTAAGACACAGAGTCACCCATGTGTTTATATTACAGCCCTGAGTGATTGTTTTCCAAGTTCTATGGGAGTGTGTGGAGGTGCAAAAGTCAGTTCCCTTGAGTGCTGAGCAAAAGGTTGGAGGTTGAAGTCCACCGAGAGGTATTTTAAAAGAAATCCCCGATGATTCATGTCCCTACGAAAACCAGCCGTGGAAGATCCTCTGGGACATAGCTCTACTCTGACACATCGGGGTCACCATAAGTTGAAATCAACTCAACAGCACCTGGGAGTGGTAAAGTCTACAGGCTCCCTGAATAACAGACATTTCCCTGATTTTTATTTTAATTTTTTTTACGTAAAAGAGATAAGATGGTCGCATAGGTGTGTGTTGGAAATAAGTAACGGAGCATTGATTTTTGTTCTATCCTTGAGAGCAACCTGTGAGCGATCAAAGATTCTGTTCCAAGCAATGGAAAGAGTAGTCCTTGCTCACATCAGAACCGAAGCAAGAGAAAGCGTGTTGACTCTCTTGCAAATGTGAGGTCTCCCCTTTTTTGGGGGGGATCCCTCATCTGACACCATCCATAACTTGGCAGCCTCGGAGCAGACGCTTTGCTTTGACTAAGCCTTGTGCGTGGCTGTTGGAAGAGAAGTAACCAAGCCATCCGTGTTCTGTAGTTAGTGATGATACACCACTAGTTTTCCTTTTGCCAAATAAAATTCATTGTCGGATCATTTTCAATTAGTCTATTTGGAGAACCCTGGCCCTACCTTGCTATGATCGTTGCCAAACAAAATCCATCTTCAGTCTTCAAGGACAATTTTCAAAAGAATGTGACACCAACTGACTTTCTTAAGATAAACCAAGCCCAACGAACCAGGTTCTGCACCCTAGAAAACAACAACAACATTCTACTTCAGGGGAAAATAAGTGTCTCAGACCAAAATCAGGATACTTCGACTATTTTCGTATGCTAGAGACCTAAGTATCGTTAAGACCGACAATTTTATCCTGGTTTGTATGACCTATGATTGTGTGGCTATGCTCGGCTGTGGATTTCATGTCTTTTGTTGTTTGCCATCTTCTTTTGTTGGGTTTTGCCTCCCCTCCCCAACTACACTATGAAGAAGGCACTTGACCCCGCTGACATGAAAGATTTCATAACAAACTGGATGCCCCTCAACAGCCAGTGCTGAAATGTCCCGCAAGCTGTACGTTCGAAGTTTAGGGTGAGCAAAACAAACTTAGTACTTCAGAAAGATGCTGCCATTGCTCTGATGCTCAGAACATTTTACAAACCTAAGTTTCTACAGCAGGCCCCACCGAGGGCTCCTGGGAGCACAATGGCGGAGCACCTGCATCTCTTCTGGCACACAGCCGGAAGCAGCCAAGGTGGAGGGGCTAACGGCAGCAAGGGGCACGGACTTGTCCATCCACCCATGAAACACCCTCTGAAGACTCCCAGCAACACTCCACAGAGGAATTGTACCAAGGTGATGGGCCCGGCATGATCAGGTTCGGCTTTGTTTGGGCAAGCAGGGCAGTCTAGGCAATGGAATTGTGTCTACATTAGAATGTAGTTTATACCCACAGGCTGCAGAGCTTCATGACAGCAGAATCACACCAGCTCAAGGGCCACAGGACACCCATCTGCAAAGAATGTCTATCGAACATGAAAGAAAGAAAAATGGACAGAATGTGAACTGTCTGCACACCTGATGCCAAAGCCACGGCACAGTTTGGGACTTTGAATAGCTCTTGCTTCCATTGAAATGTTGAGACCTACGGAAAAAGCCTAATCAGAAAGCCTGCTTTGTCCCAGGTAGGACAGGAGGAATGGAGCTCGTGGGAAGAAAGTGACTCAGATAATACCTGACTGGAAATGATATTAAATTTATATAGGTGGAATCAGTCTATGAGGCCAACCAATCACAAAATGTTGGAGGAAGAAGGGAGAATGTCAAAGTCACAGAAATATGGGGAAAGGAAAAATGTTAGAAAACCTCCCTCCCTGTCTTCCCACGTGAACAGCCTTTCCCCAATGGGCTCGCTCCCACATGGCTGCTCCCTTAAGGGACAAAATGAGGAACAGGCCTGTGCCCCCCATCACCTCCACATGGGACCGCTGTCTTGGAGGGACAGCAATGCCAAAAAAAGAAAGAAGAAATGACATGAAGCCAGTTGTTTCCCCATTGGTCTTATCTCTCAGTCCTAAATTTTTTCTGCAAAATATCCGCTGTAACTTCTTTGTTCCCCACAATTAGCCAGCTTCCACCCCCCCCCATGCCACCCCCCATTGAACATGTAAACCAAAGATTACACATGACTCTTGTTACCCACTCCCGCCACGCATCCACCTTCAGTAGGTTTCAATGAAGACAAGCCCGTGGGAGAACAGGCCCTCGTTTTGTGGTCTCTCCGAGCTGTGTCTGTCATTCTCCCACTGAAGCACACTCATTAGTCCGTCGGCTTGTAGGCATTATGAGGAAATAACTCCGTGACTTCTTGGACACACAAGCATCTCAACGTGAGCACGTGGACATGCACACAGACACAGGCTTTGAAATGAAATCACATCAAATTCAAATGCACGGATATCTTTTAATCATCTTTAAGATGAATGTAATTCAAACCGACTTAAAAAATAGATGGAGAAAATCATTTAAATAATGGCAAAACATTTCTACTCCCCAGAGTCTAAAATATTACGATAATCATTTTCACAACTCAAATGAATACGTAATTAACAGACATCAACAGGGAAGATTTACATTCACTAAACGAAGCTGAAAAAATCAGTAGCGACCAGTATAGGTAAGTGCACCATCCTGTATCTGAGGCAAATTCATCTTGTTGCTGGAATGTCATTGTGTTGTCCCAGTTCCACTCTTACCACTGACTCAAACGTATCCATTTTTCCTTTCTAATGTTTCGTTGCAAAGATAATTGAACTTTGCAGTCTTTTTCTGAAGCTTAGATTACTTAACAATCTCTGTGTGCATTATTACAAGGAAGGGGCAAAGGCAGAGCTAGAATGTACTTAGCTCTTATGGTTTATGATTGCACTGAAGCTCACAATTGATTTTAGCTCGCTAACCTCTCTTTTCCTCCTCATTACCCTCTTCATTTGATACCGGTATTTCCAGCTATTAGACTACCTTTATTTAGATGACACAAAAGGAAAAGCCAAGAAGAAATTTTAAAATAATATATTTTTGTTTTGATGTTTCCTTTCAAAACAGGTTTGAAAATGCCAAAATGTCTAAGGTGTGCTAAATATTCATTAGGCAGTTTAGCTTTTACTAAGTTCTAAATGAAAATGACCAAGCAAAATCAAATTGAAATTTCATAGAGCACTTTCAAGTGTGGTTCTAAAATATACATTAAACAAAATGCATTCATTTGAATGCAAGTCTCTTTCTTTCACTGGAATACATACACACCCTAGGGTCTATTATGCTTTCAGTTCAATGCTTCCAAAATGTGTGTGGTGCAGATCAAATAAATAGTTCAACAGCTTTCATAAGCAAACAATCTTATGGTCTGGTATATCTACAAACCTCTTGTGCTATTTCTTTATGCTTCCTCACTTACAAAGGTTAATGCAAATTTCATTTGAATTCAAGCAAACTATCCTACATTATTTTCTACATAGACAGATCTGCTCAGAAACAGCCCTTGAGAATGTAGTCATGTGAATCCAACAACCCTTCATGGACTTGTAGAAGCACAGCAAAGCGTCCTCACTTTTAGGAATCAGAGTACCACGGGCCAAGAGTAGAGTCCTACTTCTTAGAGCAGGCAGGACTTCAGAAATCATGTAGTTAAATCATATGCATATATATATATGAATACATTCAAAATCGATTATTTTGTCATTTTAAAATGCATATATTTACTTTTGGTAATATTATTTGCCTTGAGATCTATTTTATTTCATATTAATAGACCTAGATCACCTTTCTCATGTTTAAATATTTTCCATCTTTTTGCTTTTAATGTTTTTATATTTAAAGTGAATCAACTTTAGACAGTGTGTAGATGAGTCTTGATTTTTATTTAGTCTTCCAGCTCCTGCTTTTTGTTGTTGTTGTTGTTGTTGTTGTTGATGTCGCTGGATCCTGTGCCACACTCACAAGCGCAGGTGTGTTTGAGGCAATTGCTGCAGCCACTTTGTCAAAAAGGTATGTCTTTTGCTTTGTCAGCCTTCTCCTTTAGCAAGGATGGTGCCCTTCTACAGGGACTAGGGTCTTCTGGAAGTATGTCCAAATCCAGCAAAAAGAAGTCTACATCCACTTCAAAGAAGCAGTCTGGCTCCATTTCCTCGAAGACAGATTTGTTTTCCAGCTTGCTCGTGTGCATGAGGTAACTGACTATACCACGTTTGGGGTCAGGCCATTGTGAGTCATCAAAGAAATCCCTGTGCTTTTTAACATTTTAAAGAGGTCTTCTTCGGTAGCAGATTAGCCCAATGCCATGATCATTTGATTTATTGATCACTGCGTCCATGGGCATTGATTGTTGATTCAAGATGAACAAAATATTTTGGCTACTTGAATTTCTTCACAATTTATCATGATGTTGTTTATTTCTCCAGGTGTAATACTTTATTTTTTCCCTCTATGTTAAGGTGAAATCCCTACTGAAGGTTGGCATCTTGTCCCTTCATCAGTAAGTTCTTGAAGTTGACTCCACTTTCAGCAAGGAAGGCTGTGTCGTCTCATATGTTGTTCATGAATCTTCTTCTGGTCCTGAGGATGGATTCTTTATGTAGACCCGCATCTACGATTCCTTGTTGAGCACAGATCCAATAAGTAAGTTGAAAGAATATAATCCTGTCGCACACCTTTTCTAATGTTCGGCCACACAATAGCCCCTCGCTTTATTTGAAAGACTTATTGATCCATAATACATGAAGAGCTTGAACACATATGAACACAAGTAAATCACTAAAAAACCCCAATTCCCCGCCATGGAATCAAGTGGCCCCATCCGGCAGAGTACACCTGCTCTGTAGAGTTCCCAAAGCTGTAAGCATTTCCAGAAGCAGACTGCTTCCACCAACTTCCACCACCTGATGGTCTTCTGGTTAGCAGGCAATGTCTCACCAGGGCCATCAGGACTTGCTGAACACAATTAAGTGTCCTGGAATTTCTAACTTTTACAATGTTGCCCATAGTTTTCTGTGACCCACATAGAATGTCTTTGCATATTCAATAAGACATCGGTAAACATCTTTCTGGTCTTATCTGCTTTCTACCAAAATGCATCTGATATCAGCAATGATATTCCTTGTTCCATGTCTTTTTCTGAATCAGGCTACAATTTGCCTGCTGATGGGTGGCTTAAGAAACATTGAATGAAATAAAAAAGAAACATTGAATGCGTTCTTCCCATTTGATTTTCTTAACTTCAAGTCTTTGCACGTTTCTTTATAATACTTTCCCTTGTGTTCTAACGCCATCCTTTGAAATCCTCTGTTCAGCTATTTTACTTCATCATTTCTTCTGATTGCTTTAGCTATTCTGTCATAGAGAGCTGTTTTAGTCTCTTCTGACATCCATCTTGTTTTGTCTTTCTTAATTGCCTTTTGACGGACACTTTTACTTCTTATGTATGTTTTCCTTAATGGCATCTCTCAATTATTCCAGCCTTGGGCCTTTCATACTAAGTTCAGTTGATTGCTTCTTGTCATATCTCCAAATGTAAAAAAGTTCAAGGTCATATTTTGCTCTTGTGGACTTGCTTTGATTTTTTTTTTTTTACCTCAACTTGAATTACAAATGAGCAATTGATGGTCAGTTCCACAGTTGCTCCTGGCTATGTTTTGAGGGATAACACTAAGCTTCTCTCACTCTCTGTTCACAGACAGTTCATTGGACTCTTTGTGTAAATCATTTGGTAAGATCCATGTGTATTACATCGTCCTCATTCTTATTGTTGAAAAAAATGTATTTCCAATGAATAATGTGCTTAGAAGCAAGGATGATGAGACTTTGTTTCGTGTAGTTTGGACATGCTACCCAGAGAGACCAGCCCCTGGAAAAGGAAGTCAAGCTTGGTAAAGGAGAGGTGTGGTAAGAAGGAGAAGTCCCTCAACAAGATGGATTGACCCAGGCCACAACAGTGGGTTCAAATATACGATCAATGGTGAGGATGACCCAGGACAAGGAGGTGTTTAATTCTGCTGAACACAGGGTCCCTATGAGTCTAGGCTGACTCGAAGGTGCCAAACAACAACAACAACAACAAAATCCACATGTACTTGTATAGTCATCAATTCTATTGATGAATAAATGTATTTCCAATGAATAAGTCATTGATCTTATAGGATTCCACAATGTGATGTCTGGCATTTTTCCTATCACCAAAGCCATATTTTCCAACCACTGATCTTTCTTTTTTGTTTCCACCTTTCACATACCAGTCACCAGTAATTTCTAATGCCACTTGATACAATTCCACCCATCCTGTTTCCCTAAACAGATAAACACATGAAACAAAGGCAAACAACAAACAAGGGCCCAGCAACAATGAACATACCAAACAGGCAAAGACCTCAATCTAAGAGAAAGCAGAGAGTATTTACAATTTAGAATAAACTGACATTGGGTCCTGAGGGAGATGAAATTATAAGGTGTTACATTCCAGCCTAGGTATAGCTGCTAAAGTCCACTTTCAAATGTGTTTTGTCTGATATTAGGGCTGGTCACATTCCTAGGTTGTGTGCATTGGGGATACACCTGGGCAAGTATCCACCTAAGGACACTGCAAATGGATTTTAAACTATCACTGTCATGCATAGCTTTCCACACACCAGGTGTTTCGAATTTAGACTCTGGTCTCCGTTCCCTCCTCCAGGCTTGGAGCTATGATTTGCAGTCTTTGGATGACACAGGCTGGTCTGCTTCTTCCATGTGGACTTAGCTGCCTCCTCACTTGGATGGCTGCTGGTTGTGAGACAAGCCTTAAAGAGCCTACACACTATTTTTCTTCCTACCTGGACACCATCTGATTTCTTCACCATACTTTGCTACAGCACCCAGGTCTTCAGTGATCTCTGACAGGCACCAGCCAGGGGCTTCTGCCTGCGAGGGGACTGAACACTGCTTGCTAAGAAAGAGCATTCGGTTTGCTAACCGCGTGAACATTTGCACTGCTAAGAGAATGATGAATGCACCCGAAGATAACGAGGCTGGTAAAAATCGCAGCCCTGAGGTCAGGCAGGGTGGACATCCTGATACAGAGTTCTAGCTTGAAGAGTGGACATCCTGAGAATCTCACCCAGAGTCATGGCCTGAGGGAAATTCAACACCTCCACCCGGAGTTATAGCTTGAGATATTACCTTGGAAACATCCTGACAGACTATAGCCTGAGATAAATTAGGAATAAAATCCAGGAGACCCAAGGAGGAACTTAATTAGAAAGTTGCTTGGCCATCTGCCAAGCTGCAACTCCCACCCCTTTGAATGTGCCTCTTAAAACAAAAATATTCCCCTAGGTAGTTTTCTCTCTCAACTGGTGCTAGGGTGGGGGCTTGGTGGGGGCACTTCTGCTCTCAAAGCAAAGCATATTCCAAGGGGACCTTCTCATCTCTTGACCAAGAGACCTGCTTCATTCCTTATTGAAGTATCTCTGTGTTTAAATAAAACATTGGCTTAACTCTTTATTACTGTGTGTGTGTACACAACTTTTCACTCTTTACAATCCACAGAGATGGAACTTGCTCATGTCCCCTTGGATGATAACCCAGGGCTGGCATCAAGACTTGATAATCCTCTGTAGGACCACAGGTCCCAATTTCTTCTTGAGGGCTAGTAACAGGCAGAGACATATCATAAGAACTCATTGTTTTTACATAGGTTTATGATCAGAGTTCCAAAGCCATTCATATAAGTATTGCTTCTACAAGTTCCTGGTCCTTGTTTGGGGATATTATTATTTTATTGTAATGCATCATAGAGCTTCCCAATAGAGTTTTAGGTAACTCTACTGACAGTCACATAATCTTAGCCAATGGTAAAGTCTTATTGAGCTAAGGACATAATACATATGTAGAACTTATCATACTCCAATAC
Source organism: Echinops telfairi (assembly GCF_000313985.2). Lineage (NCBI taxonomy): Eukaryota > Metazoa > Chordata > Mammalia > Afrosoricida > Tenrecidae > Echinops > Echinops telfairi. The sequence continues at coordinate 13,862,084 of NW_022106471.1, forward strand.
TTAAATTTTTAACTCAAAATGTGGGTGATGACACTAGTTACACATACCACGAAGGTTGACAGCACAGTGACTCTTTCAGTAACACATTTTTAAGGTGGAACCGTGGCTGGTAGACATGCCACGTAAAGGCAGAAAGAGCGTGAAAACAGCAAATAGATTGGGTCCCAGATCACCCTTCGCTGGGCACCTTCAGAACATGTTCAAACCCCCCAAACCCAATGACTACCGATCCCTTAATTTTGGGATCCTGAGCATCTACTCCTTCTCCCAGTAGGGCATTTCAGCTTACAGATCAAGGAAGTAGCTCTGTTCTTTGGTTCTGTTATACATGAGTTTAAGATAAAATCCAGTTTGCTCAGTGGGGTTTCCAATTTGGGTTTTCTGGTGTGGTCTATGAAGGTGTTCACAGAGTCTAATGCCTGAGATGTCTAGAGCACATTGCCTGGGTCACTGGGGGTTGGTTGGGAGCCTGGTCAAAAATGTCCAGTTAGGAACCTGATACCAAAGACATTTTTCCCCTTGGGGGAAAGCAATGGTAAGCATTTTTCCCAATGGCTGGGTGCCCCAATCAGCCCACTCACCATCAGAAGTGCAATTGTCCCCACTAATACACACATGACCCACCCCCTCCTGATTTCAGTAAAGCACATTAATTCTTCTTGTAGGGTTTTTTGTTATTTTAAGGTGAGCATAGAACACTGTTGACTCCATCTGTAGTGAGACCCCCCCTCTGGAGGTCATTTTTAAGGTGTTCTAATGAATGAGGCGATATCATCTTTTCCCTTTTCATTTGATTGTTTACTATTGATCGAGCGGTGAGGATTTTTGCTTTCTTCACAGTGAGGTGTGGTACATGCTGAAGGTTGAAGTTTTGATCTTCCTAAGTAAGTATCCTCTTAAAAATGTCAACAAACAAAAAGTTGTGTCATCTGCATATCACAAGGTATTAATGAGCCTTCCTCCAATCCTAAAACCATGTTCTTCTTCATATAATCCAGCTTCTTGGATTCTTTGCCTAGTATAAATATTGAATCAGTATGGTTTAAGGATACGACCCCAATGCGCATTTTCTCCCTGGTTCTTTCAAATGACTGCCTCTTGGTCTAGATACAGGCTTTGCATAGGCACAAGGAAATATTCTGGAATTTGCATTATTTGCAGTGCTACTGATAGCTTGGAAAACATCTTTGCATAGTCAAGAAAACCGAAGTAAATATATTTATGGTATTCTCTGTTTTTATCCAACGTTTATCACAGTCCGTTTCCTCTTCTGAATCCAGCCTGAATTTCTGGCAACTTCTGTTTGACACAGTGAAGCCATTTTTCTGCTCAGCTCTACTTCATCATTTTTTCAAGTATATTTACTTTCTCTATATTCGACAGCAAGTTTTAGAGTCCTTTCTGACAACCAGTTTGGTACTTTTTCCTGCCCTTTTAATGACCCTTGGTTCTATGTGCATACTTCATGTTCTTGATGTCATCCCACAATCCCTCTGGTCCATTGTCATAAGTATTCAATGCATCAAACTAGTCTTTAGATGGTCTCTAAGTTTAGGTGGGGTAGGCTCAAGGCCAGGTTTTGACTCTTGTGGACTTGTTTTCATTTTATTCTCCAGCTTCAACCTGCATTTTTTAGATGAGAAGTTGATCATCTGTTCCACAGCCAGCCTCTGGTCATATTTTGGCTGATGATATCAAGCGTCTCCATAGTTCCTTCCCAATGACATAATCAATTTGATTTCTGTGTATTCTATCTGGTGGGGTCCACATGTGTAGTTGCCTTATATGTTGCTGGAAAATGGAATGGTATAGTCTAGGGTGTATGCTCACATGCAGTACAGAAGTCATTCGTCTTGCAAACATATATCTCAGTGATCTCTCATTGGGTCTATCACCAAGACCATATTTTCCTACTTTTGCTCCTTTCTTCTTGTTTCTAACTTTCCATTCCAATCAATGCATCTTGGTTTTTTGTTTGACCACTTTCAGACTGAAAAGCTGGTAGAATTCTCTCTTTTATTCATGGCTGACTTTAGTGTTTGGTGCGTAAATTTGAATAATAGTCTTATTATCTGGCCTTCCTTGTAGGCATATAGACATTATCCTATCATGGACAGGAGTGGATTTCAAGACAGACCTTTTGATGGTGAATTGGGAAGCCATTCCTGTTCAAATCGCCATTCATGGTATAGTTAACAGTATGAGTATGCCATTTAACATGTCCAATGCCACTCCGTTTCCACTCACTAATGCCTAAGATAGTGATCTTTGTGCATCCGTTTTATTTTTGACAACTCTCAATTTTTCTACATTCATGCTCGGTACATTCCATGTTCCAATAATTAATGAATGTTTGCAGTTCGTTCTTCTTCTCATTTTGCGTGGCGCTGCAGCAGCAAGTGAAAGCGCCACGTCCATGTCATTACAGTTCACTCTACTTTGAGGAAGCAGCTCAACCCCATCATAATTTCAGTGTCTTCCAGCCCGAAGGGTTCATCTTCTCATGCTATATCGTGTCCTGCTGCTAACCAAAAGTTTCTGAGGTTCAATTTTTAGATTTGACTTGCCTGTACATTCGTTTTAGCCTGGAAGCTTCACGGAGCTCTGTTCTTCATGGGTGAGCCTGCTAGTATTTGACTCAAACACATTCTGCTGCATTTCATTCATTACGCTCTCCTCAATGTTAACACCACCCACCCCATCCAGGTTTCATGCCCCTTCCTCACTCTTCTGGATGTTGTCTTTTCAGTAAAGGCTGCCCCCTTGATTCCAAATGGTTGATTATTCTAAGGTATACACACATCAATAGTATGATTATTCCTCAGACAAATCTATTGTTTGACTGAAGATCTAGCCACAGGCATGAGTTTCGTTCCAGACCCCAAAGCTGACCAGACACCATAGTGTCAGGGGTTCCACCAGTGTCTATCTGACTAAGAGCCTGGTTTCCTTCATGGCTCTGAATCATGTTCTATATCTTTCTCCCACTCTATCAGGACCTACTAATGTGAACTCTTCAAAGCAGTTGGTAGTAGTAGCTAGTCACTCTCTAGTTCTCCTGTTCACAGGGTTGTGGAAAATGATGTTCATGTGGTCCCTTAGACCATGGGACCAATCATTTCCTTGTCTCATTGATTTACATTATTCTTCTTTCCTCCAGAGAGGCACCATAGATGGCCGCTCATGAGCTTTCAAAACCCCAGTTCCCTCTTGTGGATTACTATCTCCACCTTCAACCAAGGCAATACCTAACAACGCTCTCACGTAGACCTTCATCTTCCCTTCCTTTCCCTCTCCACCTTGGTAACCTCCAAAGTCTGTTTCCTTTCTTTTCCCCTCTCTTCCTCTCCCTCTCTCCTTATAACTGGTCTTTTACGATATTTGCCCTTGTATGGCTAATTTCACTCAACATAAGGCTTTCCAGGTTAATCCATGCCATGATGGCTTCATCATGTCTAGTGAGGCTTCATATTCCTTTGGAGGCCTGGTAGAGTAGCGGTTACACTTTGGACCGCTAACCCCAAGGTCAGTAGTTTGAAACCATCAGAAGTTTTGTGGGAGAAAAAAGTGGATTTCTACTCCCATGAGAGTTAGTCTCGGAAACCCACAGGGGCAGTTCTCTTGCCCTATTGAGTTGCTGAGACTCCGCACTGACTCGATGGCAATGAGTTTGGTTTTGGAATATTCCACTGTGTATAGGTAACAGAGTTTCTTTATGAACGATATAGAGTTTTAAGTTAAAAGATAATCTTTTGCTTTTTAAAAAGTACTCCAAAGATATAATCTTGCTGTCCTCTGGCTTCCTTTGTTTCTGATAAAAAGTCAGCTAACATTTACAGCGTGTTTCTCTGGTAGTAATGTGTGGTTCTGTAGCTGCTCACAAAATCCCCCCTCTCTTTGGGTTCCAGCAGTTTGATAACAATAGGCCTATGTGATTTACTTCTTACGTATCTGTGTGTGGTTTCCTCTGTTTCTTGAATATGTTGATTTATGGTTCTTAAAACCAAATTTTAGACATTTGGGGATTACCAAGTCAAATAATTGTCAGTCCCATTCTTATTCACCTCTCTTTCTGGGGCTCCAATTATTTGTATGTTCATTGGCCTAATCCACCACTCATCTGTCAGGTGGCCTGATCCCAGTGACTTTCAGGTGGCTATGATTCGAGAAGCTCTACCATGGGCATTGCAAGTCCCAAGAGAGCGACTCATGATGCACAGGGTTCAATGTAGCCCAAACTAATGCAGTTTAGGAAGAAAGGTTTGATAATCTAGTACTGAAATTATCTAACAAAAGCCCTAAGGATCATAACAGAATGTTCGCTGATGCAGAACTGGGAGATGAAACTTCTCAGTTGAAAGGCACTCAACTCAACAGTAGCTGCAATAACGGTCTCAAGCAAGTCAATGTTCGTGAAGAACGCACAGGGCCGGGTAACTGTGCTGTTGCACCTGAGGGAGCCAGGAAGGGCAGGTCGACTCTGTCTATTGAGTCACTATGAGCACGGCCAACTCAAGTGCAGTGAGTTAGAGTCTTGTGAAGTCTGTTTTATCCTACATCATTTTTGCTCCATTTTTAAAATATCATTCGGGTCAATTATGCTATTTAGTTTTACTTTTAAGTTTTTCCAAGTCTTAATTTCTATCCTTTCTTTTAGCTGTAAGTCTTAACTCTCACTACTGCTGCCTTAGTTGCACTTAATCAGTTACGGTACATACTATCTTATTACTAAATTCTGAGATTTTCTAATTTTCTTTGTTTTTATTTTGGCCAATTAGTTATTTAGAAGAGCTTTTCTTAATATTCAGTTTTCCATATCTGTTCATTGGAACAAGCTTGTCAGCTCCATTTCTCAGTCTTATAAATTATTACTAATGTTTGATATGTGCATATATATACATATGTAGATGATATATTGTATGTATCATACACACATATATATCAAATATATATCGCTGTGTGTCAAAATTATTTATGCAGGAAACTTTTAGTTAAGTAGTACTTTAAGTAAGATGCTCTAGATTTTTGCTTCTCCCCTGAAGTCCCAGTCATTGGGTATGAGTGTTTATTCTGTGAGATTGGCTTTTCCTGTATGACTTGTGAAATTTCTCATTTCACAGTAATGCTAATGTTGTTGGGAATTTTAACTCTACTTTGTTTTCTTAATGTTTATATAGTTGTGATATTGTTGCTATTTGGTTCTACAGTTGATGACGATGTAGAATTTAGATCTGTTCACATAATTAATATGCACACTGCTCTTTATTTCCTAATCAGAGATCACCTTCTTTTTCCTGCCTGAAGGCTCATCTTTTAGAATTTTCTTGAGTGGAGATGTGCTAGTGGAAAAATCTGTGAGATTCATTTCTCTGGGAAACGTCTTTATTTTACCTCATTCTTGAATGATGTTTTGTTGGCTGAGAATGTCTAGGTTGGCAGCTGTTTCCTTTCACTCCATTAAAGATGTCCCACTGCCTCCTGCCTTCCAATTTCTACTGTTGAGGAGTCAGATGTCAGTCTAATTCAGGAGTCAGCAAACTATGGTTTAGGTGCCAAATCTGCATCCCCACCTGGTTTTGTAAATAAAGTTCTATAGGAATAGAGCCATGTGCATTCATTGATGTATCACCTGTGACCATTTTCACAAGAATGGCAAAGTGTGGTGTTTGTGATCGAGACCACATACGACCTCACGACCTACAATATTTACTAATGGACCCATCATCAATAGACTTTGCTGATCTCTGGTCTATTGTTGCTTCTGTAAATGTAAACAGTCATTTAAGAAGACATCTCGGTCTTTAATGTTCTTTCCTTTCACTAAGATCTCTGTAGGGGTGAAAAAAGTTTATGCTCAGAATTTGTGGACCTCCTTGAAAGTAGGGATTTTTGTCTGTCATCAGTGCTGGGAAATTTTCAAATCTTGCTTCTCCTGCAGTCACCCTCTTTCCTCCTTCTCGAAAGCCCGGTTGTCTTTAGGCTCCATGTACTCGTGTCATTGATTTCCATCTTTGTGTCTCTGCCTGCTGTTGTCTACATTCATTTCTCAGATTTACTTTCCGGGTCACTATTCCTTCCTCAAATTTAGCTCCTGTGCAGTTAATCTCATCTACTGGGCTTTTAATTTAATTACTATAATCCATTTCTAGAAGTTCTTTTCCCCTCCCCCACCCCCACCCCCCAAAAAACATGCTGCTATCTTCTTAATATTTTCTTTCTCCCTGCCTAGATGCTCAAGCGACACTCTTATTTCTAACAATATTTTAAAGTGATTTTCAGTGATAATGCATACATCTGTAACCTTTGCAGTCTGCTTCTGCTATTTGTATCTCTTATGGATAATTACCTGCCAGAATTCTTTAAGACCTATGAGGAAGATAAAACTTCTATGAATAATGTCTCTATTTGCTTCTTCCAGGTGTGTGGGGACATGACTAATTCAGAACCATTTGGGACCACATTATTACCTATTTGAGAAACTTTGGAGAACCCAGCTGATGCACACGTTACGCTCTTCTGCATACCAGCAGGGCTTAGGGCATGATTCCTTGCATTTTGGGTGGGGATGCAGGAAGGCAAGAGCAAGTTCGTTTCTAATCCATCCTTACGCTTTTCTGCAGGAGCACTTCCTTCCTGCCTTCATTTTGATTTGCTTCATCAACGAAGGAGATTTTAAAAACCATTTAGCATTCCTAACTGTCTTCAGCTGTAGGGTAAGTTAGGATACCTACTCTTCAATATTGACAGGAAACAAACAAACTAAACTCACTGCCACCGAGTCATTTCTAATGCAGAGTGACCCTGGAGGACAGTGTAGAACTGCTCCTGTGGGTTTCTGAGACTGGAACTCTTTATGTGAAAAGAAAGCCTCCTTGTTCTCCTGAGGAGTGGGTGATGGTTTCAAACTGCTAACCTTGAACATAGCAGCCCAACTTGTTACCCACTACGTGATGGAAGTCTAAATCCCTTTATCATATACAAGCACACTATGTCCACAGAAGGCAAGTGACTCGACTGAGGTCACACAGCTCTGATGATCTAGAATAAAAAACTGTCATTTCATTTCTTCGTGGAACTGTAATTTCTGTTTAGGGATTATTTGAAAAGGAAAAAACTCTTGAAATGCTTTTGAAAGAATTTAGGAATTGCTCGTGATTGAGATAGATGTAATTTTAGAGTATATTGCTTATTAAATAGGTAGGCAACTTAGGTCCTCTTCAAGTGACCAAAACCCCCTCTCATTTGATGAAAGATCTTCATTTGATTTGAAGTCATGTCCACCCCAAACCTGTAGGGCTCAGACACATGTCTTCGTTTCATTAAAAAATGTCCCAGTTGCCCTACTTCCTAAACACCAAGGGACTTGCCAGCTGCTATCCTGGCAATTAAACCCCAAACGTTGGCATTATCTTTTCTTTCAGATCTTTCTTCACCACATGCAGTCATTTATCAACTTTAGTAGCTTCCTTCGCTATGTCAGTCCTATGTTGGAGCCCGGTTACTTCCTGATTTGTATTTGTCAGTTTCTTCTAAGAAGGGACGAGGGCTCTAAAGTGAGGAGCGGATCATTGCAAAAACACCGACTTGTATTTCCGACTTTCTGGGCAATACACACACAGCGCACATACTGCTCATTGCTGTCCAGTTGAACCCAGCTCATAATGACCGATAGGACCAAGCACAAGTACTCCAGAAGGTTCCCAAGGTTGTAAATTTGTTTAGAAATAAACTGTGTTTCTCTCCCCCAGTGTCTGGCAGGTGTAAACCATCAGCTTGTCTGTTATCAGCCATTGTGGCTTCTGTAAATGACGTGCAAGCCCATATCTGACCTCACTTGTCTTCCCTAGCCAAGAGACAGGCTCAGACATGCCTCTATATGCCCCACCCCTGTTTCCCCACTCTGACACCAACCCTTCCTACTTCTAGGTTGGGCTCTATGATTAGCTGCAAGGGCCACAGAGAACTCAGAGACAATACCCACAATGGAAGGCTTTCTTAGGGAAATTCTTACATTGCCCAAAGTCAGGATCACTAAACAGTAAGAGTATGGTCATTGGTCCACAGCAATACCTCTCCTCAGCCAGCAGCCAAGTCCCTTTCTGGTCTTCAGACTCTCAGCCATGTGGCTCCTTGTCCCCCTCTGCCTTTCAGGGCCAGGGAGTCCGCCTGGCTCATGGTGCCATAGTCTGGGCACTGCCCTGCTTGCTCTGTCCCATAGTCTCTGGTGCTTCTGGGCTCAGCGTCTGCCGCTGCAGACTGAGATCTGGAACATGCTCTTCCAGTTGTCCTGGGCTTCCACTCTTTGCTCCTGCCTCAAAGATGGTGCACCCTTCTAGCCAGCAGGATGGTGATTAAAACCGATCAACCCCCTCGATTCGTGCCGCACAGGCCCTATTCACATGGTCCCACCCACTCATTTGGTGGGAGTGACGGAGTTGTGGGAAGAAGAGCTGTGTTAAGTAAGAAGTTCACTCCGCCACAAGGCCACTGGAACTGCATACCTTTCCACTTTCTCCCAAGTCCATTTTTCCCTACGTCTGAAAGCCCCGTTCACGTTTTACTTGGGTGCATTTTTATGCAACTATTTACAGGAAGGAGCACAGACATCTTTGAAGACAACTTTTAGAAAAGCATTTCAGAAAAGAGGATAATGGAAAAATACGTATGAAGTTGTGATTTACCTCCCACCTCCACCGACAGGCACATGGAGAGAGTGCAGCTTACACTAAATTTTCTCTTCTTAGAGAAGTCTGGGTAGTGGCTGTTGACGCTGTACTGGCCAACCTCATCTCAAGCAATGATTCATCTTCAGGAACCAATGGAGTGTGAGTAGAACATATTTGTAATGAATAGTCCTTGCCCCAAGAACCAGCAGGTGCGTATTCTTACAGCCGTTAACCTGAAGCATTACTTCCTGTTTTCCTTCCGCTCAAGACACCCGGTAGCTGGTATGTCTTCATCTTTGACATAGCACCCATTTCCCCATGAGCTTTTCATGCGGTATAGACACGAAAGCATCTGGCACTACAGCCGTTACCCGTCTGCATTAACAAAGCCACACTCTTATCCCACTGACTGGATGCCCCAATCTACAAAGTCTTCAAAGTTCACCTTCTCTAATGGGGCAGGACCTGTAACCTATGCTCCGCCTGATGCATGATAAGCAGAAATATATGATTAAAGTCATGATTCAAAACCTAGTACTGAATAACTGGCAGGCAACTTTCAACCGCAGTATTTTATATACGCTACGTGGTCTTTTAAATTTCATTTCTTCATCTCTAAAATAGACCAAAAACATAATACGTCTCTCATGAGACAGAAGTAAAGATCAAATTAAATAATACATGAAAAATTTTTTTCTGGCACTAGAGCAGATATGATACAATGAAACTCCATCTCACACAGAAACAGCTTAAAGTTCTAGTTAATGTTTTTAATTACAAAGCTGAGCTGGGAATAAGGGAAACTCTTCAGAAGGGCTCGTTCCTAAATGCTTCCTCCCCGCCCCCCACTATCATGATCCCAATTCTACCTTACAAATCTGGCTAGACCAGAGGATGTATACTGGTACAGATAGGAACTGGAAACGCAGGGAATCCAGGACGGATGATCCCTTCAGGACCAGTGGTGTGAGTGGCGATACTGGGAGGGTGGAGGGAAGGTGGGTTGGAAAGGGATCTACATGTGACCTCCTCCCTGGGGGACGGACAACAGAAAAGTGGGTGAAGGGAGACGTTGGACAGGGCAAGATATGACAAAATAATAATTTATAAATTATCAAGGGCTCATGAGGAAGAGGGGAGCGGGGAGGGAGGGGAAAAAATGAGGACCTGATGCCAGGAGCTTAAGTGGAGAGCAAATGTTTTGAGAATGATGAGGGCAATGAATGTACAAATGTGCTTTGCACAATTGATATATGTATGGATTGTGATAAGAGTTGTATGAGCCCCTAATAAAACGATAAAAAAAAGAGAGAGAGAGAGAGAAGATGCCTCCGGCCTCTAGGTTCTAAAACGAGGCCTCCAACAGAGCAGTGGACAGCAATGCCCCGTCACGGTGTTTTGAACCGGGTTAACTAGATGGTTCCACGTCATGGCCTTGAGGAACTTCTTGGATTCCAGACATGCATTCTAGAACAAGTTGGATCGTACTACGTTTTTAAACACAGATATAAAGCAACATTTCTCTGGATCAACAGCATATGTCGCTTGGCTCCATTTAGGGAATAGGAAGGGGCTGGCGGTGACGTCAGGAAAAGACTATCTGTAGTAAGAAGAGTGAATCATCAAAGATTTCAAGAGTCCAGTCTTATAAAGCATTATGTGACCAGTCATTGTTTTTATTGTATATGAGGGAACATATAGACAAGTAGGAATCAACTCGCCAGGAGCGGACTACAGAAAGGTCTGTCTTGGGATTGGCTGTTAACATTTTAACTAAAAATTCAAACTTGGGGCTTAGACACATTTTCCCTTCTGTAAAGGATGTTCAAAGAAATGTAAAATGGTGAAAAAGTATGGCGTAGAAAGAGAAAGTGAAAAAGAACAAGAGCTTAGAGAATGTATTATGTAGAGAGAAGCAGATAAAGAAAATTAAAAGGAGGATCTTTACAGGGGGAAAAAACAATTTCATTTTATTGTAAAGATCTAAATGAATAAAAGAAGTCTTTGAATGTGAAGATGATTAAAAAGACAAAATCATTAGCTAAAGATATTTACAAGTTTAGACTCTTTCATTTTGATTGTAATTTTAATTAGCTGGACACTGGGGGGGAAGAAAATGAGAGCCTACATCATCTACTTACTATTTAAATTGCATTCCACCTTAATTTTCTGCTCTTCAGTCCTTAATTTTCTTTATTTTTGTTCTAAGTAATCCAGTTATCAGGCTAAAGTGATTTTCCCTCAGCCAGGTTTAGCATTCAGCATTCGCGTCTGTGAACCGAAAGTTCACATTGCTTTAGTTTTTATTCTTTCAGTCACAAAAACTCTCTCTACAGGTAACTCTGTTCAGTTCTTTGTCTACATAGTAGGGTGCTTTGTATACCCATGACAGGTAGACGACTGATGACAAAGGCTCCTAGTTCAAAAATAATTATGCTCTATTTACAGAGTTTTCCACAAAATTTACTCATAAAATTTAGAAGGCAGCTCAGCTTTAAAAAAAAACTGATTTTTTTTCTTTCTGTTCATTAGAGCCATTTTTCTGTGTGCAAGCCCATTACTTGTTTCTGTGTCTCCAATAGAATAGAAGACAACCAGTCTGTATCATTAGTCAAACCCAGGATTTGTATGAGCATGAATAAAAAAATGTTTTTAAATTACACTGATGCAAAACAAAAAGCATCTGTTTAGAACAACCTACTTTAGAAGGGCTTCTCTTCAAGATATTATCTGGCTTTTTAATAGGCTATTTATTTTGCATTTGTTAAAGAAAACAAAATTAGCATAGCTAGCCATGTATTATGTTTCTCTCAGTTTGCCCTGTCTTCCAAAAGAAATTTACTCAAATAATGGGAAGTAACCATGTTGAAGTCTCTTGAGGTCTGAGGATGAAAGGCATTACTTAAGTGGTGACAATTATTATTATTATTATTATTACGACATGCATAAAGAGTAACCATTGGCTTTTAAAACTATCATTGACAATTTCATTTCGTTCCCCCATACCACAGAAATGACCAGAGCATAGCTCCTCAGCACAGAAGCTACACCCCCCAACTGCGACCACTCATGCACAGGAATGGGGGCATGGCATCGGTCACCCTCGTAAGCAGGCACCTCAAATCGCTCCTGTGTGCCTGAGCCATCAGGGGTGGAGCGGCTGAGGGAACAGGGAGAAAGCCCAGAGGCACATTACCAGTTGTCCTTTCTTAAATTTCAAAATGCAATTTCTCTCTCTTTTGGGTCCTTCCTTTCCTTCAATGGCACGTGTTCTTGAGATAATCTTTGAACCTTGTTATTATCACACTATTTCTATGTGAATGAACTTAACATACTTAGCAGATGACTGAGTTTATACATGGAGTGGAATGAGAACCCCCAATGCCTGTGGAAAACACAGACTTTTAAAAACACCATCAAGCGGATTCCAACTCCTAGCAACTTCATAGACCAGAGTAGGATGGGTCTGTGGGTTCCTGAGATTACAGTCTTCATGGGAGCAGACAGTCTCATCTCTCTCCCAGAAAGCAGCGGGTGGGCTTGAAATGGCAACCTTGTGATCCATAGCCCAACACTGAAGAGAAGGGTACTAAAAATTGAAAGAAGAAATTGTGACGACCCTTGAGGTTAGAAAATGTGCAGAACATGAACCATAAGAGCAGTAGAGCTCAGCTTCCTATTTATACCCAGGACTTGATAATAATTCATATTATAATCCTTAGACAGTATTAATGCTTGTGTTATTCTCCTCCTCTGAAAGACTTTACTAATAGTAAGCCTGAGTCTTCTGTCATGGTTCATGCGTACTGCTGAATAGTATACATTGATAACACTGAAGATTTATTCTGCCCAGGCTCAATCTCTCCTTGAAATGCATCCCACCTAAAAGCTCTTCTTCCTTAATAACAATTGGAATAATATACCTAGTTGTTGCTTTATGAATATTTTCTGTATCCTCTTATGTGTTCACAATCTAGCACACATTGGAACGTGGTATTGGATAAAAGACTAAAACATTGTAAAAACACGTTAAAGGAGAGAAATTTGAATAAATTAACTATAGGAAAAATTTTAAAAGAGGTATTTGTCATCAAATTGAAACAGAGGAACAATAATTATTAAGTGTTTACAATATGCCCATCACTACTTTTAATGCTTTTCCGGAACAGGACATGTTTGATTTAGGTATCTTCCTACAAATCTAAAAGGAAAATGCTATTACTTATAGGATAAAGTAATAGCTTTATCCAGTGTCCAGTGTGGGTGTGCAGCTGGACAAGCACTGGTGTTTTCTCCCACTGTAACTTTGCTGGCTGTTCTTGTCTTAGTCGTTTTGCCTAACACCCTTACAGAGTATCCGTGCACGCTCCCTGCATCAGGTAAAGCAGGTTTGTTTTCTTTTCGAAATATATGGATTCCTGAGCCCATACCTTTTTGGGAATCAAATAAACCCAATTTGTGAAGCTACAGATGCGTGGGAAGCTGAAGGACAGACACATTTTAGAGGATATAAAGTCTTATAAAGGCCAGACAGGATTCTCTCCAAAGGATGATAGTACTGCCATCTGCTGGGCTCCTCCCAGGTGCGTTTCCCATCCTGGGTTGGGGGTACCTCCTGCGTTGTCAAAGGACTCCCGAGATCCCCTGCCACTACCAAGTGAATGCTTAATAACACTGAATTACAGCTGCGTGTCTAGTTGGGTCGTCCTTTCTCGATTTCCAATTTTTGTTTATTTGTATCCTTCCAGAATCTATCTAGCACAGATACTGGAACATCGTATTGGATAGAAGAAGGAAATGTTGAAAGAAACATCTCTCTTCAATGAGAGGTGGTCGAATATATTAGCTTTAAAAGTAAACAGTAAAAAAGGGACTTGGCCATCCAAATAAAACAAGAAAAACTAATAATGTTTTACTATACAGCATTGCTCTAAATGCTTTGTAGCAGGACATACTTGATTTACTGATCTCCCTACAAATCTCTAAGGGAGATGTAATAGCTTATGGAATAAAGGCCGAGGAAGTCACTCCTGTAAGGCCACACACCTATTTAGTGCTGGACCAGAAGTAAAAGTAAGGCAGCCGGACCCTAGAATCTATATACTGTAGATAATGGGAATGTGGTGGGATGTTGGGGTGAAGTGTGAAGTGGTAAGAATCGGCTCCCGATTTCAAGGGAGTGTACAATAACTAGGAGGAGCCCTGGTAGCGTGTTGGACTGTCAACTGCAAGGTTAGCGGTTCGAAACCATCAGCCACAGTGAGGCAAAAAGAAGAGCCTTTCTACTCTGTTAAAAAGTTACAGTCTTAGAAACCCACAGGGGCAGTTCTACCCTGTCCTATGGGGTCGATATGAGTCTCAGAAACCCACAGGGGCAGTTCTACCCTGTCCTATGGGGTCGATATGAGTCTTAGAAACCCACAGGGGCAGCTCTACCCTGTCCTATGGGGTCGATATGAGTCAGAATCAGCGAGAAGGCCATGAGGTTTTGGCTGTTGTTGTTTTACAACAACTAACACTACACACATATCTTAAATAATTATTGCTAGGTGCCAACTCACAGGGACTCTGTACGACAGAATGAACCACTGCCCAGTCCTGTGCCATGGTCAGGACTGCTCTTAGGGCTGAGCCGCTGTCAGTCCATCTTGTTGAAGATGGTCCTCTTTCACACTGCCTCACTACTTTACCCAGCATGACTTCCTTCTCCAGGGACCGGCCTCTCCTGAAAACATGTCTAAATAAGCAGAAAGGGAGAAAACCCAGCCCTAGTTCTATATCAGCAAGTTTGTGGCCCATTTTATATCTGAGAATACTTAAGCCAGCAATTAGTCCACACTTATTTTTGCACCAGTCTTTGAGTGTTCAAAAACAAACGGATAATAATTATTTATTAGAAAAAGTAATCCATCTTTTGAACATAACTGAGAGCATGCTTTCTGTTGTCACAAATAGTCAATGCTTCCTTGATAAGCCCATAGAACCACCCACTGCTATTGAGACGATGCTGGCTCAGTGACCCTACTCTGGGTTTCTGAAGCCATACATTTTCATGGGATCAGGCCGTATCATCTCTCTCCTGAAAAGCAGCTACTGAGCTGGAAATGATGGTGTTGCATTTAGCAGGCCGATGCACTACTAAGGTTTTTTATACCTGTGAACATATAGTAAGGTTTTCTTAGGTCTTTAACTTCACACTACGTGTTTCCGTATTAACACCCTAGTATCTACTTATAGTATGAAATACTTGGTATAGAAGAGCTAAATCATTTTCATTGATCATCATAAAACTTTAGAAGAATTTTCATTCATCAAGATCAATAAAAAAAACCAAAATAATACGAGATAAAAAGAAATGAATATCTTGACTTGTGAAAAAAAAACAGGTTCTGATACAGAATGAAGCTTATCAAAGGCTTATGGAATGTCACTACTTTGAAAAGAAATTAAAAAATAACAGGTTTAGAGAATTAACTATCAAATTACATTTTTTTTAAGAGGGGCAGTTAAAATGTTGATGAACAAATATAAGATGATGACTCAGGGGCACTAAAAAAACAAACTGCACGGGTTCTACTGGATATGGCAATATGTACTGGGAGCTTCGCTTTATAACCCATTGTGATTAAACGGCAGACTGCTGAAAATGCAGATGGGACACTACCATAGTAAAACGGGCCTTTTTAAAGACGTTTCTAATTAAATCATGAAAAATCAAAAAGAAAACGTTGAGAGAAGCCATTCTGAAGATTTTATTAATGGTGCCTTCATGGAGAGGGCTTTATTAGATTTGAACTAGCAAGTGCTAATGCTAGTGCACAAAATGATAGATAAGCATCTTTCTCCCTAAAACAGTTCTTCCAGGGTGAACAGTTTTCCGTAAGACAGGCACCTTCTCTTAAATTCTGAGCAATGAGGAACTTTGATATCGAGTTAACCATATTTTAGTCAATTCAGAGCTGTGGGTGGGTTCTCGCTGTCTCCCTGCCGTTGAGCAGATGAGGACAGCACAGCAAATGCGCACGCAGGAGCAGGACTACCCTTTCAGGTTTCTGAGACCACAGCTCTTCATGGGAATAGAATGCCTGGTCTCGCACCCACAGAGTGGCTGCTGGTTTCTAACGGAGGGTTAGCAACCTGGCGGGAAACCCACCATGCCCCGAGGCATGATTGAGGGCCATTGTTTCTGCCATTCTCATTCTCTACCGCCTGCTCTCACTTGGTCCTCCATCCCGAAACCGAAGACTCTCACGGAAATCATCCAGTAGCCTCTTTCTGCAGGACCGAGGTCACTCACTAGACTGCCTGCAGGACGAGTGTAGGCTGTCCCATTATTGAAGCTCAAGAGTTTTTGAATGCAGCCCACCAGTGGATTCTGACTCACGGGGACCCCAGGTGGGTCACTGGACTCCATAGTGTCTTCAGAGGCTGGTTTTCTGCAGAGCTTCTGGGTAGACTTCATCCTATATCCTTTTAGTTATCAGTCAAGCTTCTTCACCATTTGCACCGCCCAAGGAGGAGGGAAGACCTCATATAGGAGGATGCCTTATTTCAGAAACAAATGTAGTGTCCATAATTTCAGGAGGTGACAGATAACTTTATTGGTGTTACCTCATCACTCACCAAGATATCGTTCAAAATTCACCTCAAGATGTACTATAAGTAGGAAACTTGCTCTAATCCCCCTCCTCCTCTCTCGATTCCTTTGCACTCCCATATCATGCTGTGGGCAATACTTTCTGGAAATACAAGCCCCTCATCTGTTTTGACACTGTGTCAAAACAGCAACTTTGCCATCTCAAGGGACTAAAACATGTTCCTTTGGAAAGGTTCTATGAATTTTAGGAATAAAAAGTAATCCGACGAGGCAAGATCGGGACTGTAGGGTAGACAGAGTTAGGCTTCCCAACAAAATGTTCACGAACCTGTCTTTGCTACCTGTGTGAGTTGCATGCTTTTGTGTCAACTACACACTCATGGCTAGGATGGAGTCAAACCTGTCAATCAAGTGGTAGCCTGGTTGCATCTCCTAGGGGGTGTGGGCTTTTATTTAAGAGTGAGGGACTCAACTTTTCCCAAAGTTCTTCAACTCTGTCTACCTCAAGGGGTGGTCCCATGTGGGCCACCAGATCCTGAGAGCTGCTGGCACCCTGACATTTTCCATCAACCTTGCACTCACACACTCTGCACCCACTGCCAATGATCTTTCTGCTTCCCAGTTCACCACTCTGCATCACTGGCAGGCAGCTACGTGCGTCTGAAGAGGGACTTATAGACTAGCATCAGACTTATGGACCTGAGTTGCCCTGGGCTGGGATGTCTTCTTGATATGTAATTACTTCTTAATATAAAGCTCTTTGCTAGACATAGATAAGGGTCACTGGAGTTTTCTAGAGCTGGGGTAGGCAACTGTATGTGGCTCTTTCAGTACACACATGTGGTTCTGAAGTAAAATTAAGAGCGAAAATAAAAGTATCACAGCTTCATTTATAAAAATGTTAAAGGATATTACTCAGCTAATGGTGATTTCATTTGCTTGTAAAGATATATTGATGGCTCCCAGCTAATTTTTTCAATTGTTCTCAGGGGCAGAATTGACTCCTTCATCTCAAAACGCTGCCGACCCCTGGTCCCGGAGAGTGGCCCTAACATGCTCCCCTTGAAGAATGAGCAGCTGCATTATCTTGATGGGGAAAATTTTTTTTAGAGAAACACTATTTGCCTTTTCCTTACCAATACAGCTTTCCATTTTCTTAAAACCTCTTCACAATCAGCCCCCTTGATGGCTCTGTGTTATAGGAGAACAATCTATCAAGACTACCCTACTGGGACCTTGAAAAGCAGTTCTCACAATCAGAGCTGACCTCTCTGCCTTGAATTGAGCTGGCTCAGCAGACGCTCTTGGATGCCACCGTTTGGACTTGAAGTTTTGTGTGATGGCACTCTACTGAGACTAAGACAAGTATCTTAATGAGAAAACTTGTCTGTAGCCAACCATGGGTCGCAGAGACATATTTAAACACCTTCTCCTGGTAACAAACCCATGCAGGTCAGAACTGGAACCCTAGTAGCAATACCTAGTGACTTACCCTTATATTTCAGGCCTTAAGGGGGTTGGTTTATAACTAAGTGTATACACCAGTAACCCAGGACTTTATCAACTTATCTATACCTGCCCTCATACTTACTGTACTTGCTCTTCCCACATCTCAAAGGTTAAGATTTACTTCCTTCTGATTAAGACCCACACTTGGTATGCTTTAGATCTCATGAGAAACACAATACCCAAGAGTGGATGGTGCTCCCTAAAGGTTGAAGTCTGCACTGTGATACAGCGAACTGCTTATTTGTAAGTAAAAAGGATTCGCATGAAAATGAAGTAGAAAGTGCTGCATGGCATGTACATGTTAGTAACATAGGTGTTTACTAAGGCTATTGAGACATAGGTATTATAGGTCATAAGTGTACTGCACCATTAGATACCTGATGGTACAAATTGATTTATACACAAAGACATGAGCTATACCAGTTGCTGGGGGAGATGGGCGGGGGAAACTTCTGCATCCCCTGTATCCCATTAAATCTGCCCTATCCCGTTATATCCTACATGGAGATCACAATTTCTGAACTCTATTATACCGCTCGCTGTTCACCTTAAGGTCAGCAGTTCAAAATGGCCAGTTGCTCTACAGAACAAAGACGAGTAACAAGTTACATTCCCAGGGACCCACATCCCAGGGACCCATATGGGCTGTTCTAGTCAGCCCTATAGGGTCGCTATGAGTCAAAGTCTTGAGAGCTTTAGTATAACCTTATGGGACCACAGATACTTATGTGGTTGAATGTTGCCCTAATGGATGTTATGAGATACAAGAATATGTAAGTTTTAATTTGTGGTGAGAAATGGTGTTTCATTCTCTTGGGATGCCTATGTCTATGAGCTACAGACTTGGGGCATTTGCCTTCAGATGTCTTTTTGAACCTTGAGTCTCGAAAAAACTCATTTCTAAAAGTTATGTTTGAGTCAAACGGTGTTCTATCCTAGTAAGACTGCTGTTCTCTTTTGAAGAATTCAATCCGTTTTGGGAAAGAGAGTAAAAAAAAATCAGACTCTGGGCTATGTTTTAGAGTAAAACAGTATCTAATTGTTCTTCAAGATAATGCTGTATGAAATCCTGAACACAAAATGTTTATCATCTCTGTTCCAGCACGTTGTCCATGGAAATACCGATAAAGTTGGGTGCAAACTTTTAAGGGAATTCTCTCATTTCTGGAACATTTAGATACTGTAGTCAAGACGTAAGGCACGCTGATGGCTGTTGCCGTGGTTGGGCACTTGGCCAAACACCAGGACGTCAGCTGTTGGAACCTTCCAGCTGTTGTGTAAGAGAAACGCCCACCCACCCTGTCCCTGGGAGACCCTGCAGTTCTGTCTGGCTCTAGAGCAGTGGTTCTCAACCTTCCTACTGCCGCCACCCTTGAATACAGTTCCTCATGTGGTGGTGACCCCCAACCATAAAATTATTTTTGTTGCTCCTTCATAACTGTAATTTTGCTACTGTTATAAATCAGGCGAACCCTGTGAAAGGCAAACGTTGTTTGACCCCCAAAGGGGTCGCAACCCACAGGTTGAGAACCGCTGCTCTATAGGATCACTGTGAGTCAGCACTGACTCAACAGCCTGTCACTACAACAGCAGTTGACATGTTACCCTACTAGGCAAATTATATCTTAAATACACTTAAGTCAGTTTCTATTAATGTGAACTTGTTTTTCCGGTCGTGAGGCTGATGCCCTCTCATTAGACTTCATTTTTAATTTAAAATGCTTTTGCTTATGCATTTTTCTGAGGTAGCCGAAAGAAGTGGTGTTACCTTTGGATGGTATCACTTTCAACGTATTATGACTCTAAGCTATTAATTTTTCCTTTTCTTTTCTTGTCTTACATATTTTTTTCACTAAGGTGGCTTGTCCTGATTTGACAGAATTGTATTAAACCACGTTAGCATAGTTGTGTTTCTGCCCATTTCTTCTTTGCTTTATGACAGTTTTTCCTGACGTATATTGTCATTCTGGCTCTTTTAGGTGGCACTTAATACCAATTATCACCTGAGGACTCACCTGAAGTAGGGTAAGATTATTCTGTGGTTCCAGCCCACAGGGACACTAGAAGAATACAATCAGAGACTGGAAACCAAGAAGCCCATTTAAGGAGGAGAGAAAGACATGGCCAAACCATCTGTGAGATGCCAGGTCTGTAAGAATCAAACTTAGTTCAGTGTCATCTAGTTAAAGAAGACTGGGATAAGAGGGTGAGCGGTGGAAAATAACCAGTTATCTGGGTGACAGCTGGGGATGTGTTGAGAAGGAGTACTATGAAGGCAAGAAGTTTGAAAGGATTCTGGAAGTGCGGATTAACAAGATGCCAGGGAGGAGTAAGACTGGGCGTACACTGCAGAGAAGTACCTTATCTGAAAAGGAGGGCCAACTACTCTTTTCCAGGGAGAAATGGGATCAGAAGGTCTTTAGCCCTGCCGCTGTAGTGGGTTATGCAGTGAACTGCCAACGGCTGGGTCAGCAGTTTGCAACCACCAGCCGCTCCTCAGGGGGGAGAGTGGAAACCCACAAGGGCAGTTCTACTCCGTCCTGGTCCTGAAAGTTCTCCCTGAGTCAGAATCGGCTCGATGAGAGTGTGTTTGAGCACCATAATGTCTTCACTCTTCATTGAACCTTCTCATAAGCACTCAGCTGCTAACAGGAAAGTCTGTGGTAGGAATCAGAGGCTCTGGAGAAGTAAAACTTGGCAGTAGGAAACCTGTACCCTGTCCTATATGCTTTATGATTTGGAATTGGCTCCATGGCAGTTAATTTAGATTTGGGGTGGGGGGGAGGGAGAACTTGGGGAAGGATTGTTGTAAAATCTATTGCTTTGGGGGGTCATCAAGTTGACTCCAACACAGGTACCCCATTTCACAGAGTAGAACCAAACAGATAGCAGGTGAGATTTCTAGATTGTCATACTTACAGAAACAGATGGGCAAATCTTTTGCCAATGCATCTGTCTTTTGCCACTGCATCTGCTATTGATTTTTTACAAAGATCGGCCTAATCTTAATTATTTCCAAAGACAAACTGGTCTGCACATGTACAAAGGGTCATCAATATATTCATAGGAAAATGGACTTAAACAATAAAAATATAAACTTCATTCCTTAATACAACTTTCATGAAGATGAAGATGCATTTGTAAGTGAGCACTACCATCCATTGAATCCATATCTAAAGAAGTGAGAATCATTAGAACTTGATTATGTCGATGCAGTCTTTTTTTTTACATTATTAAGAGAAGGAAAAAATGAGTGCCTTTACGAATTCTTTAAGATAAGGAAACAAAACAGTCAGAAAAAGCCAACTCAGGACTGTAAGGTGAATGCCTAATGATTTCCCATTGGAATTCCCATTGGAATTCCAGAGCTTTAGATCTGAAGTTGTGGTCATTTAATGACAGGAAAGACCAGGCACATTGTCAGGGTAGAGAATGAATCTCTGGTGAAGCTTACCTGGGTGTTTCTTGCTAAAGCTTTCATTAACGTTCTCAAAACACCTTTTTAATAAGCAGGTGTTATCATTCTTTGATCTTCAGCAAAGTCAGTAAGCCTGGACTTGGAAAAAACAAGACTTACTGCCATCGAGTTGATGCTAACCCATAGCAACCCTATGGGACAGGGTAGAACTGCCCCTGTGAGCTTCCGAGACTGTAACTCTTTTCTGGAACACAACCACAAAACCCCATTGTTCTCCCACTGGTGATTTCAAACTGCTGACCTTGCCGTTGAAGTGAGCAGCCGAACACATAACCACTACACTACCAGGGCATCCCCCCAATGTGCCTTAAGCATCTGAAGTAGCTGTTGCCGTGACTTTTGCTTTTGCTCAGTCCTCTTTTGCTCTGACTGGATGTCTTTGTAGCCATTGCTTTCATTGCCCTTTGTCTTCGAGGTTGTACTGGTAAAGCTAAGTTTCCTTTCCTGCTGTAAATCTTCCAGTGCCTCAGGGTCCATCTTGACTCCTCGCTTAAAATTCCCAGTGAAAACTCTGTTCTTGTCTACAGCTGTTCTTGGCACACGTTTTGGTAACTATGAAGCAGAAAGTTCACTAGACTTTAAGTTTATAGTCAGAATTGTATAAACTTAACCAATTGAGGAATCTATGGTGTTGACAATTGGTTCTGCAGCTAATTATTGGTTCTCTTGACAATTGTTTCTGCAGCTAATTATTGGTTCTCTTCAATTAGGGCCTGAATGAGATTGTTTCCTTGAAAATCGATGGGATGGCACCATTCCTTTTCAACACCCTTCTTCAAGTGACATACCTCTTTGTAAATGACTGATTTCTCTGGGTCATTGTGCCCATAAGTTTTTCATAAACAATGTTCCCACCCAAATTTCACCATAAAGTTGATGTTTACTCTTGCTTCAATTGTAGCAGAATTCATGTGACGCTGATAGGAGCTTTCTAAAGTCTTTAACTCTTAGCATCTCAAACTAGATCCTATTCAGCCATGTTAGAGGAAGTTAGTATGAGTTTATTTCAGTGCAAAAAGCATTTAAATCCATACATAGCTTTTTCATAATATGTATTTTCCATGAACTTTTTGAAGACCCCTGTGGATGTGCTGTGGATGTATTTTGTGCATCTTGGGGTTTCTACAAATAGCTTACAAGTTTCCTTCAACAAACAAGTTTTACCAATGCCTAGCCACTAACTCCTGCCCCTAGTTCTCACCTGCTATATATTTAGTTCTTTCAATTGCTAGTTTGAGTCTAGCTTTAGATCTTGAACTCCCCCCCACCCCCAACTAGTTATATCTTTGCTTGTTGATGTTGCTGATCTACTTGCTCTGTACCTTCTAACCATTAAAATTCATATTCCTGTTTTCTTTCTTTGTATATTCAGTATATCCGGGAACATTTCCCAAGTTTAACCTCCACATTTAAAATGTGGTTCTATGTAGTTATAAACTCATTTTATGTGCCTAGAAAAGAATTAATGTCATTTTGTTTAGCATCTTTTTCATCTCATTGTACTTTCTTCTCATCTTGTCCTGTTCATCTCAGGGGGGTAGATTGTGGGTGACTGTTTACAATGTGGCAAGAGAGGAATTTAGCCTGAGCTGCTGCTGATTTTGGGGGTGGAGGTGTGATCTTTCTGGGGTGTTTGCTGGAGTGGCTATTGTGTAAAAAATCCTTTGGTTGGAGAAAGGAGACTTATCAGGGCTTTTTGAAATACACTGTTTTCAAGTGCTTCTGTAACAGTGACTATGAAGGCAAAAATTCTCACAATTCAGAAAGCTAAAAGTGTGAACTCAAGACATAGCTGTGAGGGTAGGTTCTTCCTCAGTTGTTCTAAGGAAGATCCACGTCTCTTCCAGCATTCCTAGACACCAGGGTGATCTTTATGTAGCAAGTGACTTCTCTGGATTGCAGAGAATAGGTTTAGGACACACCCTACATGGATCAGGACCTCAGTAACATAAGAACAGCCTGCTCTCCAATAGGATTGTACCCACAGGTCTAGAGGTGAACACTTATTTGGGGGAGAGACAATTTCATCCAAAATATATCCCCATTGGTGTTTCAAATTTTCTAACTTTGACCAGAGTATATTAGAGGGAACTCATCATCATGTAATTCCTTGGGGCAAAAGATCCTACTTCATCCACCACCCTCTCTGGTCCTCTCAGAGCCTTCTGCTGATTTTACCCTCCAGGTCCAGTGTCTTTACTGGCATGTACTTAGAGGACTAGGCAAAGAGCAGCGCCTACATCTTGCAGGAAGCAAACATCCAGGTTTTGCTGAAATTTTAAAGAGTAGTTTAGAAAGATGACGAGGCACCGAAGCGTGTAAACTCTTTTTCAGTAACTTATTTCAAATACAGGCCCTCATGTTCTTGCTTGCTTTTCCTTAACTAGCCAGATGTATTGGTGAAAGCCAGCCACCTCCACAAAATGCGCCCAATACAGTCTTAGGACATGTGACATTTTAATTCTATAGTTAATATCAGAATTATCTTTACTGCTTTCCCTGCATTACAGCATCTGGCCCTTTGTCTTTCAAAGGACTAGTAAACGTTAATTTGCTTTAGCAGCTTTCAATGGATTTTTTATTGTTTCTTGCCACTGCTTTTTGACTCCTGTAATTTGAAAACGAAATGCAAACTGTAAAACTCAATCAATCTGGTAGTATTCTTTTAATATCAATTTTTATATAATTAGCCCTCAAACTGTGTTCAATTACTGACGATTAATCTTATGCACTTTGAGGGACAACACTAATTTCACAGTTAGCAGCATTTCAAAGGCAGGTGGTGTAAATACCACAGGAAAAAAGTCCCTCCCTAAAGATTTATGCTTTATTATCACTGACTGGAGAATGGAAATGCTTTCCATTGTAATAAGTTTTGGGGCCCCACGTTTCTTTAACTCTAGAATAACAGAATTGTGTGACAAACACATAAGTAGAATCACACATATTTTAATTACAGTTTTCAGTAAGACGGCCAGGCTTTTGAAAAAGAACCTGGAGATTCTCTGGTTTTGATAACCCAGAAACCCCAGTTTTTTGTTGGGAATTATTAATCTATTTATTGTAATTTTTAAATTGGGAATTGGGTGAACATTTACAGAGCACGTCAGTTTCCCATTTAACAATCCATATAAATTTTTAATGCCGTTACTTGCAATGCTCACGGAGGAATATTGCTTATCCCACAGCCTGTCACCACTTCCAGTCAGGCCTCCTGGTTCTTTGGAACTTTGCGTGGAGCTGAATGCTGCCCTTTGGACCACAGGGGCATCCTAAAGGCTTGCCTACCACTCACTGTTCCTTTATGGACTTGTCTTTTGTTTGGCTGCAAATCATGCCATGGGGTGAGTTCATTTCCAGACCTGATGAGTGACTAAGGGCGTTCCACAATCTCTATCTGACCAGATGAGTCTTTTGATAAAATAATCTTATTTACATATAATTCACATATCACACAATCTATTCATTCACTCATATGTGCAATCATCACCACAATCAATCAATTTCAGAACATTTTCATCTCATACTTGTTGTTAGTTCCCTATTTCCCCCAAACCTCACCTGCCACAGCCCTAGGTAATTAGCAAGCCAGTTAGTCTCTGTAGATTTACCTATCCTCAATTTCATATACAGAAAATCATTCAAAACATAATCAGAAAGCAAAAAAAAAAAAAGAGCCCAAAACAATGACAAAATAGAAAAAATACCTCAAGAGAAAAGAAAACAGAAAATAATAAAAACTGAAAACATTAAAATACATCAAAAGGGATGTCAAAGGATAAGATGTTACATTTTAGCCTAACTACATCTGTCATCATTGACTTTACATTAATCTCTGCTGGATAAAAAGGCTAGTCACATCCCTGAACTATAGTCAGAGGGAATTCACTGGAGGCTTAATCCAGGTGGGGACCCCAAAAGTGGATTTTGGGCATCCACTAGCACCCATAGCCTTCTGCAAACCAGGTCTTCACAATTTAGGCCCGATACATTCCCTTCTTGGGATTTGGATTTATTTGCGATCCTTAGATCATGCAGGCTGGGGTGCTTCTTCAACATGGACGAAATTGACACTTCACTTAGATGACTGCTTGTTTTAAGACAAATCTTGAAGATCCAAGATGCTATTCTTTCTGAGAGCCAAGCACCATCTGCTTTCTTTACAGACTTCACTACAGCACTCATTTTCAGTAATCTCTTCATGAGGGTAAGTATTGAATAGCTAGATGTGATAGCTAGATGCTATCTGGTTTTGGTCTTAGGGTCATAGAGATTAAAGTTCAAGCGGTCCATTAATCCATACAAATAATTGTTTCCATGAAGCTGCAATTTTCTTTCTTCTGGACAGAGAGAGACCAATAGTTGTAACTCAGGTTGTCATTCATGAGCTTTTAAGAACCTAGCCATTGCACACCAAAATAGGATTGTAGGTTTCTTGTGCCAACATGGCTCCCGTAGGAACTTGTGGGTGGAGTTTGGGCTGTCAATCAGGTCACAGCTTGTTTGGAGGGCAACTGAGATAAATGGCTTTTTGAAGCTGGCCTCTTTCTCTCTCTCTCCCTGGTGGTCAGACAAGCACACTGCCTGAGTTAGCTGCCCCCCTCAACCATGTGCTGTGCTACCTGTGGGCCCTGCAGTAATCTGTTCCACCTGGCCAAGGCAACCTGTGGACCACAGTAGAATGCCTCCCTGTGCTGTGCTGCTCCACGCCCAGACACTGCCCCATGCTGCCAGGTCTGCTGCCTGTGGGCCAACGCTGCACTGCCAGCCTGCCATTTGATATTGTTAGAACTTAAGGCTCCATTGGTACCTGCTTTGCTATGCTGCCATGCTGCCAAGCTACTGGCCTCTGTCATGCCTCAACTTCTCATCTTCCTGCTGTTGCCACCCTACCCTGCCGTGTCTGGACCCTGCTGGCATACTCTTGCCTGAGGGCAGATTCCTCTGTCTGCTTCCTTGACCTTGGACCAGCAATGGGCATGGGTTGAAGGTCCTTCAGTATATTAACTGTCTTACAAAAGTGAGTTGAACTGAGTCCTCTGTACTGCTGTGTGGACTAATTAGCTGTTGTATTCCTTATCTATCTATCTATCTATCTATCTGTCTATCTATCTAATCATAAGGGGCCTGGTTTTGTTTCTCTAGAGAACCCTGCCTAACACAAGGATGTAGAACATTTTTTTGTAGGTTATGTTACTCTAATTGACTTTGTTTTACCTAAGACTGTGGTCCTGAGCCTCTAGTCCCTGGAACTTGTCCCCTCAGGGAGTTTCATTATGGCTAAGAAGTTTTCTTAACTTTGTCACTTGAATGCTCTACCACGTTCATGGATATATTTGTGGGATACTGTAGAAATATAAAGGAGCCCCGGTAGTGCAGTGGTTAAGCCCTCAACTGTTAATGGAGAGGTTGGGGGTTCAACCACCAGCCACTATGAAGGAGAAAGAAGTGTTAGTTTGCTTCTATGAAGACTCCAAGCCTTGGGAATCCATAGAGCAGTTCTATTCTAACCGGGAGGGTTTCCATGGTCATAAGTGACTAGCCAGCAATAGGTTCAGGGTTTTCTTATGGATGCAATGTGGATAATTACTCAGTTGAGACTGACTGTGAGAAACCAAGCAATGAAACCATAGTAGGACGAATAATGAAACTACTAAAAGTGCAAGGCAAAAAAAAAAAGTGGAACATTTATTATACACAATTCCCTCAAAAACCAAGAAATTCTAAAACTAGCATTTATTTAGTCAGTGGTTTAAAAAAAATTACTCATAAAAATTTAATCATAGCATGACATGATTATTTTTAAATGGCTAACTTTATTATTTTTAATGTACCCATTCACAGTTTACAAATTAGTCTACATTTTATGACTAACTCATGCACGTAAGTACCTTTCATATCTAAAGATATCATTAATGTGAATCATGCTAAAATAATCTTAATTTATTATTCTAATATTCCTAATAATTCAAAGTCAAATACTTTGAGTAAGCCAAGGTTTGAACTAGCAATATTGTCACAAAAATAATGAATACATGTTGGATTGTTTGCCTAGTGTTTAGCAAAAGGTGCACACACGTCTGTTTATTTTGGGCTTTCATGACTTTGACCTTTCTGATGCTTCTTGTTAGTAATTGGGTGATGAGGAGCTGTAGCCAATTTTAATGTTTGCATTTTATACTCAGATATGCAAATCAATGAGCACATTATAAATTTTTAAAATTATAGGGACAATTTATAGTGCAAAGTAGCATTGCTCTGGGGGCTGAGCAGTGGCCTGGGAACTCAGAGCAATGCATTTTAATTTTGGTTAGCTCTCAGTGTGACCAGAGGCACAGTACCCTAATCTCCACATGTCTTGGATTATTCATCTATAATATGTATGTGACACTTTCCTTGTTGAAGTGAGAAATTACTATAAAACAAAGTAGGTAAAAATGATCTCTCTAGCTAGAGATTGAGATATATAATTTATACCTATATATCCATGTTGTTATTGTTACCTGCCATCAAGTAATCCTGGTTCCTGTGGATCCTGTGAACAGCAGGATGAATTACCATGTGGCTTTGTGCCATCCTCACAACCACTGCTGTTGGTCCCCATTGTTGCAGCACGGTCACATCAGTGCAGCTTGTTGAAGGCCTTCCTTTTTCGCTATCGACTTGTTCAGGTATGATGTCTTTCTCCAGAGAGCGCATGTATGTATATAAATGTGTGCATACAATTGATGTGTGTATGGATTGTGATGAGTTGTATGAGCCCCTAATAAAATTATTTTTTTAAAATGTGTGCATACAGGTAGTCCCTGACTTGTGACACTTTCATGTTGATAAACCACACTTACCACCGGCTTTTTAAATTACATCTTATCATTAGTAAGATGTGCTTCATAGAATGCCTCAGTGCATCATTTGCTAATGTGGTCTACAGGAAACAGCCGTGGAGGGCCAGATCTCCTCCGGCTTGCCTATTTCCACAAGACACGGGTCACACAGGCCCTCACAGTCCACCTTTGTGTGCCTCCTCTGATAGCAACCACTGCTCCCCGCCACTCTGCAGCCACGATCCATACACCCACACCACTCTACGTCTCCATGGGGAACAGCACAGTCAGGCGACCAGCCTGGGCCTCCTCCGAAAGCAGGTAAGGCTTTCTTCTTGGCTTTTCAGTTGCCCAGGCATGTGGTCCCTGGGGGTCAGTGGGGGAAAGGCAGACAGGCCACCTGTCATTCTGCTCCACAGTTCCGTCATCTCAGGCTAGATACGGAGAGGGTACCCCACAGTCTCAGCAGTTGCTGTGCCACTGCCTGTGCTGCGTGTGGTCTCAGGGGCTTCTGCCGCTTCAGGGAGAGATCTTGAACATGCTCTTCCAAGGTCCTCGGGGTTCTCAATTCTCTGACACTGCTTCAAAGAATGGGTCATATTTATAGCCAGGGGTGGTGGTGACAAAAACATACCAATCTCTATGTTACTGTTATACACCCCCGGTTTGCATGGTCCCACTCAGTCATTTGGTGGGAGTTATAGAAGAGCCATATTAAGAAATGTCACTCCAGCACATGATCAGTCTTCCATATTCACCTGCAGATGTTCAGTGTTGAGATTTAGTCTCAGAACACTGCCATTTGGCAGACACGGGCAGTAATAATGAAGCTGAAGAAAGAGAGAACGGGCTATTTGACTGACTTCAGAACCGACTCAAGGAATCCTGGCATAAAGCTGTGACTACCTGTATGCATCTTGCACAGAATACTAGCACAAGCCTAGCTCTTCTGGAGGTTTCCTGAGCAATGTGCTGTGTCACAGACAAAGGTAAGATAAGGCACCCTGGGACGAGAACTATGCAAGCCACCAGATCTCCAAAAGTGATCTATCTCGAAATTTTATTGACGTGCACATTAATAAAAACCCAAAACTCACTGCCATCGAGTTGATTCGGACTCATAGCAACACTACAGGGCAGGGCAGGGCAGGGCAGCCCACGTGGGTTTCAGAGACAAGCTCTTTATGGGAGTAGAAAGCCTTGTTGTTCACTGTGGAGCAGCTGGTGGTTCTGAACAGCTGACCTTGTTGTGGACGTTACGCCGCCCTGGTTCCTAGCATAAGAAATAAGAATCTCTTGGCAGCTGTTAGGTACTTATGTGGAAATTTGTTATCTAATTAGGTTTATTCCTCATTTAGTATTTTCATCAATGCTATCTATATATGTTTTCTAAGTGTATGAACAATGCATTTTTAAAATGCTTTACTAGGTACACTCCTTAAAGGAGGACTTCATCCCCCTCTTTTGGACTTGACAATCCCCAGGTTTCCTTTAGGCGCTTAAACTTGGGAAAACAAAAACATCCATACAAAATAATTCAGCTGTAACTTTAAACTCACCTAGTTGTTCCTCCATGTTAAATGATAGACTATCCTGAGAACCACAAAATACGTAGGTGCAACTGGTGAGTTGATGATGGAATTTGAGCCTCTCTACTTTTCCAGATATTGAAATAGCCATCTTTTTAGTGTAACAAATAGCTCGGCACCAGTGCATTTCAGCAGGGAGGCCGTTCTCCAGTTGTGGAGCGGTGCGATTTTGAGTCCCAGTGTCTCCCCAAGCCTCCCTTGCCTTGTGAAGCTGATATTTAGAAAGCTCTAGCAAACTAACACCTGCTAAACATCAATCATATGCAGAAATCTACAACTGGACAAGCTCAGAAAGCTGTAATAGATCAAATCCATGAAGACCCTCACAATGAATTAAGAAAACCTTAAACTTATTCCTATAACCTGACAGGTAGTCAGCCAACTGACTTATGGAGAGCTGTAATGTGGGAATTAGACTGTATGCCAGATGACTTCTAGAAGTCCAATTTTAAAAAAGAAGAAGAAGAAACGGCAGTTGATGATAAACACAGGGAGGGAGCCTGACAAGGAAAAGGCAATAAGTACGTTTTGAAATAACACAAGGATGAACTCATTTTTTACACTCTGTTCTCTTTCTTTTGTTTCACCCAGCCAGCTTGACAGAAAGTAGTAATGTCTGACTAGTCGCAAGCCTAATACCAGATGCCAGTTTGAACAGGTGCAAACACAAAGAATAGAACACTTTCATTTGGAACATCAGCTTTCCACTTTATGGATACGCTGTGTGGGAACTCACCTGCTAGGCTTCTTATGATGATTTCCCTGCTCAAGAGAAGTTCCATTTGATGAGCACATAACATATGCCCTTGGTCAATGGAAAGGGTTAGAGAGAACAATGAGCAGCTAATTTATCAGGAACCTAGGCTAATTCCAACAGTACGCTGTCAGGAAAGGACACAGTGCTGGAATTTGGAGATGTCTCTCTATGCCAACCTGCCCATTCCCTGTGATCACTGCCGCATAATTATCAGAAGCTACAAAATACTTTTTGCCAGTGAAAGCTAGTGGAAATTGGCACAGCCAATCATGTATGGCCGGTCAGCATGAGGAACTCAGACACACAGGCAACTTGGGCCATGCAGTCATTTGGTAAACTGGATGCAGACAGACGGAGGCACATAATAGCCCGCCTCGGTAGGTGGTCGCTGTTGCATTAGCTTTCCAATTGATGGTGCTGCACAGTAATCCGAAATGTGTGATGGGTACATCACTCTCATTTTTCATTAACACCCTTTCACGAACGCACTGGAGGCAGGTCCAAAGCAAAGATCGCTCCTGGCTTACGGTTATCCTTTGGGGGCCATCTCATGCCCAGCATCTCTGCTGGGTGCTTTGTTTCTGCTAGGTTAGAGTCGCTGTGGGGACTCCCCACTGTTTGAAATGATCAACTCCCTCAAGGATGCTGTGGAAACAGAGGGAAAACAACTAATCTCTGAAAGACAATGATTTAGGGACACCCTTTTCTCCGTATTGATGAATAGTAACGTGCCGACTGAATTCCGGTGGGACAAAGAAAGATAGAGAGGAGGCTGGTGAACAATTGAGGAATAGCTCAGAGATCTGAGATCTCCATCCTGACTGAATCCCTTATTTTCATTTCATCAGTGAGGAAATGGAAGATCACAGTGGGTCTGGCTTTTCCAAGGCAATGCAGTTATTGAGAACAGTTAAGACCGGAAGGCAGAGCCTCTGAGCCCGGGTTATTTCAGTACATCATGCTCAATATGAAGAAATGGAAACTAGCAACAATCGCATAGTCCACCTGCTTATTTATGACTCCATTTTAGTTTCCACACATATAGTTATTTCAAGATAAATCTAAAATGCCCTCTAATGTATAACTCTTGAAGGTACCATTCAGCATTGTACTATAGCAGCCAATCCAACCCTGAGTACTTCTTGTTGGCATTACAACTTGTTAACTTCCTCGGTAAACCCTTTTACCCTGCATTTTGTTTTTGAGTCCTGTGTAGCCTTTGCAATGGGTATGAGAACCTAGAGATCAAGCACAGAATGTTAATTAAGACATCACAGTTAGATTCCTTAATTTACTACAAATGTTAGGAAGGAATAATGCCACCACTCCTCTGTTACTTTGATGGCTTATGTATGTGTTGCTGAGACCATGGAAGCTATGACACCGGTATTTCAAAACAGGGAAGGTGACTCATGGCAAGCAGGCAGGGTCATTGTGAGTTGGAGCGAGTCACTGGCAGTAAGCCTTTTGGTTTGGGAATCAGATTAAGACAGAGGACAAGGAAGAACCTAGAAATCCGAAGCGAAGTCCAGTGGAAACCTTACGAACAGAGTGCGATATGGTGCCGGAGCATCAGCCTATCCAGTAGGAAGACCCTCAAACCATGATTGGAGAAGAACTGTCTCCTTACGGGGGAGTTCAAATTAATGACTAGGATGGAGCAAAGCTCTTGGGATTTTCATTTGCTGGCACGCTCCAACTGAAACAATAACAAAAACAGCTGCAAACATCCATGAATAATCAGAATGTGAAATATATGAGATATGAATGTAGTAAAATGGAATGCATAGCAAGCAAATCAAATACATCTATAGAAAGAGACTATGGAAAAGTTCAATATTATCAGCCAGAACAAGGTAAGGAACTGACTATGGATCAGACCATCAAATGCTCATATTCAAGGTCAAAAAGATGAAGAACATTCAAACAAGTCCAAGACTCAAAGTACCACTTGAGTCTATCTCATCTGAGTTTAGAGATCATCTCATGAATAGATCTGATGCATGGAACAGTAATGATCAAAGACCAGATGAGTTGGAGAAAGACATTAAGAACATTAAGTATGAGGAAAGCAAAAGGCCATTAAAAAGACAGGAAAGAAAGAAAAGACCAGAATCGATGTCTAGAATTTGCTCATGAGCACAGAAAATTTAAAACTACTGGAAGAAATGATGAGCTAAAAGAACTAGAAGATATCTAAGAAAATATCTGCAGACAAAGTAAGGTAGTGCAGTGAAATGTGCAATGACTAGGAATTAGAAAATTAAACGAGAAGAATACACTACGCATTTCTAAAGCTGACAAAAGATGAAGGAAAATTCAAGCCTTACGTTGCAAGATTGAATATTTTATGAGTAGCATATTGAACCATGAAGGAAGCATCAAAAGAAGATGAGAAGAATACTCAGAGTCACTACATCAAAAAGAATGGTTCACCAATCTTGCAATTCCCACTAGACTGGTGTACAGACAGTGACAAACGAGAGCTTTCAATAGACGATATTCAGGAAAGGCAACCCCGCCTCAGAAACAGTACTGGGAGCAACAATTCCAGGAGGAGAGAGAAAGGGAGGGGGGAGGAAGGGAAGGCAGGGGGAGGGGAGAGCAATGACAGCAGAATAACCCCCCACAGGGGAAGAATACCAGAACAGTAGGTGAATGGATAGAATGGGCAGTATAACATATGTATAAATAATAATAATAACAATACAGAATACATTAAGGGGTCACATGGTGGGGTAGCTGGATAGGGAAGGGAGGGAAATAAAAGAGGATCTGATAGCGAAGGGCTCAAGAAGAAAGATAATGTTTAGAAATTGTTGTTGCCAATAATTGTACATGTTCACTCAACATAACGGATGTATGATTATTATAATGTATATAAGAGTCCCTAATAAAATGATGTATTTAATAATACATAAATAAACAAGAAAAGCTTTTATGGGGGAAGCATGGTTCCATCATTTCAAGAGTTAGCACATTATCAAAAACTGAAAGTATTAGAAGAAGAAGTCCAAGCTGCACTGAAGGCTTTGGCAAAACCACGGCTTCAGGAACTGATGAAATACCAGTTCCACTTCTTCAAGAAAGAGATGAAAACCTGACACTGCTCACCCATCTATGCCAAGAAATTTGTAAGACAGCTTCAGAGTAAGATGGAAAGAATTCAAATTTCTGGCTATTCCAAAAGAAAGACAACCCAACAAAGACTATTAAACAATATCAGTCATCTAACATGCAAGTCATTTTACTGAAACTTTTTTTAAATTGTTAGAGCAGTATATCAACAGGGAACTGCCAGAATTCAAGTCAGATTAAGAAGAAATATGGAATAAGGAATATCATTACTTTGTCAGATGAACAGAATATCCGACAGATGTGTTTTATTGAATATGCAGCAATATGCTGTATGAGTCACAGCACACTATGGATAACAGTGTGAAGCATGGGAATTCCTGAACAGGTGGTTGTACTCATGAAGAAACTCTACAAAGACCAAGAGGCAGTTATTCAAACCAAACAAGGGGATACACATAGTTTAATATCAAGAGAGGGACCAGGGTTGTATGTCTCACCACACGTATTCAACCTGTGTGCTGAGCAGACCACTGAACACGTGTGACTGCATGAAGAAGGCCATGGCATCCGGACTGGAGGAAAGCTCATGAAGAACTTAGTGCAACACCAGCCTGTGTGATCACGAGGTGTCCATGGGATCAGGGATCAGGCATCAAAGAACAAAAAAACATATTGTTGCGAATTTGGGGGAGTGCAGAGTGGAGACCCAGCCCATCTGTAGGCAACTGAACAGCACCTTACAGAAGGGTCAGGGAGGAGACGAGTCCGTCAGGGTGCAGTATAGCAATGATGAAACATATAACTGTCCTCTAGATTTTTAATACTTCCTCCCCTCCACTATCATGATCCCAATTCTACCTTACAAATCCGGCTAGACCAGAGGATGTACACTGGTACAGATAAGAGCTGGAAACACAGGGAATCCAGGACAGATAAACCCCTCAGGACCAATAATGAGAGTAGAGATACCAGGAGGGGGAGGGGAAGGTGGGGGAGAAAGGGGAACTGATCGTAATGATCACATATAACCTCCTCTCTGGGGGACAGACAACAGAAAAGTGGGTGAAGAGAGACAGCGGACAGTGTAAGACATGACAAAATAATAACAATTTATAAATTATCAAGGGGGAGGGAGGGAGGGGGAAAGCAACGCAGTGATAAATGAAGAAAAGATTAAAGTTGTCAAGGATTTATTTTACTTGCGTCCATAATCTACACTCATGGACAAAGTAGGCAAGAAGTCAAATGATCTCTTGCAAACATTAGAAAACAAAAATGTCCCTTTGAAGATTAAGATACCTCTGACCCAAGGCCTGGGCGTCTTAGTCAGTTCAACACTGGGCTGCCGACTGGGAAGTCTGCAGTTCCAGCCCTCCGGACTGCATGAGAATGAGGGTGTCTGCTCCCCTAAAGATGTATAGTCTGAGAGCCTCGAAGGGACAGTGCTACTTTGCCCTGGACGCAAATCAAACCCATTGCAGTTGAGTCGATGGGTAGAACTGCTCTTTTCAGTTTCCAAGACTGTAACTCTTTACAGGAACAGAAAGCTTGGTTTTTCTCCCCCTGAGCTGCTGGTCATTTACCAGGGCTGCTGTATGATCACTATAAACCCAAATCAACTTGACCAGACTGGTGGTGGTGTCACAGGCTCTGATACGCATGTAAAAGCTGGACAATAAATAAAGAATATGGTAGAAGAATTGACACTGTTGAATTACGGTGCTGGTGAAAAATATCGAACGTATCATGACCTGCAAGAAGAATGAGCAAATCTATCTTGGACGATATAGAGCCAGAATTCTCCTTAGAAGACAGAATGGTTACCGCCGTACTTGTGTATAAGCCGGCACCTAATTTTGCCACAAAAAAACCTGGGGTTTTTTTCAGCATAAAAAATGTGCTGAAAAAAACTCGGCGTATACTTGAATATATACGGTAAATGGTTCCTCACATCACTACATTATCAGGAGGGATCAACAGCTGGAGAAGGACATCATGTTTAGTAAAACAGATCACTGCCACCGAGTCAATGTCAACTCATCATGCCCCCATAGGACAGGGCATCAGTGCCGCTGGCAGTTTCACGACGGCAACTCTTTACAGGAGTAGAAAGCGCTGTCTTTTCCCCTCAGGAGTGGCTGGTTTCGAACTGCTGACTTTGCAGTTAGGAACACATAGCCACGACACCACCAGGACTCCTTTGCTTGGCAAAGTAGAGGGTAAATAAAAAAGCGGAAGACCCTTCCAAGGTGCACTGGTACCGTGATGTAACAGGGACCTCAAATAGAGTCGTAATTGCCCGGATGACGCGACTGGACTGTTTAGCTGTGCACGGTTGCTACAAGCAGAACTTCCTACACAGCACCTGACATCAACGATAATATCACCCAAAAGTGATTCAGGGTTACAAGGTTTCCTGGACAATTCACCTCACGCTCAGTCATCCCCATCTGCCGGTGTGGGCTTGCTTGCGGGTATGACACAATGCGTTTCAATGGAGATTCTAGACGAAGGTGGGATACGTCTGAAAACCAACCAGTGAAAATGCTGTTAATGTCAAGGGCTCCGTCCGTAAGCTAATCATGGGGATTGTGCCGGACTGGGCAGCATTTTGTTCCATGAGAAATGGTTGCCGCGAGTTGAGGCCCACGTTGACTTCGAAGACAGCAAGAACAGCAGCAACATGAATAAGGAAATAACAATATGAGGCAAAGGCAACACAGGTGGCAGATTTTGTTCTTGGTGCCTTTGTCTAATGAAATGCCGTGTAATTAAACATTTGGGGGTTTCTTTGCAGTATAGCTAGAGTTACTTAGCATCTGTATGGGAGTCATACCATTTGCTGGAATTCGACAGTGTGAGTTATATGGCTGTAACTCTGCTCTCTTTAGTGAGTTGTTTTTTGTTTTATTTTTTAATCAGAGCCATATCTCTTATATCTGCTGTGGGGACACGGTGACCTCCGATCTGAGGTCATGTTTCCTCTTCAGCTCAGGGGAGAGAACGTTTGCAGGAAGTCAATGGGCTCAACTAGAGCTGACAGGAGGGCCAGTTTTTTCTAAAATTATGAATTATACAGAGATTTTAAAAAATAAACCCTTACCAAATTCTGGCTTCGGAAAGTATGAGGACTCTGTGAAGGTAACCAACTTAAGTGTATTATAGAATGAGACAAAAATGTGGTGTCCATCATTCTACCAGGAATTTTAAAATTTAAAAGCCTTAGCATCACAAAAGACTTCTGGTCCAGGTGAGTAAAACCTTATAAAAAACATGAAAAGGAAATATACATTTAGAATTTTAGTTAGTAATATTAAGGAGCGGGAAATGAAATATATTCTCTTTCCTAATGGTGTTACTATAAATTTTCAGGTGCATTTTCTTATCTCACTGATGTTTCTCCTTCTTTTTAGGTCATGGAAAAAAAGAAAAGAAAACTCTCTCAAGGGCTAACAATCAGAGCTGCCTGGTTGAGAAGAAGGGTTGGGTTGTAAGAAGACCCTGAAGCAAGGATTCTAAATCAAAGATTCTGCAGGCCATCTGAGTTTGCATGTCAGATCTTCCTGCCTACAGCAGTAGCTTATGTGCTACGCTAGATTGACATAGCAACACTATGAAGAAATATTCTCTTACAACTTCTAATGGCATTAGGCTTGGGGATTGTATAATGCAATTGCCAATAGAAACTTGGTCTATTTAGTTGCAATCATAATCCTACAAAGAAACCTAAAAATTAAATTTGTCTACAAATTTGACTTAAGTACTCATTCCATACCTAGCAGTGAACAAAATATTTTAAAATAAAACAAGAGAATACTAAGCCCCCTGTCACAGGCTGATTATTTCCCATTTCATGTAAGAACTATAATAGGAAGCCCCAAATAGATATACAATTTATACTGCACATAGCATTTGAAGTGCTTAGATGATTTTAACAAAACATACCATCGTGGGGAGGAATTGTCGAGAAACAAAAGTTAAATGACCACAGCCCTCCTGTCTTCAAAGAAGAGAGTGTGCCTGGCTTAACTTGTGGATAATAAGTCCTTTGGAATCTTCATTTCTGACAAACTGCAGCTGCAGTACATGAGGTGGCTCCTCTCTTTTATAAAATGTACTTCTGTGTTCAGAGTCAGTAGCTGGGGGAAATCAGATATCTCCTTCAGCCAAAGGAAAGTTCAGTGACAGAAGAGAAAGCCGATGGAATTTGTGAGCACCCTTTCCTCTAAGTGCTTAGGCAACGTAAGTACATTTCTGCAACAAAGGAGAAAATTAAAGGAAGCCATTCTCCTCAAGAATCCCTCTCTGAACTTCACATGTAGTGTGAAAAAGCATTGCATCACTGGCATAATTTACTTTGAATTTCCTACCTCTCAGGGGTGGGTAAGCTGTTTGGATAGGTTTTGTTTTAGGGTAGGGTGCTAATTTCAGTAGAAGCACCCCGAACTGGACTTTTGTTTGTGTAACCAAATATTATATGGATGAAAACTTTCCCAATCTCCATCTTTTCTTTATGAACATCTTTGCAACCCCAATACAATTTGTGAAAAACTCATGTATTTACCAATTTAACTAGACAACTGAAGTTCTAGTTTGTGTCTAACGTCTCACTCAGCATTTTCACTTATGTCAACGGACTTTTTGCTGATACATTGATGTGGTTGTTTAATTAGTGGTACAATTTGAGATCTCAAATTATTTGCCAAAGTTACTGAGTTGTCTCCTTAAAGCTGATGGGCACTATTTGTACCATCCTGTTACAGGAGGTTTTGTAAACTCGTGTTATCAACGATTATTTTTAGTTAAGAGAAGCCCCAGGAAAGATTTTTAAAATACAGATATAAAGATATTCCAGTTCTTGATCTCATCTTTTTCTCCTCTCAAACTTCGGAGAGTCTGCTGGAAGAACACACGGAGAAGCAGGGAGGCTTCTTACAGATCTTTGAGGCCTCCTTCCACTCAAATCCCAGGGGACTAGAGCGCAATACCTCTGTGGTTCAAAAAGTCTTTGGACCAGAAGGGGGGCCTTTATCTGCCAACATTTCAAACATATTCAATCAAATATTGATCTAGAAAATCAGCTACTTTCCCCTCTAGCAAAGAAATTAAATCAGCACTACCTACTGAAGGCCTGCATAAGGTCCTCGGGAAGATAATGATGGTGCTGTAGGTCATTGCTAGGATCAAAAGTTTACATGGACACCAAACGGATTGAACATTTTCTGTAATGCGTGGGGACAAAAGGGCGAAAGATCTGCTTGCCAGTCAGAACGTGCTGGAGATGACCTCATGTGGCGAGTCCTCGCATCAAGAAGCCAGGTGATGGTTTTCAAATCCATCTCATCTCTGAAGATAAAAGGAACGGAAGGTGGCCTGTCTCACCTCACAGAAAGGTTTTTCATCACCAGGATATCTGATGCCTCTTGTTCAGGTTGACAGTAAAGCATGTCCCTCTGACTCATAAGCATTCCCTCTCTCTACTGTGTCCTGTCTTCCAGAACTGAATGAGGTTATGTGATTAAAGAACAAAAGGTTTGCCTACCTACTCTATCACAAATATTGGGATATCAAAACATGATTAAAAAAAAGCTCGCCTAATTCTAGAATCCTTTGGAATGGAAAGCTTCCTTTAGAGAACAGTGTGTTCCAGTTGGCACGGGTTATAAAAAGTGATCTCTAATGTTCCCATACTACAAAAGAGTGGTGTCCCAATTTTCGTAAGAAAATATAGGTGGAGGGGCAATCGGTTTCTTCCAATAATGCCTGTTTTTTATGCCACTGTTGGATTCTAGCTATATGTATATCTATACACACATGTGTATATGTTTGAAATTGAGTGGGCTTTGAGTTTACTTCTGAATTTAAAAAGAAAAACAAGAATTGACTTTATTCCTCATACATTGTATGGCCTCAAATAAAAAACTTCTATGGGCAAATCCAACTAGGAAAAGGTAACATCCCTTTCTCCTCCGGACTTTGTTCTTGGGCAGCAGATCATCAGTATTTTGAACCTACACCTTAACAGGCAGTTTGTATGTACCTTGACCTGTGAGCAGTCCCTTCACTTCGTAAAACATAATGCTTTTAAGGCAATGGGATTAATAACTGTCCAACACAATGACCAGGTTCTCAGGTAAGATAGGTCATATCCGGCTTTGTCTTTGGTGGTTTTTGAAGCTGACTTCTTTTTAAGAAGACGTTTTCCAGCATTCTAGGGTCACTGGGTTTATGTTAACAAGAGTTCATTCTTCCTGCTCTATTTTCTTTTTGGGATATTGATCAATAACCCAAATCCAACAGCACATTATATTAACTTCTCCCAATGTGCTTCGGTTTATGGCTGACAATATAATCCAACTGTCTGAATTGATTGTGGCTTTTAGTAGCATGGAAATTGAGTCAAAGAATGATAGACATAAACAGTGCCCTGAGCAACCGTTGCTTGCCAGCACCACATCCATGTGATGAGACTCTGTTGTTGCTACGTGCCTGCGATTCCATTCGGACTCAGCAAGCCTGCGTACCACAGCATGAAACATGCCCACCCCTAGGCCGTCACCACAAGTGTCGTTATGCTTGAGCCCACTGCTTCTGCCACCGGGTCCTTTCATCTTGTTGAGGGTCTTCCTCTTCTTCACTGACCCCCTACTTTACCCAGCATGATGTCCTTTTCTTGGTAGGGATCTTTCCTGACAGTAAGCCCTGAGTCCTTGAGACAAAATGTTACCACCCCCTCTTCTAAGCTGCTTTCTGGGTAGACTTCTCCAAAACAGATGCGTTTCTTCTTCAGGTAGACCATGGTGCTTTCAACATTTGTCCCCAACACCACAGTTCAACTGTTTCAATTTTTCTATGGTTTTCATATGCATTGTCTTGCTTCCACATACATATGAGGTGATGGGAAAATGCCATGACTTAGTTCAGGTTCCCCTTAGTCCTTAGAGCAACATCTTTGCTCGTTAGCAACGCACGGAAGTCTTGGGTGGCAGATCACTAGGAGTGTGATCAGTCATCTGGTTTCCCGCTACTTTCCAAGCATTCATTGGAGATTCAAGTAAAATGTCATCCTTGGCAACTTCACTCTTTGCCCTGTTTATCATGATGTTATCCGCTGGTTCCATTGTAAGCATTTTTTGCTTTGTTTACACCGAGTTATAGCCCATCCTGCAGGCCGCAGTCTTTGATCGTGACCAGTGTTTGCTGTGCTCCTCTCCTGCAGGAAGCCAGGCTGTGCCATCAGCACACTCCAAGTTCTGGTCTTCCTTGCATCCTAGTGTCCTGTTCTTCTTCATACACTTCCGTTTCTCAGACTACTCACTTAGCATAGAAACTGAAGTGTTTCAGTGAAAAAATAGAACCCTGGCACACATCTTTCTTCATTTTAAAGCATGTAGTATCCCCTTGCTATGTTCAAACAACTGCCTTGTGGCCTGTGCACGGGTTCCCCAATTATGGGTAAGCCGTCCGGAATTCCCTTTCTTTTCAATGTTATCAAAGTTTGGTATGATCCTCACAGTTGAATGCTTACTCAATGACACACACTCTACAGCTTTCTGGCATTCTCTGCTTTCAGCCAATATCCATCTGGCATCAGCAATGATACCCTTCATCCCAAGTCCTCTTCGAAATCCAGCTTGAATTTCTGGAAGCTCCCTGGTGATGCATTGCTGCAACTTTTGTTGACTGATCTTAAGCAAAATTTTGCTTGCGTGTGATATTAATGATGATCAATAACTTCTTCATTCTGTTGAGTCACCTTTCTTGGGAAAAGGCATACATGTGGATCTCTTCCAGTTGGTTGTCCAGGTAGCAGTCTTTGAAATTTCTTAGCACAGGCTAGAGAGTACTTCCAGTGCTGCATTACTTTGTTGAAGCATTCCATTTGTCGTCTGCCAATTCATGCAGTCCCTTTTAAGAAACACATATAACCACAGGCTGTACCCTTGCATTGACTATGTAGAAAAAGGGGCAAAGTAAGTGCCCAGTATCCACCTCAACCCAAGCTCTGTGCCTGGTTTGTATTGTGAATGGGGCAACATGGCAAAAAAACAAACATATTTTCAGTGCAGCTTGGATGTCTTCCTTCAAAATCATTGGGTTTTGAGCATATGTTTCCTCTTGCAACGGGTTGAAAATCAACCAAGTATTTTTGGTAGAATGATTCTGTGTATTTCTTCCATCTTTTTTTGATGCTTCCTGCATCGTTCCATGTTTATGCCAGACTCCTTCAATGTTACAGCTCAAGAAGTGAATATTTCTTCAGTTCTTTCAGCTTCAGAGATGCTGGGTGTGCTCATCTCTTCTCATTTTCTAAATGCTTTACTTTGTCTTCTTGAGCTGCCTTTTAAAATCTCCCATTGCTCCACATTCAAGAGCATGTGTCTTCTGACACCCACCTTGGTCTGTCTTTCTTCCTGTCTTTTTAGTGACATTATACTTTCTTGGGATTTGATGTTCTTGGTGTCATCCCACAACTCATCTGGTCTTCAGTTGTTAATATTCAGTGGATCAGATCTGTACTTGAGATAGTCTCTGTCTTCAAGTGGGATATACTCAAGGTCATATTGTAGTTTTCATGGGCTTGTTTCAATTTAGCTTTAACTTCACCCTGTACTTGTTTTGGGTGATGGTTCTTGAGCTTCTCTGTTATGTAGTTAATTTGATCCCCTTTTGTGAGGTCCATGTGTATAATCACCATTGATTGTGTTGAAAAGTTAGTCACAATGAATATATGGTTGGCTTTGTGAAATTCTGTCACACAATCTTTGGCATCGTTGCTATCATCAAGGTCATATTCCAAGTACCGATCCTTCTTCTTTGTTTCTAACTTTAGAATTCCAATCGCCAGTAATTATCACGGTATCTTAACTGCATGTTCTATCAATTCCAGACAAAAGAAATGGGTAGAATTCTTAAGTTTTTGTCTTCACTGGCGTTAGTTCTTGATGTGCATATTTGATTAATAGCTGTGTTAACTCATCTTTCTTGTAGTTATATAGGTCTTATCCTATCACAGACAGCATTGCACCTCAAGAGATATGATACAATGTTCTTTCTGAGGATGAATGCAACACCATTTCTCTTGAATTTGTCATTCCCAGTAGGGTAAACCATGTGATTGACTGATTCAAAATGGCCCGTACCAGTTGATTTCAACTGACTGTTTGCAATATTGATATTTATGTGTTCTATTTTATTTTGGATGTGTTTCCATTTACCTCTTCATACTTTGTGCATTCTGCATTCTGGTTACTAACAGATGTTTTCAGATTCCACTCCCCTCCTCCCACTGCTAATTTTGACTCATCTGAAAATGAAGAAGAGAGTTTTGCTCCATCAACACCTGTAAGATCTACAATCTACTCTGTTTTGAAAAGGCAGCTTTTGCCCATGATGTTTGGGGTGACTTTCAACCTTTTCGGGAACTCTCTCAGAGAAGGTTTCGCTGCTCTTGGTGAGGTTGTCAGGGGCTCATCTCTCAGGAGTGGACAGCACATGTTTCTCCTAGCCTGGAAGCTCCCTTGAAATCAGTTCACCTTCTGGTATCTGAAATACCGTTAGCCTAGCTGCCAACATCACAGCAGCACACAAACCACACGCTTCCAGATGAGTGAGTGGTAGTGATGGAAGTATAATGATGACTTAAAACACAAAGAGCGAGTCCTGCTCTCATATAGCCACATAATAGCACAACATTTCCTCTGTGAGTAGGGCTTTGAAGAAGAAGCCTAGTCAT
Source organism: Echinops telfairi (assembly GCF_000313985.2). Taxonomy (NCBI): domain Eukaryota; kingdom Metazoa; phylum Chordata; class Mammalia; order Afrosoricida; family Tenrecidae; genus Echinops; species Echinops telfairi. Next base: position 13,905,318 of record NW_022106471.1, read on the forward strand.
TTGTTAAGTACCTGGTTTATCTACTGCATCTCACACATTTATTATCTACTGCATCTCATACATCAGTGCAGGAGCTTATATGAAGGTTGGAAAAATTAAATGCAAACTTGAGAACTATGGCTAACTCGATAAACAGGATCCATGTAGGGAAAAGAAATACAATTTTAGTTTACAAGAAGCTTAGTACAAGACCTTGATGTGATATGACTTTCAAAATAGCTCAAGCATTTTTAGAACCATTATCAGAAGCCAAGAATGTAGATATGTAAGAAGGAAATGGCATCCTTACATTTGCCACACATCTCAGACATTTGGATCCATTTCTGAGAAGTATAACTGCAGAGGAAAGCTGAAAATCCGGTTGACTCCGGAGGAACCAGATTTCATAGCGGGAGGTCCAGAGCACATCTATGAGACATTTTAACAAACTGCTATGCCTGGCACAGGGAAGACAAGAGAGACATGACAGTGGCCCTACCTAATTCATATGCTTCCAGGAAAGGTGAATTAGAGAGTGTTGTATAGTCATACATGACAGATGTTGAACCAGCCAAAGGGGGGTTGTTTACAAATTTCGATTTAACATTAATGATGAACTTTTGAACAAGAAAAGCTACTGGAAAATGCCATGAACCCCTTGCCTGGAGTGAGGAACATTCAAACAGCAAGAAGCTGGGATGAATCAGTCTTCAGGAATGTTAAGAGCAGTTTTCGTTCATTTAAGGATGAATTAGACCAGACATTTCCTAGGGCTTTTTTCAAGTCTGAATTTTTATGATGTTATGTTAGAGTTGCTTCTAGCAACATCCATGTTCCAGAATGTTCAAGTTAACCTTCTTTTACTACATCCATACAAAACAAAAGACCTATTGCTGTGGGAGAATAAAGATGAATCCACCATAATCTTTCATTTCAGGAGCCGGATAGGCAAACCTGGTACCCAAGTCCTATGTAAAGTAGTAAGGAGCAGATGTCACCTTGAAGATTCAGGTTCACCTGATCCAACTCATGGTATCCCCCCCTCCCCCACTTTCTCCTTCTTCTTTAATCATTTTATTGGGAGCTTTTACAGCTCTTATAACAATCCACACATCCATCCATTGTGTCAAGCATATTTGTACATATGCTGCCATCATCATTTTCAAAACATTTTGTTTCGACTTGAGCCCTTGATATCAGCTCATTTCCCCTCCCCCTCCCTCTCCCTCATGAACCCTAATTTATAAATTATTAATTTTTCATGTCTTACGCCAACCACTGTCTCCCTTCACCCACTTTTCTGTTGTCTGTCCCCCTGGGAGGGGGTTATATGCTGATAAATGTGATCAGTTCCCCATTTCTACCCCCACCTTTCCCTTCCCTTCATAGTATCGCTACTCTCATTATTAGTCCTGAAGGGGTTATCTGTCCTGGATGCCCTGTGTTATGAACATGCTCTGGTCTAGCTGGACTTGTAAGGTAGAATTGGGGTCATGATAGTCAGGGGGGTGTGGGGAGGAAGCATTAAAGAACTAGAGGAAAGTTGTATGTTTTCTTGGTACTATACTACACCCTGGTATTTTTAATTACATCAAATGCACATTCGAGCTAGATGATGAATAAAGAAGACTAGAGAAGAATCAATGCATCTGGATTATGGTATTGTCAAAGACAATCGATGGTACCATGGACTGTGAGAAGAACAAAGAAATCTGTCAGAGAGGAAGTACAATCAGAGGGCTCCTTAGAAGCCAGGATGGCGAAACTCTGTCTTGTGTCCCTTGGCTATGCTACTGGGAAAGACCAGTCCCCAGAAAAGATCCTCAGTGGGATGAATGCACACAGTAGTTACAACAATGGGCTCAAGCACAGGAAGGGTTATGAGGACCATGCAAGACTGGACAATCACTTGTCCTGTTGCATTGAGGTCACTGTGAGTCATAAGTCAGTAACACTAGGCACTGTGTTAGAGTGCCATGTATATGCTACAAGATTTATCTACCCCTGCTGGGCATATTATGTTTTATAAATATGGAAACAAAATTAACTTTATATCCTAGCTCTTACCACTGTATAACTTTTCCACCCAAAGTATTTTATTTTTGTTAAATATTTCTACAGGGAAATGTACAAATTCCTTTCTCTACAGTAGCTTTATTGAAATATAGTTCACACATCATACAATTTACCCTTTAAAATGTATAACTCAATTATACATTTTAGTATATTCATAAATATGTTCAATCATCAGCAGAGTTAATTTTAGAACCTTCATCACCTCAAAAAAGAAAACCTATATGTACTCTTAACTGTCACCCCCATTCTCCTACTCGTCTCCACGATCCTAAATAACTATAAATCTATATCCTAACTCCCGAGATTTGACTATTGCTTACAGTTCATATAAATGGAATCATACAACATGTGTTCTTTTTCAACTAGCTTCTTTGATTCAACACAATGTTTTTCAAGGTTCATGTACGGCAGTGGTTCTCAACCTTCCTAATGCTGTGACCCTTTAATACAGTTCCTAATGTTGTGGTGATCCCCCCTCCCCAATCATAAAATTATTTTCGTTGCTACTTCATGACTAATTTTTTCACTGTTATGAATCTGGTGACCCCTGTGAAAGGGTCGTTCGACCACCAACGGGGTTGCAACCTACAGATTGAGAACTGCTGATCTAAGGCATAGTGATATCAGTACTCCATTCCTATTGTGGCGGAAGCATAGTCTGTTGTATGGCTACACTATCTTTTGTTTATTTATTCTTTCAATAATGGGCATTTGGTTGTTTTCACCTGTTGGCTATTATGTATAATACTTTCATGAACTTTTGAATGCAAGTTTTGAATAGCCATTGTTTCATGGCCATGTTAGTCTGGGTAGAATAGAGAAACAAATACACAGAAACTCATATGTATATAAGAGAGAGTTTTATATAAAGGGCAAGTGTACATTCCAAAAGCATCCCAACCCAGTGCTGTCCAAGCCCTTAAGGTCAACATTAGCCCAAATGTCCAACAGCGATCTACAAAGTCCTCCTTGATCTAACAAAACACACACAATGACACCGACTACAGGAGGAAAGCCGAATCAGTGAGCATGTAAACATCTCAGCACTGGCAGGGGTCTCCACATGGCTCCAGCACCCAGGGCTGCATCAGGGTAGGCCCATTTGGCTTCTCCTCAGGGATGTCTTGCAGGAAGTGAGCCTTGTAAGCTAAGCAGGAAACTGGCTAAGGGAGCTGTACCCTGGTCCATCCAACCATCAGAGAGCAAGAGACCGGAGAACCAGTAAGCAGAGGCTCACCAAGCCATTTGCCCTTCCATTAATCCCACGTGTTTATCTGCCAGGTTAGCACAATAAACCTTAACTATCTCAGTGGGTATGGTCTTGTGAGTGGAATTGCTGAGGCATATGGTAATTCTAAGTTTAACTCTTTGAGGAACTTCCAGGCTGTTTTTCAAAGATGCTACATCCTTTCACATTCCCATAAGCTGTATATTCAGATTCTCACATTTCTATATCCTCAAAACAATTATGATTGTCTTTTTTTATTCTAACCATCCTACTGGCTGTGACAATGATGTCCACTTTGCTGATGACTAGTGATGTCGAGCATCTTTTCATATCTTTATTGGTTATCATCTTTTGAGAAAGATCTATTAAAACTCTTTACCCACTTTGAATTGGGTTACTTGCCTTTTTATTTTTGACTTGTAAGAATCATTTTTTATATTCCAAAGGCAAATCTTTAAGTGATATTATTTGCAAATATTTTTCTTCCTCTATGGACTGACTTTTCACTCTCTTGGTAATATCCTTTGATGTTCAAATGTTTTAAATTTCAACACTATCTGATTCATAATGTTTTTCTTTTGGGTATTTTGGGTACCATATCTAAGAATCCATTGCCAAACCTAAGATCATGAATATTTTTTTCCCACAAGTTTTATAATTTTAGTTTTTGCATTTAGGTTTGGGATCCACCTGGGGCTAGCTTTTGAAGATAGTTTGAAGTGATGATCTGAGTCCCTTCATTTGTATCTTGTCCCAGCACAATTTTCTGAAAGAACTGTTTTTCCCCACTGGATGGTTTTGACCTTCATGTAAAAAAGAAGCAAATTAAAGACGTAAGTGCATACTCAGTTCTAAACTTGATGTATATCATGTGCCAATCCCACACTGAGCTGATTACTGTTGTTTTTTAGTTGTGTTTAAGATGGGAGTCCTCCACTTTTAAAAAATTATTATTATTTCAAGCTTTTATTAGCTATTGTGAGTTCCTTATAATCCCATATAAAGTTTAAAATCTGCTTACCAATTTGTGTGAAGAAGCCCTTTGAAGCCTCTGGGATTCTGAAAGGGTTTGCATTGAATCTGTAGATAAGCTTAGGGACCACTGCTATCTTAGCCATAGTAAGCCTTCCAATTACTAAATAAGCCAGCTTCTCTGATTATTTGCTCAGCATACAGATTTAATAAGTATAGTGAGAGGGTACAACCTTGTCACAAACCTTTTCTGACTTTAAACCATGCAGTGTCTCTTATACTGTTCGAACAACTGCCTCTTATTCCATGTACAATTCCACATGAGCACACTGAAGTGTTCTAGAATTCCCATTCTTCTCAAGGAATGTGGCCATCAGGATTGGAGGAAGGCTTATTAACAACCTGCAACACTCAGATGTCACAATCTTGCTTACTGAAAGTGAGGAGGCCTTGAACCACTTGCTGATGAAGACTGGGATTGCAGCCTTCTGTATAGATTACAACTCAATGTAAAGAAGAGCAAAATCCTCACAACTGGACCAATAGGTAACACCATGATGAATGAAGAAAGGGCAGAAATTGTCTAGGATTTTGTCTTTCTTGGATCCACAATCCATGCTCATGGAAGCAGCAGTCAAGATATCAAAAGAGGAGTTACATTAGGTAAGTTGGCTGCTCAAAACCTCTTGAGAGTGTGGAAAAGCAAGGATATTTCTTTGAGGACTAAAGTGTGCCTCACCCAAGCCATGTCTTTTCAATTGTCTCCTATGCATGTGAAAGTTGGACATTGAATAACGAAGACCAAAGAAGAATCAATGCATTTGAATTGTGGTGCTGGAGAAGAAAATTGAAAGTGCAAAGACTGTTAAAAGGACAAACCGATCTCTCTTGGAAGAAATACAGCCAAAGTGCTGCTTAGAGGCAAGGATGGCGAGACTTTGTCCTACATACTGTGAGCGTGTTGTCAGGAGAGACAGTCCCTGGAGAAGGACACTATGCTTGGTAAATTAGAGGGACAGGGCAGGAGCGGAGGCCCTCAATGAGATGGATGGACACCATGACTGCAACAATGGGCTCAGGCACTGGAACAATCAGGCACTGGGGACATCACAGGATGGAGCAGTGCTTTCTTCTGTCGTGCAGAGGGTCACTGTGTGTCAAAACAGACTCGATGGCACTTAACAACAACAACAATTCATAACTCGGAGGATTGTTGTTGCCACTGGCCAGTGAGTTGGTTCTGACTCATGTTGAGTCCGTGTAGGAATATGCCATCGGGTTCCAGATCCCCAGCCTGTCTTCTGAAGGACCCCTGAAGAGATGTGTCTTGATGAACCATCTGTGCTACCCGGGGACTCTCCATTTAGTTCGATCCTTAATTTTTTTTTCCAACGGTGCTTTCTCATTTCACGGTCTAAGTTTTGCACTACTTTTGTCAAAATTTTCCTAACTATTTTAAACTCTTAGATGCTGTCTTAAGTGGAGTTATTATTTTAATTTAAAATTTTGATTTCTCATTAAAAATGTATAGAAATATAATGGACTCTTTTATATTGAGTGTACCTTCAATTTTTCTGAACTTATTTATTGGTTTTAAAGTGTTTTAGTGGATTCCTTAGCATTTTCTCCATATGCAATATATTATCTGAGCAAAGAGATCATTATACTTCTTTCTTTGCCATGCAGGTGCCTCCACTGTGGCTTGTCATTATTATTATGATTACTGTTAAGCCTGTAACCTAGAGAAAGAGGAGGGGAAGAAGGGAAACAAGGGGCATACTCTGACAAAGCATGCATATTTAGCTTGTGATTAACTCACGTTACAAAAAGAAAACTAATACCCTGGAGAATAGTTACATAACCTTTTGTACCCAGTGTTTTACAGTTATTAATTTATTTAATCATCACCACAACCTTATGAGGTTGTTGTCTTTCATTGGACACTTTACAGATGAAAGTGCTGAGATACAGAAAGGTAAGTGGTCTCAAGACCATCAATGGCAGAGCTTGAATGACGGAGTTAATAGCAGTCAACATGCACAACTTTCAACGAATTCAAATAATTCATATTTCAATTAACACTCAAAATAAATTAAGTAGGTGACATGGTACCATTTTACAAATGACCAAATTGATGCACATAGATATTGAATGACTTGGCAAAACCAGAATTGGAATTTGTAACTTTTGACTGCAGGCTTTATTTATTGCACACAGCTACACTTGCGAAACCTTTTCTAGATATTGGAAATAGAAGATATTCTGGAACCATGGAGTAGGTTGTACACAGGTTAGAGAATACTGCTGGCTACTTCAATTTGGCTTCTATAAATGCAGAAACCAGCAAGTTATCGGGCTTATTTAACAGGCAGAAAGGGGAAGGAGCGCTTGATCGGGAGTGTATGAAGCAGTCCGTGGAAGTGCAGGAAGAACTCCACGAGCTAGCTTCGGAAAGTCAGTTTCTAGAGAAGGTCAGGATATTGGTTTTCAGGAATCACTGGACAACGTTTCCACGGCTCTGTGATCAAGGGGAGCCTGCACCAGTCCTCTTCCAGCTGGTGACACAACAGTCAAGGAGAGGCTAACTCCAAGCAGAGCCTGATTTTGGTTGACCTACCTTGGTTTTAGACCCACTTTTTGGCTTGCACATCCAGAGCACAGTAGGAAGATGGAAGAAATAGGATGCTTTTATCAACAGGGAGGAATGGACACTGCCTAGCTTTTTTATTTCTGTGCTCTTTTGTGCAAGTCACTTTTCCTTCCCCTCCCATGACACATTTACAAAGCTGGGAAAATGTAATGTGTTCAGTGGGCAAGTTTTGAAAACTAACTTTTAATAAAGTTCCGTGAGGTTCGTGCTGGGAAAGTAGTCTATGAGTATGAGTCCCCATTTATTACATCTCATTTGGTAGTCTCCCCCAGGGTATTACATTATATATAACATACATCTCAATATGCTATATACTATGTATGCATATATGTGTGAGTATACGCACACACACTCTCTAAAAGAAGTAAAGTGATCATTTACTTAGAGCCCGATAGGGAGTAAACAAAGTTTCCACCTTCCTGCAGAAAAAAAGTATATGCATTACCAATTTCCTTTTATATCTATTTTCAGATCAGGACAGAGAATATAGCTATATTATGGGAAAAACTATAAGTTCCACAGATAGTTGATTAGCCCAAAAACGTGTCTTAGCACAACAAAAGCTTTCCTTACAGGCATGACCAATACTGTAAATTGCCTCCATTGCTTCATACAGAAATATACTGTGGATTGCTTAATTATAATTTTCCCCATTCGTTTTGTTTTCTTCATTATGATGTCCTCACTGTCAGCTTTTATAATGCAATGTAGGAAAGAAAAAACACAAAGATTCTGTGTGAAAAAATGAGAAACATCAAGAGGACGTAACAAGAGAGGTAAATGAAATCACTGGTATGAGTGTGGCATCACCATGACTTCTGCACTCTGTGTGTGTGTACATACACTGAGCTATTTTTAACTGTGGTGACAGTGCAGTTTAATTGGTTATAAGCAAGTGTACATGACACAGTGCTGTTGGCTTGCCCCTGGTAAAATCAATTTGTGTTCCAGTGTTTCCTAAGAAAGACCTTTAATTTTCCAAATGGGCATTTCCTTTGGCTGATCAGTGGAGATATGTGCAAATTTGGCTGCAGAAGATGTAGACTGGTCAGTGAGCAAGTGCACAGAACGTGGGCCTTAATAAATAGGAATTCCAACGGATTTTGCAGGTGGTGACACCTGCTCTCTTTGCAGCTGCCACCGCATGGAATATGATTTTGCACTGCCATGTCACATTGGCCCATGATAAACAAAGCTATTTATTTCTTAAGAAACAATAGCAGCCCAATATGACAAGTTGAGCTGGTTCAGTGAAATTCAATTGTGTTATTTTCTGATAACAGGAATAGAGCTTGTGCCATCGCTTTACATCACATCCTCAGTGTAAATTTGGTGTTTATTTTAAAGTCTAAAAGACAAATCCAGCTTTTATTGCTTTTATTATCTTTGATAAGTTATGTGGCAAGAACTGCTACTCCTCACATAAGCTTATATTAAAAATGACATAGAGAGATTTGAATTAAGAATTAATATGACTGTGATGTATAATAAATAATTAGGTTTCTTTTTTATTGTAAAAATAAATATAACACAACATTTGCTTATACATTTTTCATGTGTACTCATGAGACTGATTTTAGATGCTTAAAATGCCTACCATTTATCTCCCACCCAACTTGCCCCTCTTTTGAGGGGGCATAGGTCTACACTATGTCCAATGAAACCATAATTTCCACCTCCTTTTTTTCTTCCAAAATTATTATCAACTGAGATGATTGGTATTAGAAAATCTAGGTGGTATAGAAAACACTTTATTTTTTATCATGAAAATCACAATAAATAATCACATCTAGTTTTTCAAATTTAAGAAATAACCTATGTAAATTTCACTCAATAATTTGTCTTATTATTTTTCTGAGGAAGAGAGAACTTATCAGAAAAACCCCTTTTGTATTTCATCTACATAAAAATATAGGAAGAATATATACTATACCTTGAAAGTATTACAACATCTTTGTTTCACTTTTCAATAATTCTATAAATTCTCCTTGCTACTGTACTGAGAAAACCTACATGACCTTAGAGCTAGAGATATTGACATTGATTAACCTATAATAAGTCTCTTTGATGAGCAAAAGTTACTTGTTAAATATACAGAATAGTTACAGAAATACGAAGACCAGAAATTAAACAGACTAAGCAAATGTGTGTTTTTACTGGTTGTTTAGCCATTAGTGATTCTCCACAATTATCACAGTCCAGTCCCGTTTCATTCATACATTGAGCAAAACCTAAAAGCTCTGTGTCTTTTCCTTGAACACATGAGTCAACAGTAGTTCATTGCTTTGGAGATATGGAAATGCACTTGGCCTTTGCATTTTTAGCACGATCTTACTTCTTCAGTTTGGATGATTTCTTTTTTAGAAAGATATATTTCTAATATATTTCTTTGTTAGAAATATATAATAAAATATATATTAAAAAGAAGACATATACATTTTCCCATCAGGACTTCAATATTAAGGTCACTTTTTTCCCTTAAAGGTTGGCCATATCCGCTAATGAAAGTGCCCATTGATTGATGCTGAGTTGAAACTTTGTACTCTGACACACTCTTTATGACTAGAACCTGGGGTTTGATAGAAAGTGGCTTAGGAGACATAGCCCAGAAAGAATCATTTAAAATAGGACAATAATAGTTAAAAACTAACGATCATAGCCTCCTTGTTTTCTTTGAGAATTGGTTGAATGTATATGGCTTAGAGGGAGAAAATGTTCCCACTGTGCCTCATCTAAAAGAAGTGCACTAGAAATGAACTTGAGAGCCAAGTGGAACTTAATCCCCCAAGTTCCCAAGAGCTAAATGCACAAATGACAAGTTAACATGCCATTTGGTTTATCTTTCTCAACTCACAAGACTTTACCTAAATTGCTCAATCAGATTATCCAGGACGATAGAATGTGCCAACCATGGCTACTTTGCTACTATGCCTTGGTAGGAGAGTGAGAAGACAAGAGAGAGAAATATGAGAGAGAGAGAGAGAGAGACAATTATGTGCTATGGCCTAACACAGCAGTTTGAAACCACCCGCCATTTTTTGAGAGAAAGATGAGGCTTTCTGTTCCCATAAAGATTACAGCTTTGGAAGCCCACAGGGGTAATTCTACTGTCTTATAGGGTTGCTATGAGTCAGAATCAACTCTATGGTAGTGAGTTTGGAAAACGGGTTTATAGGTGATATAGGTAATATGTCGCAATTCCTGGAACAGTAATATGATTGGGCTTACCTTTGGGGTACATTGTAGACTCTGGGTAGAAGTAGGAGTCACTGGGTAATGCACATAATTAAGGGCTAGATTACTGGGTGAAAGGGTAAAAGTTCAAACCCACCCAAGGGTACCTTGGAAAAGAGGCCTGAGAATCTACTTCTGAAGGGTTGTGGCCTGGTACACCATAAAGCAGTTCCACTCTGTTCACACAGGGTCTTCATGAGTCGAATGGCCTGGACAGCAATGACAACCACAGGTGGAAAGATGGCAAGGGGCAGGAAGAACAGTTGGCCTGCTAGTACCCAGGAATGACCCCATAGAGGGCCTCTGAACTAATTTGTCACAGTAGGATTTCTCTACAATCGCCACATGCTTGGAAGGGATTCAGCTCTCACGGGTATTTATAAAACCCAAATGCCATAGGGAATGCATTATAAGAACCAAATAGCCTATCATCTAGGAATTTACGTAAAAGAATTGAAGCCTTTTACCCACATTTTTTACACAAATTTTCTCCAATATATTCATTTCTGAAAGTAAAAAACAAAATGAAACAAAAAACTGAAAAACAATTCAAATGCTAGCTAGTATACATGTATCTATATAAGAAACATTATTTAACAATCAACAATAAAAAGAATGAGCTACAAGAAACAACAAAGATGAATTTCTGAAATATTAGGCTTAACTAAAGAAGTCAGACACAGAATAAGTCATACCATGTGATTGTTTTCTTGTGATGCACCGGATCAAGTACACCTAATCTATGATGATAGGAATCTAAAAGTAACTGCTTTGAGTGCAAACCAGACAAACATAGCGCAAGAAAACTAATGTTCCTTATGAATCTAAAGGCAGAAATGCTTAACAAAATACTAGCAAACCAAATCTAAGACTACAGTTAAAGGATTAAATACTGCCACCAGGTGAGATTTAGTCCAGGAATTGGGTGCCTCAGCAATAGATATTCAGTTGAGGTAGCATACCACCTAAATAGAACAGAAGAATTATAAAATAATTTTGATCGATACAGGAAAGGTACCTGAAATGATCCAATAAACTGTTATGATAAAAAAATTCAACAAACTATAAAATAGAAAGGAAAAACTTCCTTCTGATAAAGAAAATTTATGGAAAACCTATGATTTGAATTATTCTTTTTGTTGTTGTTGTTTTTGAATTATTCTTAAGGTCAGGAACAAGACAAGAATGCCCTGTGTCACCGCTGCCACTTAATACTGCATTGGCAGTCTTGTTCGGGCGATTAGAGGCACAAAGTTGTAAGAGGTATCTTCAACTCTGAAAGCAAGGCAAAACTCTCCCTACTCACATATGGCATCAGCCTATAGGAATATATGCATATAAATAATCCCTAAAAGAAAAACCAATCACAGTGATTGGTTTTGGGGGGCATCGATGTATTGATGCCCCCGCCCCCCACCCCAGAGGGATGAAGAACAGAAAAGTGGGTGAAGGGAGACAGTGGTAAGTGTAAGACATGAAAATAATAATAATTTATAAATTATCAAGGGTTCATGAGGAAGGGAGGGTGGAGTGAGAAAAAAAATGAGGAGCTGATACCATGGGCTCAACTAGAAAGAAAAGGTTTAAAAATGATGGTGGCAAAATATGTACAAATGTGCTTGACAAAATGGATGGATGCATGGGTTGTTATAAAGTCTATAAGAGCCCCCAATAAAATGATTTAAAAGAGAAAAACTACTAGTGTAATAAATGAATCAAATACTTTATAAGGTATGAAGTTAATGTACAAAATCCAGTTGTGTTCTGTACAGAAGCAATGAGCAATCAGAAGGAAAATAATTCCATTCATGTGAAAATTCCATTTGCACTAGACATTTTATTTATACTAAAAAGATAAAATAATCTTGGAATAAATCCAAGTAGACAACTGAAAGACTTATGTAGTAAAATGGTAAAGCATTGCTGAAATAAATTAAAGAGCATATAAGTAAATCAAAGATATCCCATGCTCATGGAATGTAGGGCTTAATGTTGTTAAGATGCCAGTATTACCCAAAGCAATGTATGGATTTAATGAGATCCTTATGAAAATGTCTTTTTCTCATAACTAAAAATCTTCAAATTTATAAGGAGCAAGGAGTCTCAAATAGCCAAAGCAAGTTTGAAAAAAAAAAAAAGAACAAAACAAGAGAATTAATACTTACTTCGTTATTTCCAAACACACTTTAAAGTTACAGGAAGCAAATCAGCTTAGTGCTGTTGCATTAAGGGAGATACAGGGCAATGGAAAGAACTGAGACCCCAGAAATAAACCCCCAAATCTATGGTGTTAGTTTGCAACAAGGCTATGAAGCCACCAAAAGGCAATCGAATTGCAGCCTTGAAAACTCTCTGCAGAGCAGTCCATTTGACTTGCATGCGTCTGCCATTAGTTGGAGTTGACCTAATAGAACTATTAATGACAACATTATGGCACCTAGTTTTTAAGGATGGGTTATTACATATGACACCAAAAACACTAGCAACAAAAGACAAAAAAGATAAATTGGACTTCATCATAGTTTTCTTTTTGCGTCCGAGCATGTTATCAAGAAATTAAACAACTTGCGAAACAGGAGAAGATATTTTGTAATCAAACAAGGGGGTTCCCCAAAAACAAGAGACTAAAACTCCACTGGGTGGAGCTTTTGTAGTACGTCTCCCCACCCCCCAGGCGAGCATCAAGCAACTTGTTCTGAGTTAGTGCACCTAGTCTTGTCTCCTGGGAAGGTTCTTTCTGGTCACAGTGAATTTTTCCGTAAAAAGCAGTTTCACTCAAACCTTGGTTTTGGGGTTTTTTTTTGTGATACCAACTTTAAGAGAACAGTGTGCAGCCATGAAATTTTGTTCCCTGCTCAGGAAAAATGCCACAGAAACTGTTGGGATGTCGAACACAACTTACAGGACAGCTCTATGGGAAAAATTTAAGTGTACAAGTGGTTTTCTTGTTTCAAAAAAGGTGAAATGTTCTGGATGAAAATGTTGACAAACATCACCACTGAAGAGATGGGGAAGTTATCTGGACTACCTCGGAGCTCAGTTCAGCAAATTTTAAAAGAAGATTTGTGAATGAGAAGGGTCGCTGTGAGATTTGTGCCTTGGGTTCTGACTGACCAGCACAAAGAGCTTCGAGTGGAAACATGCTGTGCTTTGAAAGAACAGCTCCAAAGCAACTCAGAAGGTGTTTTCCAAGGTCATTACTGGTGACAAGACATGGCGCTGTTCTTACGACCCCCAAACCAAACATTAATCAAGCCAGTGGAAGATGCCATCATCACCTTGCCCCTCCCCCCTCAAAGCTTGTCAAGTGAAATCAAAGATCAGGATGATGCTCATTTACTTTTTTGATGTGAGGGGGATAGGGCATTTGGACTTCATTCCACCAGGTCAGACTGTTAATCAAGCTTTCTATTTAGAGGCTCTGAAAAGATTTCATAACAGCATGTGACAAAAAGGGCCTGATTTGTGACAGATGGGGGACTGATTTTGCCACCACAACTGTGGGATACAAAAGACTTTTCCCCAGCTTTGTCTCACCCAAAGATATGCAAAACATTAAAAAGCTGTTTGCCAGCACATGATGGGAGGTCAGATGCTTAGAGATGTTCTCCCTAAAGGCATTCAGCCACCAGACTATTATCTGGTCCACAGTAGGTGGGGCTCACACCCTACTGATAAGGATAATAATTGTTTCCATGGAGATCAAGAGAAGTGGTCAAACCTGCTCAGTGACATCCAAAGTTAGTCTGCCATACTGAATCTAGGATCCACCCACTTGTCACATGTATGCCCCCAATCCCTCCCCTTCATATTGTGTGTATACCCCTAGATCATCCGTCTCATTACTGTATTACCTATACTACAACTCCTTTCTGTGACTTATGTTTCTACCTGTAATTAGAGGGCTTGCTCACCCCCAAAAGATATATAAGCCTTGGTTAGAAATAAAGAGTTCTTTCTCTCCCCGTCCCCTATCCCCTGCTCCCTCTCCCCATCCTCCTTCCCTTCTCTCTCTCAGCCAGCTCGCCGGGGTGCTTCGCAACATGGAACGCTACTGGCCCCGTGAAACCAGCCAGTGGAAGTCCAACACGGATGTCTGAGCCTCTGC
>NW_022106471.1:13919664-13967254 GCF_000313985.2 Echinops telfairi
ACCTCCCCCTCTCCCTCTCCCTCTCCCTCTCCCATCTCCCATCTCCCATCTCCATGTGTACTACCAAGAGGAGGTGAGGTGAGCATGCTACTATGAAATGTGTCTGACTCCTTTATTTCATTCTCTCTTCTAGCTCTCTTATTTACTACAACTTTACTATAACCTTTACTTATTATGCTGCCGGGCCTGTGATGGCTCATGCAGCCATCTCAGTGTGCCAGTTTTTGGCAAAAAAACCCCAGCACCCCTCTCTTGTGCCACGCACCTTACTCACCTGACCTCACTCCATGCACTTCTTTTTGTTTCTGTAAATGAAGAGGGACATGAAAGGACAGCAATTTGATGATGTAGAAGAGTTGAAAAAAAAATGAGGAAGGTGCTGTCAGCCATCCCAACAGATGAGTTTGAAAAATGTTTCCAAGAATACAATAGCAGATTTACAAAATGTATTAAGTGTAATTGAGAGTACTTTAAAGATAATAAGGTCGCTTCATTTAAAAAAAATAAATACATAGCTTTGGGGGAAAATTCAGGGTTTGGTTTTGGGTTTTTTTTGTATTCCCTCATATATCTAACAGATTAAATTCCAAAACATACACAGCACTCCTACCAATCAATCAAAACCAAAAAGACAAATAACCTGATCAAAAAGTGAGCATAGGACTTGAATAAATAACTCCCCAAAGAATATATACAAATACCCTCTATATACATGAAAATATCCTTAGTATCATGTCATCAAAGAAATATAACTAAAAACCACAATAAGATACCACTTCATGCCATGTACAATGGCTGGTATTAGAAACACAAAATAAGCAGTGTTGGGGAGGACTGGAGGGATTGGAGTCCATCTGTATTGCTAGTCAACCTGTCAAATGGCACAGCTGTTCCAGAAAGCAATGTGGTGGGTCTCCAAACGCTACACATAGAACTACCCCAATAAAACAAAATAAGCTAAATTCATATGGCAACCTAGAATGATTTTGTAGGCGTCTGAGATTATAGTTTTTTTTTAAATTAAAGATCATTTTATTGGGGGCTCTAACAGCTCTTCTAGCAATCCGTACACTCATTGTATCGAGCACAAAGGAGAACCCCAGTATTCGACCACATCAGTACTCGACATAATTGGAGTTTGACATGAAATGCTGAGAAATGTTTGCATCGGAGCTCGAACAAAACGTCAGAATCTGACCCGACACGTGATTTTTGTAAACAAAAGCAGTTTATGTTTCGGTCACTGGATGTTATTTGGCGTTGTTAGTACGCACTGTTTAAACCTTTTGCGGCTGTTCCAAGCATTTTGCTATAATTTTCTTAGTTTTTGTGGCTTTTTGTACTGTTTTTAGATAAAAAACATGGGTCCTAAGAAAGAGTTTTTTGAAAAGAATCATCATGATTAGGAACTGGTTAACCTTGTTATAGATATTGTTGGTGATAATTTAGTAAACCCTTTTCGAAAACGGTTAAGGAAACACCAACAGCAGACCATATTACACAGATTGTTTTTTAGAGAAAGCCAGCCATTCCTTGTGAAAAAAGGCAAATAAGGGGGAAAAACTCCTGACAAGCAGCTACCAATTGATTTGATCCAAGGCGATTCCCCTTCCAAACACTGACTCTCTCGCCACACCTCCTCTCCACATCCGTGTCCACAGATCCAGATCCTCATCAGTCTCAAGGGATGGGCCATAATGTAGTTGTTAAAAACGTTTTAAATATTGTGTTTCTTATTTAAATTATATTCTTCAACTCTGAACTTATTTAATTTGAAATTTCTGTATAATGTTTTGTATAAAAAGGAAAGGTTAGGACAAAAGTCTGGTGGTCGAAAATGGATTAATCTGTTTTCAGTTATTTCTTATGATAAAAATTGATTCGGAACTTGACTGTATCACATCTCGATGCTCCTTCTAGAAACGGATTAACATCGAGGTCTGGGGGATCTACTGTATTTACACGTATGTTGTCATTATTTTCTAAACATTTACATTCTATTGGGCCCTTGGTATCAGCACCTCTTTTTTTTCCCCTCCACCTCCCACCCTTGTGACCCCTTGATAAATTATAAATTATTGCTTTCATATCTTACACCTACCACTGTCTCCCTTCCCCCATGGTTTCTGTTGTTTGCCCCCTCCACCTGGCAGGGGGCAGGATTGGTTCCCCTTCCTCCCCTCCTCTCCCCACCTCCCCCCTACCCTCCTGGTATCACTATTCCCATTCCTGTTCCTGGATTCCGTGCAGCGTGAGCTCTTACCTTGAGACTATTACAGTTTTCTGGAAGCAGACTGCCTTACGGTTTTTCCCCCAGTACAACTGGTTGATTCAAACTCGGACTTGTAGACTAGCAGCCCGATGCATAACTCACTGAGCCATCGGGCTCATGGCCCAGCAATTCCACTGCAAGGTATTTCTTAAAGAATTGAAAGCAGCAACTCTAAGGTAAATCTATACAATAAATGTCATTGTAGCATTATCCACAAGAGCCAGAGGTAGAAATGATCCGCGTACCCACCCATCGATAGATGAAAGATACAGAAAAGCACTGCAATATAATTCAGCAACAAAAAGAAATGAATTTCTGATACATGCTATGACATGTTTGAACTTTGAAAACAGGATGTTGAGTGAAATAATTCAGACACAAAGGGATATATGATCCCACTTAGACGAAATAATCAGAATGGGCAAATGCATGGAAATCAACGTTTACCAGTTTTAACTAGGAATTGTGGGAGGGAACTAGTACTGCATTTCCATTAATGATGCTGAAACATTGTGAACCAGTAGTGATGATTGCACAGCATGATGGATGTAATTAATGCCAATGAAATGAATGGCACAGCAACTATTTAGCTAGCTTTGTTTTAGTACAATTGAAAAAATTAACAATTGCTTTGAAGGAGGGGTAAGCAATTGTGAAAACTTGCTGGAATGATGAGATTCTTCTATGTCATTATTAGACTGGAAACCAAGGTGTTAACAGTCCAGGAAACTGTACATTTATAATCTGAGCATTCAATCAACCTTTAAGAAGAGTATAGGGGGGAAAAAAGTACACAAGCCAAGGAGACACTTCCTAGAAGCGAATGTGAGGAAGTTGGTTCCCTAGGAGAGTCGGTTTACAACTGAGTTCAAAGTTTCAACTTGTCTTCTCCCACCAACCTCCGAACTTCAGGTACAGCTCACGTATTCTTCACGACTGCAGGCCTCCCCTCTTTGGGTTCATATGTGAGGTCTTCCTGACCACCCTTACACTGCTGGAGTAGCATTCCCATAAATTTGTTGCAAAACCTCAGTGATTTGAGATGGCCACTTGAGTTTTGCTAAAACTCTGACATTGGCCCTGACCTCACCATAATTATTATTCAGGGCACAAAAGGTGTCCTGCTGTTTGAAGGCACCCTCAATGGACTAAGGCCAGGCTATCATGAGAGAATTTGTCTGCAGCCATTCGCTGGTTGTCAAAACATGTCTAAACATGGTTTGTTTACAACAGATGTATGCATGCACGAACTAGGACTCTCTAGCGGGGCTTTTGGACCCACCCTAGAGAACCACAAGTTATTGCATAGGGTTGACTCTCTTTAAGGGAGCCTGGTGATGCTACTGGATGCGCACTGAATTGCTAGATGTAAGGTGGAAGGCTGGAACACATCATCTGCTACTCAGGAGAAAGAGGAGGCTGTCTGCCCCTGTGAAGAGTTACTAAGCCCCGAAACCCTATAGGGGGTCAGAATAGATTTGTTGTTGTTGTTGTTGAAGGCATAAGAGAGAGAGAGATCAGTGACAGTGAATGTACGACCTCTGCTGTTAACTAATGGGAAGGTCTGTAGTTTTAATGAGCAGTTGCCCCACAGGAGAAGACATGGCCGTCTGCTCCCATAAAGATGGCAGCGGTGTTAACTCTATGGGGCAATTCTACTCTGTTCCATAAGTTCACTCTAAGTTATACTAAACTGATGGCAGCAGGTTTTTACAAGCTTTTAAGGGCACTGGACGCGGCTAAGGATCCCTGGAAGTGTTCATTTGGAGTCCCTACTGATAGGCCTTTTCTGACCTGATGCAATGCACAAATGACAATGGCCGCTTTAAGTCATAACAGATTTAGTCTGAGGTGTGCTGTCCCAGGCAGCCATGACAAACCGGCTACTGGGAGCAGGCACTGAAACCGCTTTGTGGCCACAACCCCCGAGCCTCGTCTAAAATGTAAGTCAGAGTCATGGCAGACTTGGCCTGAAGGTTTTGGAGATTTGAGGGTGTTTTAATAAACACCATTCACATTCTTATCTAAAACCTGATCAGAGCAGCCCCGACATTTTATGCTTGCCGTGCTCGGTTAGAAATCCCTGGAGGTATTCTCTATTTCTGGTTACCAATTAAGCTGCAACAAGAACAGCTTTCTGCAGAGCGCTCTGGCACATTAACTCCACCCAGGTCGTACAGAGATTAGTGGAAATGGAAACCAACAAGGGACTGGAATTGCCCTACCTTCAGAAAAAGAAAAAGTAAGAGTGGGAGAATTTGTTTTTGCAGTGGAGAGTAAATGTTTGCATGGTTCTGATTTTTCAAAATGGATGGTCCGGTTCTTACCTTCATTTCTATGCTGAAGATCCCCCATTCTAGAAAAGCTCTCTAGTTACAGAACATGAATCCATATGACTTAATTCTGACATTACCTGTCATCTCACCATGGAATCTTAAGTCCTTACTTTTTAAAAAAGATCTACTCAACATAGAATTTTTAAAACTCCCTGGAAATCTCATAAAGAACTATGTTCTTGCCTACTTCAATTTGCAAAATGAATTTCATGTTAGGTAGGTTTTGGCTAATATAGTTTCACATCTACAACTACATATATAATATATATTTTCATAGTCTTCCTTGTCATGTCAGAATTTATTATTTGAATGATTGCACTCCTAAAATTTGTGATGCTTCAAAACATTCTTAATAAAATTTCTGCTAGAACACGAATATCAACCTACAACACATAATGGCTAAAATGTAACCAAATCCAATTCTGACAGAATAGTTTTCATAAATGTACTTCCCTTTACTTCATTAACATTGGATTTGAATTTATTTCACATATGGGCATTTTAAAATCTGCCTTAAAGTATATACTTTTTAATGTTTTGTGTCATTTGTATTAAGATCTATCTTTGGCAATTTTTCATTTTAACCAAGGAAGTACGGGTTTTTTTCTGAGGCTACTACTATCCTGTCTATCACTTGTTTATATGAAGCTTTAACACATCTCTAGCTCTGAAGGCATATTGCTGAGTTACATGAAGAAAATCATATAATCCAGGTAGGGAATTTAGGATTTAATGTACTTTCCATATAAAATTGTATTTTATTGTAGAATTGTTTGAATATGATCATACACATAAATATCCTGTATTTTTATGTATACACTAAGTACAATGGATAGTTATAAAGTATGCAGGTAATGAGACTTTGAATATGATTATACACATGAACGTTCTATATTTATGATGTATACACTAAGTACAACAGATAATTATGAAGTATGTAGATAACAATACGTTGAAGAATTGTGACTTCTGAGAAATGATTATTTCTGAGTGTTTTTCCCCTGATGAATCTTTATTCACATTATGTAATCATCCTCATGTGGAGGTCTTGCTTTTGTTGTGTTGTTGTTTGTCTTTTCCTTTCATCACTATAAATAAACGGAGTTGTTGTAGAATTAAATGGAAGGTGTTCAATCCTTGGGATGGGAAATTATAGTTAAGTCATACCTGAAATTTACAATGTAATCTTGGTCAGATTCCTTAACCTTTGGGGACCTACATTATTAAATTTGCCATAGTTTGATAAATAGAAAACACTACCACCCCATTATCATTCAAAGTTTCAAGATTCTTGAGGGAAATGTAGAACTACTTTTATTAGTTTTAGTATTGAATGAATGAACCTTCTCCATCTGATAACTTATTTGCTCAGGCCACTGACAAAAGAAGCCAAATGTCTAATCCTTCCACAATTTTAAATTTGGGCCAAAACATATATCCAGACAATACTATGATTAGGATACTTCAGGATCGGCTTTATTTTGTTGAGCACTGGTGGAGCTAGAATTCTCCTGCTGGATTTGATTATATGGCTTGATGGATTGCCTAAGACTATACTAGAGTGGCAATGGCTTTCATATAATAAGCTTCCAATGAATATGTGGATTTAAATGGGGAAAAATTAATAAGAAAGACTCATTTTAATATTCTTCCTACCACTGTATTGGTAACAAATTCCGTTCTTTAAGTATCCCCAAAGATCTATCTGTTTCATTTCATGAATCAGTTTATAGCATGTGAGGCTACTATTTACCTACAACCAAATTCCCAAAAAATATCTTTATGAAAACGCCCTGATTAATTACAGAACTGAATATTTCTCATCCAATCTAGTCCACAACACTCCTCAAACAGAACCCCTCCCAGTTCGTGTTCAGCAATATTTCTCCCTTAAATGTCAGATCCTCGCAATTTGATGATGGCATCATCTTTCTGTGATTGAGATGCTATCTTGTATGTTTTGTCTTGGTTAATAAGAGTATAGGTAGTGGTTAATGAAACTCCCTACAGTGATAAAATATGACTTGTCAATTCAAGTTACTACAAAAGTCATCGAGCACATGGTTTTGTTTGATAGAAATATGTAATGATTCTGATATTAATCCCAAACCATCTCTATGTTCCTATTTCTTGCTTCCAGGTAGCTAAATAATAACTTAGAGCTCCTTGTGGCCACGAAGGAGTAAGAGCGCCTACAAGGTCATCAATACAGATGTAGTAAATGTCTTTCCTGAATAGCTCTGTAACCTGTCTTTCAGAAGGCCAGGTTTTAACACTCATGGGGTCAAGGCTATGGCTCAGGCAGGCAGAACAATGGGTCCTTGTACTCAATGGCTTTCCATTCGGGCATTTTGCTTTAAAATGGAAATTTTCAGCTGAAGTATGTGTATCTGCTTACATCCGTTATGAAAACTGGAACGGTGTTAGAGAAGAGTGTCTATTCAAAAAACAATTTGAAGATGAAGTTAATGAGCTTGAGGGAAAAAAGTTTAAAAGACAATTTATACTCCTTTTAAAACACAGAGATTTTAATTATGTTTAAAGAAATTTTAAAACACCTTTTCACTGTAGTTTTAATAGAGCCACATAGAGACAGTCCAGTGACTTAGTACTAAGCTAGTATTTGCAATGATCCCTGGGCTTCCCATATTCCTTAGGCTCCAGCTAGGGCAGTGAAAGCAGCGGGATTCAACAAGGGCTTCCCAGAGGGTGGGCCTGGGGGCAAGGTCACTCTCTGAGACATTTGCTGTGCCCCCAAACCTGGCATTTCTCATCGGAGTTCATCTTTTAAGATGTCAAAGTGCTTTTGCAGTGTTTTACAGTGTTTCCCATGAAAAGCATGTCACGTAAATCAATCATGGCTTCAATTTTCCCGTCAAACTTCTGTAACTTTAAACTGAAGCTTTCAAAATTAATCAAAAGAGTTACTTGATTTAATTTTTCATGTGAGGAACACACGGTTGCCTGTGTCTCAATTATAAAGATTTTAAAATAAATTTTGGATAATATATTTTTGCAGAAAGATTAAAAGGTGAATCTTTGTTTCTTCATCCTTTTTATCTTAATTGGTGCATAAATAACCAACTGTTTAGTAAACCCATTTATTCCTAAATTCTGTTGAAAACATAAAAATTGAAAGAAAAAAAAAGAAGTCACCATTCTTCAATCTTGATAAAGCTATGATTATGTTTCAAAAATGGAGTTTGGAGATTAAACACTCGGCGGCTGCTAACTGAAATACTGGTGGTTCAAACCTATCCAGGGGATTTGTGACAACCTGAATATTAGAGTTTAGAAAATCATACAGGGCATTTCTACTCTGTCACATGGGATTTTTACAAGTTGAACATTGGCATGATGGCACCTGACAAGAAGATTCATTCATTTATCTAAATACCCATCCCCATGTTCTACCAAAATCTATGGAGCATCCCTATTTTCTTGGGTCTCTGGCTGGTGTTCGTGATAAAGAACCAATTTAGATCCAATTGATCTTTGTCTTCAAAGATTCTCATTCTCATGGTGAAGAAAGGCACATAAGTAGAAATCTAAAATATTGTGTTAGGCCCGGTTGATTAGAGAAACAAATTCAGAGACACATATATGTGTAAGAGAGGGTTTTATATCCATAGGTAATTATATATCAAGCAAACATCCAAAGCCAGTCCAGAACAAGTCCATAAGTCCTATACTAGACCATAATTCCCTCTTCAGACTCACGCAGCCACATGCAGTGATACAAAATGCAGGAAGATCACTGGCTGGTGGGTGCAAAGTCATGTGGCTCCAATGGCGATGGATGCATCTCCAGGGTTCTAGCAGGTCTCAGGCAGCTCTCCAAGTGGCTCCCCAGCAGGAAGGTGAACCAGAGAGAGGAAGTTCCCAGAATCATCCTTAAGAGACAGCCATGCCCACAGGAGGCCAGCAGGATCTGACCTGATTAACATCTAGACTCTACCTGTACACTTATTTATCGAGTTGATATGAAATTATGTAATTACCACAAACACCTTCACTTAGTGTGGTAGTTACATCATCTGTTGTCAACTTGAGACTATTAACAGTGAAGGAGTAGAATTTAGTCTGTCAATCAGGTCACAACTTGATGACCTCATTTGGAGGTACTAAGGAGATAAACAGCTTGCTGGAGGTGGGATACACACTCACTCCCAGAGAAACATTCCTGCTGACAAGACACATGGAGCTACACTAGAGCCCTGGAGCTGGAGAAGCCACGTGGTGACCCACCCCTGCCAGCAATGAGATGTGTCCACTGCCACTGGATCCACAAGACTTTCCACCCACTGGCCTGTGATCTTCCTGCATTTGGAATCATTGCATATGTTGTGTGAGTCTGAAGAGAAATTTATGGATTGGTATTGGACATATGGGCTAATATCGGACTTACGGACTTGATCTCAACTGGGCTGGATGTTTACTCAATATACAATTGCACTTGGATAAAGAGTGCTCTCTTGCACACATATGAATGTCTCTGGATTTCTCTAGTCAACCCTGACTAACACACTTAGGGAAACAATAACCACTCTAACAGTGAGAGCAGAGAGGAGGAGTTGGAATCCAACCTGGGGAGCAAAGCCAAGGAAGTTGTGGAAGGTTTCCTAAGAGGGCTGTCCCTCTGAGTTGTAAAGAGTGAGTAAGGACGGGCCTAGCACCCTGAAGAATTAGGAGTGCACTACAGACAGAGAAAGCCACGAGAGGCCAAGTGTGTTGAAAAGACATGCAATTCTGACAAAGAACACTCAGGTATCACCAAGGGGAGCCCAGTGGGACAAGGTCAGAGAAATGAGCAGAAACTCGATTGTGAAAGGTTTTTGTGATTAAAACTTTTGGAAAGTATAAATTTTAAAAGCTATCTAATGGTCACCATGAGCTAGGCGCTGATTCAATGTCAGCTAACAAAACAACCTTATTCTGTCATGTCAGTGACCTCTAATCTACATACCTGTTTCTCTAGTAGTCGACATTTAGATTAAACATATTTCTTCATCGATATAAAGCTTTTGTGTGGTAATACTCTTTGTGCAAATACTTTTGTCTATATCTTGACTACTAGGAAAAATATATTAACCAGACACTTTCAACAGCAGTGAATAGAAAAATCAATTCAAATCGGCTGAAATCACAAAGGGAACTTATTGGCTCCTACAATTAGAGGTCAGGGAAGGTTTCAGGGTTGGTTGAGACATCCGCATAAAGATGTCACCAAACATCCAGTGTCTGTCTCTCCGCCATGCATCTTCAGAGTCAGCTTCCTGTGCAAGCCAGCTCCCCTGGGGTTGTAGAGTGGCTGTCAGCAGCAATCAAAGCTATGTGATTTCTAGCTTTGTCCAATGGGAGCGTCAAACAAGTGTCAAGCAAGAGACCACGCATGGCTCAGCCAACCATGAGTTAATCCCCGAGGTCACAGGGAACAGCAGGCACTGATCTTTGGATCAGGTTTGGATACCTAACTCAGTATTGATGACTGCCTCCTCAATGTTTAATGCTCCAATAGACATAGGGCCAAAATATATGAACAGAAAACTCTCAAGTATTAAGGATATGTAACATATTGAAGATTTTTCTCAATAAGCCAATAGTAATAAAGAAATTATGTCTTCCTTGAAGCTTCATAAAAATTTTCTGTGAGACTTTCTGAGTTTTGTAGCTTGCCCCCGCCCCCTCCCCCCCCAAAAAAGTTTTAAAATACTCCCTGAGATCATGAAAATAATACAAGTAAAAGTGTTTCTTTTCTATAAATATAACAAATGGCACCATATCTTCCCTATGTTCTAACATTTTAGTATTTTTTTGCCTAACAAAATACTGTTTCACATATTTTATTGTCATTTCATAGAGAACTATTTCAATCTTTTTAACAATACAATAATATTCCATTGTATGGATCCACAATAATTTATTTGGCCATTATCTTTTGGGAGATGTTTAAGTTGTCTTAAAACTTAACCAATCCCTTAAAAAACACATTTAGTTTAAGCTTGGTCTTTATGTAGTGAAATAACAGAAAAGTTTTTAATCCAGTCACTTCATGCCTTTATCCTCCTCATTTTGGGTATCCCATTTCTATGCTGCCCACTTACATCAACCCAGTGCTTTGAGGAAACAAGAATGTTCTCTATGTGAAGATTTTTCTTTCAAGTTGGAATCTTGTGAGTCTGTATTCATTAGCAAAGTCAAATCAGGACAGGCCATCCATAAAGTCAGCAGCAAAATGCACCAATTCAGAAACTCAAAAATCTTATCTTCATCTGTTTGGGTTGTAGTCCACTCAATGTGAGCTGCCACCATTAGCCTCAGCAGGGTGCCCATTGGCTGCCTCGCTTTTCAACCATGAGCTCCATCACAAATTCTCAGCAACACTAGTCCCCTTGTTGTTTTTTCTAGTCTCTGTGAACCAAGTCCACGCGTTTCAGTGGCAAGACTCAACTCATCTCTCTCGCAGTATTTCTCCCACTTCCACCCAACAAGTGTACCCAGGTGGTCACCTAGCAAGCATTTTAGGATGCCTGCTGGCTCCCTTTAATGTTCAATCCTAGAGAGTTCCTTCATGATTCCGGATGTTGCCAGCTTCAGGAACACCACTAGTTCAAAATTCAAAAAGCGAAAGTTTCCTTCTTCTTCTGCTGCTGCTGCTGATTTTTTCAGCCTTTCAATAGCCCCATAGGTGAGTCTCTTCAAATGTAAATGTCCTGAGTACTCCAAAGCCCCAGTGGGATTATCTATTCAGAGCCTTCTTTGCAGGATATCCTAACACATTTAAAGATTCAAATTGATGGCTGAAGACAACAAGCTTACAAACTCTATTTTCACTTCCCAATAATCATTTCTATCAATCATTATATCTATAACAATAGGCTGAAGAAAACAGGCTGAAAATACTAAACCTAGTATAGCCAGATTCTAAACTCAATTCTTAAACCAGTGAAATTCTATCCTTCTCTAAATTTATTTTATCTAAACTAGTCCATTGAAAAGAAATATGGCCTTAGGTCTCTGACTGCATCCACCCCGGGAGGGGGGGGTCTTCTGTCAGCCATTTTGACTAAGCAGCATAGTTTCAAAGGAGAAGTTGAAGGGGAGATTTCTCTCCCTTAGCTCACAATTTACATTTATCACATTCATTTTTTCCATTTCAGACAGGATTAACCAAAGACAAATTCTATGAATCAAAACTGTCACTTCCTATGGCCTTTCCAGAAGACAAGTAAGTAAACAGTGTGGCTCTATCTGACCTTGAGCTCAGCAGAAAAACTACCACGAGGCAGAGGTCAAACAGACATCCACTCTCCATCCTCATGATTTGTTTCTCTAGAACCCCACTCCTGGTACCATAATGTGTTAGGCCGGGTTGCCTAGAGAAACAAATCGAGGGACACTTATATGAGGCGGTAGCCCCCCCCTGCAATGGAACTTTTTTCAAAGCTATGTATTTAACATTTTTTTACAAAACAACCTTATCACCTTTAAAGGACTCTCTATTATGCTTAATATATTTGTCAAATCTGTGATTCCATTCTTGGAAACATTTTTCAAACTCATCTGTTTGGAAGGCTGAAAGTACCTCCCTTATTTTTTTCTTCACCTCTTCCATGTCATCAAATCACTGTCCTTTCATAGCCCGCTTCATTCTCTGGAACAAACAGAAGCCTCATGGAGTGAGATCAGGTGAGCAAGGTGTGGAGTACTAGAGCGACATGCTGTTTTTTGCCTAAAACTGGCACACTGAGATGGCTGCTTGAGTGAGCAGGTGTATTGTTGTGGTGGCACAATCAGTCCCCTGTCTGCCACAAATAAGGCCTATTTTGTCACACATTGTTAACACAAATTTTCAGCACCTCTAAATAGAAAGCTTGATTAACAGTCTAACCTGGTGGAATAAATTGCAAATGCTCTATCCCCCTCACATCATAAAAAAAAATGAGCATCATCCTGATCTTTGATTTCACTTGGGGGTGTGGTGATGAGGGTGTCTTCCATGGGCTTGATTGATGTTTGCTTTATGGGTTGTAAGACTAGCACTGGGGTCTTGTCACCAGTGATGACCTGGAAAAAAAAAAGTTGTGTCGCTTCAGAGCTGTTCTTTCAAAGCACGGCATGTTTCCACTCAACGCTCTTTGTGCAGGTCAGTCAGAACCCAAGGCACAAATCTCACAGCGACCCTTCTCATTCCCAAATCTTCTGTCAGAATTCGCTGAACTGAGCTCCAAGATAGTCGAGATAACTTCAATGGTCTGTCGGACGTCTTTGAGCACAAGTGCACACATTTTGTGAACATTTTAATCTTTTCAGGAAGTTGATGGATGTGTAGAATGACGTTTGTCATCCATCGACATTTCACCTCTTTTGAAATGAGAAAAACATTCATACACTTGAGTTTTTCCCATATTGCTGTCCTTGTAAACTGTAAGTTTCACAGCCACATGCTGTTTTCTTAAATCGACCATCAAAAAAAAACAGGGTCGAGCGAAACTGCTTTTATGGAAATATTTACTGTGAACAGAGAACCTCCCCGGGCGACTGGGTGCACTGGGTGCACTAACTCAAAGCGAGTTGCTTGATGCTTGAAAACGTCTAGAAAACTTTACAGCACTTAAAATTTTGCAGAAATGCTATTACATGACTTACTAGCATGCACTAGATGCACAGAATAATTTTATATATCCCGAGTGCTATGTTTTCAGTATCACAGTACTATAACTGAATACAAATACATGTAGGCTCTTTTTTTGTATACCTATCAACACATTGACACTCAAATTTTATTGAGACATTTGGTATGTAGTGGTAATTTTAAAATTTGCTTTTTTCTTGCACACTAGTATGGTGCTAGTATAAATGAAATGTCCATTTGCTTCTCCCAGTTTCTATGAGAGAAATCAGGTGTATTGAATACTCTCCGCCCCCCAACCCAAAGCATCTCCTGTCAACTCCGCCGCCCCCCCCCCAACCAAGATCATATTCCTTTTTGTGCTTCAAAGATTTGTTTAGGTCATTCTTGTGATTATGTTTATGATATAGACTTGTTTATCCTACTATAGCATTATGAGTAGTTATCACATTCTAAAATGCCAGATACTGTTTAATTGTAATGGTGCCTACTTTTTTATCGGAACTATTCATACTTTATTACTGTAAACAACTTTGATCATAATGATGCCATTCAAAAGAGCTGATCAAGCTGAGAAAAATGACACTACAGTCGTAAAGTCACTCTATATGTAGCTATTAACATTTTATAGTGCATATATGGAAAAGCGTTTTAAGTCGGAGGCATAGACAAATGAGAAAATTAATTTTAAGCACAGGCCTCTCTATCCCATTGTAGATTATTAGAAATATGCTAGTTAAATAATCACTGCCAGCAGATACTCTTAGATTCTAGCAGATGACCTTCAATGCAAAGGACAACCTATGCTGGTGTGTTTGCATTAGAGGGATTCAAAGCTTCTTACTTTGCCAGGATAGAAAACAAGGACTTTCGTCCCTACGAACACGTAAGAAAGAAATAGGCGGTAGCTTCACTTCAAAGCTATTCTCTGGTTAATATACCAGAAGGACAAGGTTACAGACGAGGAGTTTTAAGAGACACATTCTCATGGCACTTCTAGGATCTAACACTCTCTGCAAATGAAACCAAAGACACTTCTGGGCTCTGTCTGAGCGAAAGGAGAAGTATGCCAGAGGATTTAGCCCTTGACATGGGAAGGCTCTAATCCAGTGGTGAAGAGATGAGATAAACACACAAACAATTAGAGTCTAAAATTTCAATTCCACCAACATTTAAATGACAGCGTGACAACAGAAGCAATTCAAGGCCATTTGTGCACACAATGGCCAGACAAGTTAGTGAGGAATAACCACTGCCGGCATTCTGCAGGCAGAGCTGGTCTTCAAAGCTGGTGGTCAGAAATTATATGAAGGAGCTCTTCAGCCGAGCCTCGAAAGACTGGCCATCATGACAGCTCACACTTAGTGATCATTTTGTAGAGGGCAAGGAATTACCTGAAGCTATGGGACAAACAGGCTCAACTTCCTATACTATCAATGTTGCTTAACAGAAAGAAACTTAAAAATAGCCTTGTATCAAAATAAAATGGGCATTTATTATCATTATATTGAAACGAATACTAATAATGAGTCTAGGCAGTCCCTGATGTCTGAATGACATCTGTTTCTATTTGTGTTTTTCAGAGTCTGTTCGTAAATTGGAAAACAGGTTCCTATGTAGCCTTAGTGAAATACGGGAGAAGGTTGGCAGCCTTGTGCATATTTCAAACTCTGGTCGTGACGCATGTCAAAGTGAGTGTGATGAAGAATTTGTTTAAAGTATGGATTGGTTTTATTGTTTAAAAACGAGAGCTAATTATAATAAATGATACTATTACATTTACATCGAATGAAAAAAAATAACGACAAGAAGAAAGAGAAGCTTTCTATTCCTATGAAGAGTTACAGGCTCAGAAATCCACAGGGACAGTTCTACATTTTCCTTTTATTTATTATTATTATTATTATTGCTACAAAATCATAGAAACATTTATTAAACAAAAATATTCAAAATGTGAAGCCATTGTTCCTCAAATACTCCCACATATGCATGTATACTTCTCCCCCTCCCAATAGTTTTACTGAGATATAGTTCACATATCATACACTCCCATAGTTTAGTCATATTTTAAAAGGGCTGCATATACATCACCAAAATCAGTTCCAGTACTCTGTCTTCAACGGTTGCTTTGTGTCGGAATCAACTCAATGGCAGTGAATTTCATTTTGGAGGAGTTTCCTATAAGTCAATGTTTCTGAGATTGCTTATATTGTGAATCCCTGGTGCTGGAGATGAACTAAGTGCTTCATCTATCCTTGCTTATGTCAGGAGTCCCTGGGTGGGGCACAGGGGTAAGGGCTTGATGACCACTAGAAAGGCCAGTGGTTTGAACTTTTTCATAGCAGCCCTGGTGGCAAAGTGGGTCAACAGTTTGAAACCATCCACTGCTAGTTTCCTGCTCCTATAATGATGTACAATCTCAGGAACCCATAGGAGCAGGTCTACTCTGTCCTCTATGGTTGCTCTGAGTCGGACTTGACTGGGCGGCAGCAAGTTGAGATAGGCACCTTAAAAGAAAGATCAGGCCTTTTGTTTCTGAAAGGTCATAGCATTTTGCTTAACCAACGCACCACCGGGGATCCTTATTCTCTGCTAACCACTCCAAAATTAATACTTATCGATTATATGCTGAAGTACTAAACAACTTCAATTAAGCACAAAGAGTTCTTACTAGCGGTATTTCAAGAGCGAACAATCTCTTAATAACAAAGAGAATGATATTTAGGTATAGATGGCTGATTGGGCTGTGATGCTATTATTTTGGGGTATCACCTTTACCCGTACCCTTGAAGCAATAGAATAAACCATTGTGATGGCTGATTTTGAGCTTCAACTTGATTAGAGGATGATGTCTAGTTGTTTGGTAAAACCCTATTCTCAAAACCTGCCAAGCCCGGCTTGTTGTCATAGCGTCTAGTCTCACTCATACCCACCCTACAGGTCAGAGTAGAAAAAGTTGCCCCTTAGGTTTCTGAGATGGTAAATCTTTATGCGAATAGAAAGTTCTAGCTTTCTTCCATGGAGCAGAAATGATGGTTTCAAACACCTGACCTTTGGGTTAGCAGTCCAACTATGCCACCAGGGCTCCTCCACACCATTCTGGTTGTGATAAAGTAACCTCATGCGATGGAATTGCCCTTGAGTAAAGCAGATCGCCTTCTGTGACATGGGCAGGCCTCAATCAACCAGTTGGCGACGGTGACAGCAAAAACACCATTTTCCAAAGATGTGTGCCTCCTCTGGACTAGAAATAGACATTTTACTAAAGCACTCTTCATCTTTGCTCTTCTCATCTGATCTATAAATTTGGGGAACAGGGCTGTAGGAGTATCTGACCAGTCACTCAACCTAGAGAACTGGGAGATGCCAGCCATTCCCCTGCCCCCCCTCTTCCCCACTACACACACACAGACACACACACACACACACAAACACAATCTTTGTGTTAGTCTGGGTAACTAGAGAAACACACCCAGAGACACTCATATGTGTGTAAGAGAGAGTTTTTTATATCAAAGAGCAATTGTATATTGAGAAAACATCCCAGCCCAGTCCAGATCAAATACATAAGTTCAATATTAGCCCACATGTCCAATACTAGTCTATAAATTCCTCTTGAGACTCATACAGCACATGCAATGATTCCAAATGCAGGAAGATCACAGGCCAGTGGGTAGAAAGTCTTGTGGATCCAGTGGTGGTCGAAGCATTTCAGAACTGGCGTGGGTCGCCATGTGGCTACTCTGGCTCCAGGGCTCTGGCTGCCATTAGCATGGCTCTATGTGGCTTGTCAACAGGAAGGTCAAAGCTGAGACAGAGTGTGGCCTACTTCCTGGGAGGAAGAGAGGAAGTTCCCAGAATCCTCATGAGAAGGCCACGTCCACAGGCGACATCATCAGGGTGTGACCTGACTGACAGGCTAGACTCCACCCCTCACTCTTAATATCCTCATTTGACAGGAAATTATGTAACTACCACAGTTACTAAAGTCCAATTCCTTGAAGTAAGTACTCTTTTCTACCACCTCTCACCATGAGTAAGATAACCACTGTTGTGCATCATGTAAAAGATACCAAACTTGAGATCCTGGACAGTAATAGGAGTCTAGATGTACATCATCCATTTCCTTTATTCTCCAAACCACATCATCTGATAGTGGTGAAATGAAGGGGATCATGCTCGTCCCTTGTGGCTGTTATCATAGGCTGTGGAGAAATACCTGCAGCGTGTTTTTTTCCTTCCTCCTGAGACAGATACTTAAAAATGGTCTATTCAAGTCAAAAACATACTGTCGTTGAGTTGCTTGTAACTCAGGGTGACCCTAACCCAGAAAACAAAGCAGCAAATACTAGCATAGAGTCAACTCTTATGCATCTGAAGCCTAAATCCAAACCCCACACAAACCACTACCATTGAATTGATTCCAACTCAGGTGACCCCACAGAGGGTTTCTGAGGCTGTAAAGGTGTACCAGAGCAAAGCAGACTTCTCTTTCTCCAGCCCAGTAGCTGCTCACTTTGAAACCCAGCTTTGTGGTTAGCAGTCCAACCCTTGCCGGTCAGAACCACCACGGATCCTTCTGCCACTCACTGCCAGGGTGTCAGTTCTGATTCACACAGAACAAAATAGAACTGCCTTGGGGGGGTCCACGACTGGACTCTTTATGACAGTAGAAAGTCTTGTCCTTCTCCAACAGAGGCAGCCGGTGGTTTCGAACCGCTCAGCTTGCTGTTAGCTGCCCAATCCATAATCACAAGCTGCAAGGACCCTTAAAAGCAAACTATCATTTTTAATATTCAATATCTTAAAGATTTAGTGATCAGTGCCTCGATCAAGCCTCTTGGAAAGGTAGGTGGGAGATTCTCTACGGGGGTCACATTCATCAAAACAAGGTGAGCTCAGTTTCTGTGTAACACACTTGCCTTGGTCAAGGCGTGTGTGTGTGTGTGTGTGTGTGTGTGTGTGTGTGTGTGAGTGTGTGTGTGTCAGGATCTGAGAAACTCGGGGTTTCGGTTGGTATTTGCATGAGATGTCTGGAGATTTCTACAGAGGTCATACAAGTGCAATGGGAGTCCCAAGGTTAAAAACGTTCAAGGTGAACTACCAGCATGTGTGTGGGGAAGAAAAACAAGCAAGCAGCAAGGTTCCCTGACACTGACGGAGGACACGGATGTCAAAAGGGCTGAGAAAAGTCGATTATGGCAGATGTGGTTCAGTTAAAATGTAACATCTTATCCTTTGATCAATCTTTTGACCCATTTTAAAGCTGCTTCAGTTTTTAATATCTTCTGTTTTCTTATTTGATGGGAGCCTTCTAAGCTTTGCTTAGCGATTGTTGCTGTTTGCTTGCTTCCTGTTTGTGTTGTGTAATAATTTTCCGGAATTGAAAACCAAGAAAAGGAACCCCGGGGAAAAAAATGCCCCCAAGTGGGGAAGAAAAAGAAAAGGGAAGAAGGGGGGGGGCCGGCAAGGAAAGGAAAAAGAAGCCAAAAAAGAAGAAGAAAAAAAATGTTCTGAGATTGTTGTAATGATGGCACCAATCTTCTTAAAATGATTGGATGATTAAATTGCACAGTATGTGATGTAGATGAGAATAAATCTGTAAGAAAAGAAAGAGAGGAGAGAGCGAGATTCAGAGGTAAAGTCATCAAACAATTAAATAAACTTCTCCGTTGACAATGGCGGATGGGGGAAGTAAAGGCCAAAGAGTCTAGAACTTCAAGCCTGGTGTCAGAAGAAGTTACTTTCCGGTAACCTTGCACTTCTTTCCAAAAAGCCTCCAGCTATGCAAAGATTTCTAGTAGCGGGTGTGAAGCAGTGCTGCGTGGGTTTGAGGTCAACCACAAGACTTATAGCCTAGGGCCCTGTTTTGAATCCTGATGAGCTCAGCCTAAGTAGGTCTATAGTCTTTCCTAGCTCCTGACAGCCATGAATTCAGATTTTTTCGGTGTGTGTAAACCTTGCATTATAACAGTGATTGTACCTTCTCCAGTAGATAAGTTGGTGAAATGGATGGCAACATAAGAAGTATGTTGTCCCTGATACTATTTCAGTTCTTAGTTTTTATACATAACTGAAAAGACAAACAACATACTGTTTTGGGAAAATCTGCTGCACAAGATCTCTTTAAAGCGTTGAAGAGCAAGGATGTCACTTTGAAGACGAAGATGTACCTGATCAAAGCCACGGTATTTTCAGTCACTTCAGACACATGTAAATTCTGGACAATAAATAAGGAAGACTGAGAAGAACTGATGCATTTGAATTATGGTGCTGGCAAGGAATATTGCAAGTACCACGGCCTTCTAGAGAATAAACAAAAGTGTCTTGGAAGAAGCACAGCTAGAGAGCTCATTGCAAGGGAGGATGGTGAGACTTGGTCTAAGGTGCTTTGGATTTGTGATAGGGCGGGACCAGAACTTGGAAAAGGACATCATACTTGATCAAGGAGAAAGTCAATGAAGAAGAGGAAGTTGCTCAATCAGATGGATCAGCCGGTGGCTGCAATAATGGGCTCAAGCATAAGCATGATTGTGAGGCGGGCACAGGAGTACGAAGCAGCTTGATGTCACCCGACAGCAGCAACAATACAAACAATCTTTTACAGGATTAACAAATATTCATTGGGATTCGGCCAGTAATCAAATATGGATTTAAATGTCTTTGCCAAAAAAATCCAACTACCTTGTCATCAAGTGGATGCCAACTCATAGGCACCCTATAGGACAGAGTTTGGCCAGTGTAGCACCTTTCTCCCATATGTAACCTTTGGACAAACAAGAAGGTTTGCTGCTAATCCTGTCATTCTAAATTTCAAAAAGGACTTAAAAGGGT
The DNA here is from genome assembly GCF_000313985.2 of Echinops telfairi. NCBI lineage: Eukaryota > Metazoa > Chordata > Mammalia > Afrosoricida > Tenrecidae > Echinops > Echinops telfairi. The sequence goes on from NW_022106471.1 coordinate 13,939,739, forward strand.
GAGTTCCAAATTCATTTTGGCCCACCCAGATGAGCTTGCTCGAGAATACCTATAAGAATTGATTTAATGCCACTTTTATTCTTTAAAATAAGATGACCAAATTCATTGGTAACAATATCACATGAGGACGCTCCTTAAGGTTGTGGAAAAATGAAATTAAAAGATGATGGGATTTTTTCCCACAGTTACTGAAGCCCCCTTATTGTTATGGGCATGCATGCACAATATTATATTTTTAGCTTTAAGGATACATATTATGCATAGGTGCAATATAAATATGGTAAATGTTATATTTTTTCTCATAGCTCTTCCACTCAAGCAAAGGAATATAATACTCTCTCAACCTTGGGTTATTGAGCAACTGAGAACAAAACAAAGAAAAAGATAAAAATTATTAGATGACCCATAAACCAATTCTAAAATAAATAAGAGCTAAAATAACCAGTAATTCTTTTTCTACAGCAAGACCATTTTTGTATTTGATCTTCCTTTAAGGAGTTATTTTTCATTCATAGCACCATTGTAAATTATGCACAGCAGACTTCTTCATTTATTAGGTTCGGGTCAGAGAGTGATTGTATTTCAGCAGTTGGTATTCAGGGACTTTGTAATTTATGAGGTTTATTAATTTAGCAGATTATTTGCTTAAGACGCCACTATCCCGCCACCAGACTATCGCTATGCGAATTTCTCGTTAACTTCGTATTTTCCTGGGAAGACTCAGTATGTAGGACATGCTCATCTTTCTCAAAATTACATAAATTCTGCAAAATTGAGCCCAGAGGAAGTGTCTGGGAGGGCAGTGAAAGCAATGTTTGCTCCTCTGATGAATGTTGAGCTGAGCGGGTGGGAGATGGGGAGTTAAATGCTGAGGGACAGTGTGGTTCTCTTGCTGGGGAAGATTCGACAGGGAGTGAAAATTGAACGACCAGCCTAAAACCTATATTGGAAGGGCTTGCAGAAATAGGCCCCCTAAAGATACCAATTAAAAAATGGGAGAATAAAAGGAATAGAAATGATAACAAGGAAGCTATTCAGGGATTTTATAATTTATGAGGTTTATTAATCTAGTAGACTATTTGTGTATGATGCCACTATCCCTCCACCAGACACGTGAAACAATGTTCTCTGTCATTGGCCATTCTAGAGATGTCAATCAAAATCACAAAGAGATACTCTCTCGACCCAGCAAAAATGGCATCAAGCAGATGAAAAAAACAGTGACAGATGCTGGTGAGGCTGTGGAGAGACTGGAGCTTTTATGTCCTGCCAATGGGACGGTAGCATGGTACAACCAATATGGAAAATGGAACGGCATTCCTTAAAAAGCTAGGAATAGAATACTATCTGCAAGCCCACAGCGAGGTATATGACCTGCGGTGCAGTGATAGACACATACCACACTTTATTGCAGCATGGTTCACCATAGCAAACAGACATAAAGAATCTAAATGCCCAACAATACATGAATGGGTAGAAAAGCTGTGGTACACATACACACTGATCAAGGACAAGGATGAATCTGAGGAACATCTCAAAACATGGATGAACCTGGAAGACATTATGCTGAGTGAAATAGATCAAACCAAGAAGACAAATATTATATGCTATCACTATTATCAAAAGTCAGCCATAGGTTTACATACAAACATACACTTTGACAGGATGGGTGTAAAAGAAGCACTGCCTAGACAGTAGATAAGAGTTACTATTGGTGTAGGGAAAGACAATACATACTCTGGGCGGAGTCAGCACAGTTGGGACCAATGCAAAAGATGATGAGAAGTATTTAAGAATAAGGGCGAACTTCGGTAGATGCTGTAACAAAGGCAGTCCTACAACAGCATGGCTAACGAGCACATGTGAGTAGAATCATAGGCAAACACGCATGCTAAACAGGTGAGGGAGATTGTGCACGAGTACACCTGCATACATCTATAGGTATGGTAGTGGATAATTGTACATACCTACAAGGGTATGTCCAAATGCATTGCCACAAAATTGTGTTTGTATTAAACAATATCAAAATGTGAAGATGTTGGTTCTTGACAGAGCCTCTGCCTAGGTCTATGCACGTCTGAAGGAGATGTTTCCGTCTCACTAGCCCTTCCCTGAAGAACTGAAATGGTAGCCTGGGCATTCTCGGGGCCCTGGCATTGTCTTCCTACAAAATGTTTTCAAGCTGGAGAACAAAAAAAAATCTGAAGGGACAAAACCAGGGCTGTAGGGTGAATGGCTGAGGTCTTTCCAAGACATTCTTCTCATAGGGCTGCCCTTGCTTCTCTCACAGAAAGGACAGGTGCATGAATGACAGCGACGGGAAAACATTCCTCAAGGACACTTTCCTGGCATGTTTCTCAACTATGCAGTTTTCAGTTTCCATCAAACATCTTCATACTAAGCACCCGTCATTGTCCTATGTCCTTTGAAACAATCTATGAAGTGACCCCTTGAAAATCGGTCCAAAATAGATAACCTTCAAAAATCATTGTTTTGATTAGAACTTTCTTTTTGAAGGCCACTAACTAGACTGGTTGCTATTGGTAGGTGTCCCTGAGTTGTTTACAACCCACAGCGACTTTATGCACAACAGTCCTGCCCCACCCCCCACTTGTCTATTTTTGCAGCCCCAGTGTCAATCCATCACCTTGAGGACCTTTCCTCTTCTCCAGGGACTCGTTTCTCCTGACCACATGTTCCAAGTACATAAGATGAAGTCTCACCCTCCTTGCCTCTAAGAGGTAGTCTGGCCGGACTTCGTCTAAAACAGAGCAGTTTGTCCTTTTAGCAGTCCATGGTACTTTCAATATTCTTCTCCAGAACCATAGTTAAGATGCATCGATTCTTCCTGAATCATCTTTATTCAATGTCCAATTTTTATATGCCCATGAAGCAATTGAAAATACTTGGTTTGGGTCAGGCGCACCTTAGCCCTCAAAGTAATTTCACTGCTTTTCAATATTCTAAAGAGGGTTTGTGCTGATTTAGGAATTCACCTAATGCAACATATCTTTTGATCTCTTCACATAACCATAACCATAGATTGTGGATCCAAGCAAGATGAAATCCTTGACAGCTTCAACCTTTTCTCCATTTATCATGATGTTACCTATTAGTACAGATGTGAGAATTTTGCTCTTCTTTACATTGACTTTCAATCCGTACTGAAGGCTGCACTTCTTGATGGTGGTAGTTACATAATTTCATGTCAACTTGATAAATAAATGTAGGAGTGGACATAGGCTGATGATGCCTCTTTGTGGACATGGCCTTCTCATGAGGATTCTGGGAACTTCCTCTCTCTCTCTCTCTCTCTCTCTCTCTCTCTCTCTGCCTTCATCTTCCTGGTGACAAGCCATGGTGAGACTTGCTGAGACCTGCAAGAGCTCTGTCTCTCTGCTTCACCTTCCCGAAGAGGAGCCGGATCAGAGCTGGAGCCGCTCTCTCTTACACACATATGAGTGTCTGGTCAACCCGGCCTAAGCTTTGCTCTTCGTCAGTGAGTGCTTCAAGTCCTCTCTGTTTTCAGCAAGCAAGGTTGCATCATCTGCTGATTGCAGGTTGTTAATAAACCTTCCTCCCATCTTGATGCCACATTCCTCTTCACAGTAAGATGGTTATTATGGAGAGAACTTGTCTAAAGATATTCATTGATTGGAGACACATTTTTAAACACATTTTGTGTGGAATAAACCATGCATGTATGAACTAGAATTCTAGTAGTGATATCGTTTAAATTTACCCCTGTATTTACAAATGCTGTATGCGTAGTCATATGAAGGGCAAGTTATAGAAACTTCTTAGAAATGATTTAACCACTCTAACTGAAGGTTAAGAATCATAGCCTCAGGCCACATCTAGGTAAAAAAGCCAAACACAGTTTATAAAGGTAATGTCTGGTGAGCCCAGCCATGTTGGAGTCTTAAAAGCTCATAAATCACTCTTATCACAGTGATTCCAATTCATAGTAATTCCATATACAATTTCCAAGTTTTTGTAAATCTTTACAGGAACACATAGGTTCATCTTGCTTCTATGGAACCGCAGCTTCACCCTGTGGTTTGCAGTCCAGGGCTAACCTGACGCGGCATGACCACACCTTGCTAGCCGCCATCCAGGAAGCAGCTCCTGCTCTCCTCCTGCGTGGGCCCGAGGAAGGCGAAGAACAACTCAAGAGACAAGTCCAAGGGAGTACTGGCCCACCTGGCCAACAGCTTCCTCAGACCTGAGGCCCGAGAAACGAGACGGCGTCCAGTTACCTCTGCAAACGGTTCGGACCAAGACTGCAAGAGTAGGTAAAAGTTCAAGGGGCTACGTTTCAAAAGAATTAAAAAGAAAAGTAGAATAAACTTCACAGCCTAAAAAGACCAGCTATACCAGTCACAAAAAGACTAGAAGAGCCATGACTATTGCCCTAACTTGAAACTGAAGATACTGCCAGAAGACATCTTCCAGCCTAATAAGAGATACCATGTACACTCAAGTATAACCCGGACCAAATATCAGCCGAGGCACCGAATTTTACCCCAAAACTGCATTAAAAATGTACTGAAAAACTTGACTTATACCGTATACTGTATATACGAGTATATATGGTAATAGACAGACGGTCATGCATTGGGCTGCAATCGGCAAGGCCCATCATTCGAAACCACCAGCCACTCTGCAGGAGAAGGACTGGACTTTCTTCTCCTGTAAAGAGTTACAGTCTCGGAAACTCGCAGGGTCAGTTCTACCCTGTCCTAGAGTCGCTATGGGTCGGCATCGGCTTGATGGCAGTGAGTTTGGTTTGGTTTTATATGAACAACAACACGAAAAATCTGGTTCTCAGAACAATCAACTATACAAGACCAACAGGCCATTTGTCCAAAATCAGAGATGAGAAGACTGGCAGGGTGGAACAGGAAAACAGATGGAAGACAATGGAAAACCCAGGGTGGAAAGAGAGTGCTGACATATTTCTGGGGTGGCAAGCACTGTCATGGGATAATTTGTATATGAACTATTCATGGGGAAAGCAATTTACTCTGTAAATAGTCCCCCCAAACACAATGTGATTCTAAGAAAGAAAAGAAAAAGGAAAGATTGCGATCCCAGGCTTCTCATGTCCTCAATCCACCAGTTTCTTTTCTATACATTATTGAATTGAGGTCATAATCCTTTGGAGGTTAGGCCTGGAAATCTCGAGCTATCCTTTGGTCTTTTAAAACTAAGCTAAGCACATGATTTTAATGTGATAACATTGAAATTTAATATTAATTTCTCATCATGTAGGGCTTTAGTTTCCAACTCTACGTAACAGAGACTGATTGTAGCTTGCTCTATTCTCATTTTTCCTTTTCTATGTAGTTATTTTAAATGCTCACTAGTTTTCTTGAAACTTAGCAATCAGATAAAACTGCCCTGATTGATGTTACAGAATCCTGGATTTCCTCACCATACCAAAAGAAGCCTTCCTCGTTATCTCTGGTCTCTTCAGCTAGGCCGTGCTCACCTTCAGGTAAATGTACTTATTCCCTTATCTTCTCCAATCAGCTGCCCACTTTCCTCTAGCCAAGCTTGGCTTTAAATTGACAAGATCTCCAATCGTCTCTGTGATTTCCCTGTTGAGTGCAGCTGGGTCCCTTTCCGTTGAAAAGAAACAGGTGTGGGGGTAACTCTGCTCAACCTTTAAAAAATTGCTGTCATAAAAGCGAAAGATGGAGTGGTGACTTAAATCTTTTTTCTTTTTCTTTTTTTCCATTGACAGAAACAGCATACAGGAACCTTGTGCAACGTAAAATAGGCTAATCACACAGTGTCAGGCTTGCTGGCTGCCTCCGTTTGGTCTTCGTTTTCTGGACAGGAAGAAACTTTGCTTTTCAAGCACCGAGTTTTCAAAAGTTCAGAACAGACTTAGAAAATTAGCGGCTATCAGGTCAGAAGGGAGTGTTCGTTTTGAATCCTTCCCAACGTGGAAAACATCAAGAGATGTTTGTTGTATTCGAGGGAGCAGTGAACTAGAAATTAAAAAGCTGGGTCCTAAGTCCTTCCTGACATTAACTAGTTGAGAGATCTTTCACAAGTCATCCAAACCCTGTGCATCTCAGGATCCTCATCTGGAGGAGAACCGTAGAGCTAGATCCTCTCTAAGTCACATTAATAGTGTGTTGTTGTTGTTGTTGTCAGGTGCCATTGAGTCAGTCCCAACTCATAGCAGCCTGTGCACAACAGAAGGAAACTGCCCCGTCCGGCGTTCTTATGTGTTAGCCCATCGTTGTGGTCATGCATCCATTCATCTTGGACCCTCCTCCTCTTGGGAGCTCCTTCTCTTTACCAAGCAGAATGTCCGTCTTAGGGCTGGTCTCTCCTAACAGCACATCCAAAGTGTGTGAGAGGGTGTCTCATCATCCTTGTCTGTGAGGGGCATTCTTGCTATACTTCTTCCAAGAGCTGCTTGCTCTTTTGGTAGTCCAGGGTACTTTCAATACTCTTCGCCAGCACCACATTTCCAGTGCATCCATCTTTCTATGGTCTCCTTTAGTCAATATCCAACTTTCACTTGCATATGAGGCATCTGAAAATACCATGGCTTCTGTCAGGTGCACTTCAAAACTTTAAAAAGGTCTTTGTGCAGCGGATACCCCATATAGTACTTCTTTTGATCTCTTGACTGCTGCTTCCAGGAGCACTGATTGTGGATCCAAGCAAGGTGAAGTAAAGCCTTGACAGCCTCAGCCTTCTCCATTTATCATGATGTTGCCAATCGGTTCGGTTGTGAAACTTTGGGTCTTCTTCAATTGAGTTGTAATCCATAGTGAAGGACGCAATTCTTGCTCTTCATCAGCAAGTGCCTCTTGTGTCATCTGCATATCACACTTTGTTAATAAACCTTCCTCGAATCCTAATGCCACATTCTTCTTCATCTAATCCAGCTTCAGTGACTATTTGCTCTGCAGGTTGAATAAGTATGGTGAGATGATACAACTTTGACACACACATTTTCTGATTTTAAACCATTCGTGATTGCACAACTGCTCTATGATCTATGTATCAGTTCTGTAGGAGCACAGTGAAATATTCTTTTTTATTTTTCCTCTAAGATTCTAAAGAAATAGGCCGTGGGGGGGAAGAGAAAGAATATAAATATATAATTGAATATAAATATATAATTGACCTAGGGGTCCATTAAGTGACAAGAGTTGGAATTAGAATCAGGCCCCTTTACTCAAACACCTGAGATTCTTTCCCTGGCTATTGCTAGTGAGTCCAGTGCTTTGAGAGGTCCGGCCCTGGACAGCTTTTAGGTGTTCTTGTTTTTTGTACTAGCCTTACAAGTGCCATAGCTCCTCTGCTATTGCGAGTGGCTCTAGAGTTGACTCCAACTTTACAGATCACCACTGCCATCTAGATGACTTTGACCCAATTCCAGTACATAGTGACCCCCTAGGACAGAGAGATCTGCTCACGCAGCTTTTGAAGACAAATCTTTATGGGACTAGGATGCCTTATCATGTCTCATTGATCTCCCTAGGAGTGGCTGGTGGTTTTGAACTCCTGACCTTGTATTTAGCAGCAACTCAAAGTACGACCCACTATGTCACCAGGGCTCCTTACAGATAACAGAACAAAATCTTACTTAGTCTTGTGCCATATTCATTATCCTTTTTTTTCTTTCTTTTTTAATCAACTTATTGGGGTCTCGTACAACTCATTTACAATCCATACATTTGTGTCAAGCACATTTATGCATATGTTTTCTCAAAACATTTTCTTTCTACTTGAGCCCTTGGTATCAGCTCCTCATTTTACCCCCTCCCTCTCCCTTTCTCCTTCATTCCCTCCGTCCCCCTTGATAATTTATAAATTATTATTATTTTGTCATGTCTTACACTGTCTGATGTCTCCCTTCACCCACTTTTCTGTTGTCTGACCACCAGTGAGGTGGTTATATGTAGATCATTGTGTTCGGTTCCCCCTTTCTAACCCACCCTCCCTTATCCTCCTGGTATCACTACTCTCATTATTGGTCCTGAGGGGTTTATCTGTCCTGGATTCCCTTTGTCTCCAGCTCTTATCTGTACCAGTGTACATGCTCTGGTCTAGCCAGATTTGTAAGATAGAATTGGGATAATGATAGTGAGGGGTAGGAAGCATTAAAGAACTAGAGGAAAGTTGTATGTTTCATAGGTGCAATATTGTACCCTGACTGGCTCATCTCCTCCCCGCGACCCTTCTGTAAGGGGATGTCCAGTTGCCTGCAGATGGGCTTTGGGTCTCCTCTCCGCACTCCCCCTCATTCACAATGATATGATTCTTTGGTCTTTGATGCCTGATACCTGATCCCATCGACACCTCACAATCCCACAGGCTGGTGTGCTTCTTCCACGTGGGCTTGTTGCTTCTGAGCTAGATGGACGCTTGTTTACCTGCAAGCCTTTAAAACCCCAGACACTATCTCTTAGGATAGCCGAGCACCATCAGGTTTCTTCATCACATTTGCTTATGCACACATTTGTCTTCAGTATCGGGAAGCTGAGCATCATGGAATGCCAGGTTAATAGGACAAAGTGTTCTTGCATTGAGGGAGTACTTGAGTAGAGGCCCAATTTCCATCTGCTACCTTAATATTAAACCTACAAATATATGTACATAGATCTATTTCACCATCATCATATATATATATTTACATATGGACATGCCTGTATTTAGACCTCTATAAATGCCCTTTGCCCCTTAGTTCTTTCTTTTATTTCCTTTTACTTTTACTTTCCTCTTGTCCCTTCAGCCTTCATTTGGGTTTCAGTATTCCTCTTGGTTACATTGCTCTTGATCAAGACCTACCAGGCCTCCTACACCCTCCTCACCACCAATTTTGGATCACTTGTTGTTCCCTTGTCCCTGGGTTTGTTAACAGCCACTTCCTTTCCCCTGCCTCACCCTCTCCCATGTCCCCCGAGAACCGCTGGTCCCATTGTTTTCTCCTCCACATTGTCTATCCCGCCTATCTTATCCAGATAGACATGCAGAGATAATAATATGCACAAAAAACAAGACAGAGCAAAACAAAGCAACAAAAGAAAACAAAACAACAAAAAAGCCAATGACAAAAAAAAAAAGAAAAGCCTGTAAATTGTTCAAGGTCTGTTTAGTCATGTTTTCTGGTTGAGTATGATGGGGTGCCACATCCTGGCCCCAAAGTCTATTTTTGGAATTCCCTGGGGACTTCATTGCTCTGCTCCCCTTGCTGTTCTGTTGTAGGCCCTTAGTGCTTTGACTGGGTGTTGTGGGGTCAGATTGGGCACAATTCCTGCACTAGGTCTCCAGTGTTGTCCCTTGTAGTGTTATGGGTCAGTGAGGGACGCCATACCTCGTGGTGGGGCTGGCCCTATGGTCCTCTCTGTGCATTGGCTGCTCTGAGCAGGAATATCGTCCTCAGGGCTTGGTGGGCCAGGATGTGTTCCACTCTCTCTTCCTCCCCCTTCATTTTCTCCTGTGTGCACTGATCAGACATGTCCCTCTCCCTGAGCTGTAGCTTCAGGGCTGTCCTCTGAAGTGAATTCTTCTGCAGGGGCCATATTCATTATCACTGGTATGTTTGAGTCCATTTATATGCCCGTTCTTAGTGATTCATATTTCCTTCTGGTGTACTGAAAGCAAGAAAACCCAGGTACGGCCACCCTTACTTTTAAATAACACACTAGTTGTTTTTCTTCCAATACTAAATTTTTCATTCTTCTGGTAGTCCATGATATATTCAGTATTCTTTGCCAACACAACAATTCAAATACCTCAGTTTTCTTTCTTTCTTTTCTTATTCACCTTCCAAAGGCAAATAAAGGAATTAAAAAGACTGTGACGTTGTCAAGGGCTGTATCAAGGGGTTATCCTTGGTTTTTCAAAGTTTAAATAGGTCTTTCTGAAACAAATTTGCTTAAAGAAATAAATACAGTGCTAGGGATCTTGACTGCTCCTTCTACGGACATTGATAGTTCATTTAGATAAAACGAAATCATTGACTTCATTTTTTTTCAACTGGGTTCCCATCCTGGGCAAAATTAGATGCCCAGCTCTAATTTTGTTTTTTCTCCAGTCATACAGCTTTAAGACAGTCCTGCGAGCTATTCTCAACTCTCTACCTCAATTTCAACTGCACAGTGGGCATCTTCGTTCACGTATCTCTTAAACACTGTAAGTCAGTATTTCCTGTTGGGAATTTTCTTTCCCAATCTCCCCAAATTTGTTTCCCTTCTTAGATTCCCTTTCTTCAGTCATGTTTACACCAGTTTCCCAAGTCAGGGATAGGGGGCCTCTTTTCCACTCCTTTTTGGACACACACAGGTAAGGGATAGTTGGGTCTCTTTTAGTTGACGTCCAAACTCATTCCACTGTCCCTCTTCTCACTGGAGCTCATGCCCTCATGAGCTCTGCCCAATCTGTGGCGTGTTTGGCCTCCAGTCTCTCCTAGCTCTAACCCACCATCCCCAGGGCCCCCAGGGTCATCCTTAAAATGGCCAAACGCAAGTTCCTCTGCATGCAGAATTTTATCAGAAGTATGGGTGAACAAAATGCTAGGAACACCAAAGAAAGTTATGGGAGCAAATAGGATAAGGTTTAGACGATCCATACTTATTATAGATATGCGAAGTCGTAGATTTCTAAACATCCCCCCAAATATTAAATAGTCCAAAGCAAGTGCACATAAGTAAGTAGGGTTGAGAACAGATTTCCATCATCACAAATAGCTCTAAGAACAGTATAAATAAAATTAAACATAATGACATTTAGCTAATACAGCTAGTCTGTATCCATGTTTAGGGTTAAGAGGACTGAAAAATGCCTATTTGCTCAGTCATATTAAAATCTAACTTGCTGATATGCTGCCTCTCTCTAAATTGAGAGTTTCATAAGCACTAAAAATTGGCTGACCTACTTCACCATAGTAATTGAAAGGGATTATTACTGACAATTAGCAAGCAAGCAATAGTAATAGATAATTTTCTTTCCAAATATTTTGCAAGCCAGCACATTTTTTTTTTAAAGAAAACACATTAGACAGTTGTTTCTTGGCAAATTACAATGCATCTTTTATTCCTTGACAAATAATTCATACTGCAATATTTTTTTACAGCCCTTAATTCTAATGTGGCTCTTACATTCGTTATGTCTACAGATGCTTTTTCAGGATAAGTATTCAGTACAATGCATGGGGACTTAGTCACACAGCCCTCATTATAATTGATAGTCCCATGATCGTGGCCCGGGCAAAAGCTCAGGGAAGAGGCCTTTTATAGCCAGATTTGCCCTTGGAGGAAAAATGGGGTCATTTCCAATGTAAATGTTAAAATTCTACCAGCCTCAGATATTCTATTCTATCCTTTCCAAGATGTAAGTTTAAAAAAAAACCTTAGTAGAAATATATAGTAAAGTAATGGCACATTTACTGCATATCTTTCTCTTCCCATGTAATGGAGCAGAAATCACTTTATCTTTAGCAGAGGCGATGGAAGGTGAGAATGGGAGGCTTTAATGAGCCACAGTGTGTTTGTTATTGGACAATATTGGGATTTATTTTTAAAGAAATGATATTTTGAGTTTAAATTAATTCTTCATGCTCCTTGCGTTATATTTCAGGTCAACACACCATTGTTCAGCACTCAACTATTCTCTAATTGTAAGCTTTTTACTAATAGTTTCCGTAACTTCTTTTGTATCATTGTAAGGCTTAATGCTAGATATATATTAAAAGTGCTTGATTGAATTTGTCGTCTTTGAGTCTTCCTACAAAGACACATGAGTGGGTTCCTCAATGTGACTGGGTCAGTTTCTGAATAGATATAGTAGGAGTTACAGTATTTGCGAATCAAAAGCTCTGGAGGCAGTATGCTGTCCTTGGTTTGAATGGGAAAGCTTGGATTCTGTGTGAACATGGTTCCATTCATCTGAAATAGTATTCTGTAACTGTCGTATGAACAAATGAGTTAATAAATATTCTCCTCTCCATATTTTCCTCCTACTCTCCCAGTACTCTGTAGGATAAGCCTTTATTGCTCGGACTTAAGACACAAGCCACCCAATGCTGCAGTTTATCATGTGCGCCTTCTCTGTTCTGCCGTTCACAACACTCTACTTTCCAGCCATTGAGTTCAATGACCTATTGCAATGGCCACACGGAACTCAAACCACATCCACGATTAAAGGGTTTATTAGGGAAGTTAACAGGTGGCAGTGCAAGTGAGAAATGTTCCGAACACAGTTTTTCATCAGGGCGTTTTATGAACATCTTTCAGATCTGCTAATAAATGCCAAAAGGGGGTGTCAGCCTGCTGTAAGTCTTGACCTGGAGATACTCAGCTCAAGCTCCTTGGATCAGTGAGCCCAACTCCCTGAATTAAGCGCCCAGTGACACCCCTCTCCAGTAACCCACACGATAAAGGCACTCAGCTCCAACTACCCCAATTAAGTGCCCAGAAGCACCCCATTCCACAGTCCAGCCTCTTGACCCAAAGCATTTAGCTGTGCTTGGACTGTGGGTTAAGAATTCCACCAATCTGTCTCACGCTCCACTTCTGGATCTGCTTCTGGATCTCACGCTCCACTGCTGGATCTGCCACAGCTACCTGCTGGACCAGAGAGGTTGACTGCGCCGATCTCTCGGACTCTAGAGCAGGTGGTTCTGGCCCCTGGCACTTGCTCTGAAATGCCTCCTTCTGCTTCTCAGAGGGCTCATTTGCGCACAGAATAAGGACAATCCAATGAGTGCTGTTAACAATTACAGGTGAATCCCATCACCGTCGTCCTTACCCTGACTCACTGACTCACTGACTCGCTCCCTCTTCTTGGTGGATCCTGCCTCTGGCTCATAAACCCCAATGACAACTCCAGAGGGTTCCCTCGACCATATCTGATTGATGATAAGGTTAAAACATACCCTATAACCCACCCCCACCTCCAACATTCCTCTCAACTGGTTCTTCTTACTTCAGTAAATAGCTTAACACACGCAAGATTGATGAAACAACACACCCAGAAAGTTACTTCTGTTACCACTCTCTCTTTCATCCCCGTCTACACGACCTCTCTCCAAAATACATACCTCTCTCCCCCTTGCAACCACATCAAGACAGCTCATCATGATTTCTACATTCAAAGGTTTGCAATCACCTAGTAGTTAATCTCATTGCTTCTACTCTGCACCCCTAGATGACATGCCTCACTAGATTGAGGGGCTGATCATTTAAATGTATAAACTGTTGGGAGAAATCACCAAAGTAAATTACTGGCATATGAATAGGCATATATAAGTGGAATAGACTTGAGATCCAGAAAGAAACTAATAATTATGAGTAATTGATTTTTAATCAAAATGTTAATAGGGTTATTGAAATATAATTAACATATCATATAATTCAATAGTTCAGTCATATTTAAGCAGGGCTGCATGATCATCGCCACAATTACCTTGGAACACTTTCTTCCTTCTGGTACCTATTTCTGCTGACTCCATTTCCCCCAAACTTCTGCTCGCACGCCCCCAGGTAACTGTTAATCCCCTTCCTCCTTCATAGTCATGCATCTTGGTTTCCTACACAGAGAAAACATACAAAGCAAACACACAAAGCACCCAGCAACATTGACCAAAAACAGAAAATCCTAAAGATAAAATATCAAACTCAAAAAATTAAAAAACAAAATAAATTCAAAAGGGATCAAAGGACTGATCTAAGGACAAGGTGTTACATTTCAGTCTAACTCTAGCTGCTAAAATCCGCTTTAAATGCTCTTTGTCTGATACTGGCCACTCACATTCTTATACTAAGGTCAGTGGGGATTCACCGGAGAATCAATCCTTGTAGGGACCCTCCAAATGGATTTGGGCTCCCACTCTCATCCATAATGTTCTACAAATCAAGTATTTAGAATTTAGCCTCTGGTACCATTCCTTCCTTGGATCACACTGCTTCTTCCAGTGCAGTCAGCTGACACCTCATGTAGATGGCTAATTGTCTTGAGACAATCCTTTAAGATCCCAGACACGATTTTTTTCTAGTAGAGGAGCACCATCCGATTTCTTCAATACACCGCTATAGCACCACCTCTTCAGTGATCTCATGAGGAGAAGTACTGTGGAGGGCCATGTCAGAAGAACTGATTGTTCTTGTATTAGGGCTAATGATCAAATGAGAGCTCAACATCGATTCATAAAGCTATGGTTGATATATGCCCACAGTTCACTTGAGAGACCTGGTTCATTTTACTGGAGTGCGTCATAAATCATCCCACAGAGCATAATGCGACTCTATTGATAGTATCATTTAGTCAATGGTATATAATTAAACAACTTTTCCTTGGGAAAAAAATTATACATGTGTAAAACATCTTTTTAGATTATAAGACATGTATTGTTCTCTTGTACAGCTTCAAATTTTCAGTGACTGTACTATAGTTACACAAACCATGAGGGCCAGAGACATTGGTTAATTAATTTTTGACAACAGGTAAAAGATAACTCAATAGAGGAAGAACAGTCTTTTCAGCAAATGATATTCGATTTACAGGATAGCCAAAGGGGTAAAGATGAATTGCTACTTCACACCACAAACAAGTAATAAGGTGAATCCAAGACCTGAATGGAAGAGTTAAAACGATAAAACTCTTAGAAGGAAATATAGCAACAACAGCAAAAATATGACAGAAGCAAAAATAGATATATTGGAATCCAACACAATTAAAATTTTTTGTACTGAAAATAATACCATCAAGAAAGAAAAAAGATACTATATATCGTAGGAAAAACACTTGTGAGTTATCAATTTGATATATAATTTGAATCTTGAATATATAAAGAACACTTATCACTCAGTAGTCCCGAAAGAAAAATAAGCAATTGTTTTAAATTGCTAAGGATCCGAATAGGCATTTCTCCAAGTAAGCACAATCCAACACTATCAGTTCTCACCCACTGCCATCAAGTCAATTCCAACTGCTAGAGACACTGCAGGACAGGACAGAATTGTCCACAGGATTCCCAGGGCGAAGTAGATGACACCACCTTTCTCTCCAGTTGTGGATCAGGGCTTAGAACCACCAACCTTTTAGCTAGTAGCAGAGTGCTAACCAGCACACCATCAGAGCTACTAATTAGTCTTTAGGAAAGTGTCCATCAACACCACAATGACAAACCACTTCACACTCTCTGACTGCAGTGAGTCGATGCTGGTGGTTTCGAACTGCTGACCGTGCAGATTGCAGCCCAACACATAACCACAACACATAAGCACAACCAGGGCACCATTAAAACCAAAAACCAAACGCACTGCCATCAAGTCAATGCGGACTCATAGGGACCCTCTGTGGGCTGCTGAAACGGAACTAATTATGGAAGTGGAAAGTTCAGTCTTTCCCCCAAGGAAAGAAAATAAACATTAAGTGTTGACAATGCAGTCGTGGGTTGCAACTTTCCTCCTCTATTAGGAATGAAAATGGTACAGTTATTTTGGAAAACAGTTTGGTGGTTCCTGAAAATGTTAGATATAGTTCTATGTTATCCAGCACTTAAGCTCTTGGGTTCATAACCACGAGAAATAAACACACAAACCCACGCAAACACTTGTACATGAAGATCTACAGCAGGATTATTCTCTCTTTTATTCTTTTTAAATCATTTTACTGGGGGCTCTTTTAGCTCTTATCACAATCCATACATCCATCGATTGTGTCAGCACATTTGTACATGTTTCCATATCATTTTCATTCTTTTTTTCTTTCTACTTGAACTCTTGGTATCAGCTCATCCCTCCCTCCCTCCTTCATGAACCCTTGTTAATTTATAAATTATTAATTTTTTCATGTCTTACACCAACTGCTGTCTCTCTTCTCCACTTTTCTGTTGTCCATCCCTCTGGGAGGGGTTATATGTCAATCATTGTGATCAGTTCCCCATTTCTCCCCCCACCTGCTCATCACCCTCCTGGTATCACTACTCTCATGATTGGTCCTGAGGGGTTTATCCGTCCTGGATTCCCTGGGTTGTGAGCTCTTATCTGTACCTGTGTACATGCTCTAGTTTAGTTGGATTTGGAAGGTAGAGTTGGGATCATGGTAGAGTGGCACAGGGGAAGAAGCATTAAAGCTACACTGCACCCTGACTGGCTCATCTCTTCCTTGTGACCCTTTTATTGAGGGAATGTCCAATTTTCTACATATGGGCTTTGGATCTCCACTCCATACTCATTCACAATGATATGATTTTTTTTGTTCTAGGTCTTTGATGCCTGATACCTTATCCCATCAATACCTCATGATCACACAGGCTGGTGTGTGCGCTTCTTCCATGTGGGCTTGGTTGCTTCTCAGGTAGTGGCCGCTTTTTATCTTCAAGCCTTTAAGACCACAGATGCTATATCTTTAGATAGTCCGGCACCATCTGTGCTCTTCCCCACATTTGCTTATGCACCCGTTTTGTCTTCAGCGATCATGTCGGGAAGGTAGGCATCACAGAGTGCTGGGTTATTAGAACAAAGTGTTCTTGTGTTGAGGGAGTACTTGAGTAAAGGCCCAATGTCCCATCTGCTACCTTCATAATGAACATATAAGTATATGCACATAGACCTATTTCCCTCTCGTTTTATATATATATTTACATATGTACATGCCTGTATTTAGACCTCTATAACTGTCCTTTGCCACCAAGTTCTTTCCTCTATTTCCTTTTACTTTCCTCTTGTCCCACTATCATGTTTAGCCTTCATTCGGCTTTCAGTAATTACTCTCAATTACATTGCATTTGATCAACCCCCACCAGGGCATTCTATGCCCTCCTTGCCATCGATTTTAGATCACTGTTGTTCCCTTGTCCATGGGTTTGTTGGCACCATCCTTCCTTTACCCCGCTACTCCTCTCCCATGTCCCTCCAAAACCATAAGTCTGGTTGTTTTCTCCTCCAGATTGTTTATCCTGCCTATCTGATCTATATAGACAATGCAAAAATAAACACAACACAAAACAAAGCAAAGGAAAATAAAACAAAACAACAGCAGCAACAGCAACAAAAACTCCACAGAGATCTTGCCTCACACACCTTACTCACCTGACTTCACTCTGTGCAACTTCTTTTTGTTTCTGCAAAAGAAGAGGAACATGAAAGGACAGTGATTATTTTTTGTTCTTCTTAAATTTTTATATATTTTAAATCATTTTATTGGGGCTCGTACAGCTCTTATCACAATCCATACATCCATTGTGTCAAGCACATTTGCACATATGTTGCCATCATCATTTTCAAAACATTTGCTTTACATTTCAGCCCTTGGTATAAGCTCCTCATTTCTTTTTTTTCAAAATGTGTTTTTTTTTTTTAAACATTTTACTAGGGGCTCATACAACTGTTATCGCAATCCATACACACATCAATTGTGTAAAGCGCATTTGTACATCATTCTCAAAACATTTTCTCTCCACTTAAACCCCCACATTAGGTCCTCATTTTTCCCCTCCCTCCCCGCTCCCCTCTCCTTCATGAGCCCTTGATAGTTTATAAATTGGTATTTTGTCATATCTTGCCCTGTCCGATGTCTACCTTCACCCACTTTTCGGTTGTCTGTCCCCCAGGGAGGAGGTCACACACAGTTCCTTGTAATCGGTTCCCTCTTTCCTACCCATTCTCCCTTTACCCTCCCTGTTTCGCCACTCACACCACTGGTCCTGTAGGGCTCATCCGCCCTGGATTCCTGTATTTTCAGAAAGGACAGTGATTTGATAATATAGAAGAGGTGAAGAAAATAACGAGGTGCTGTCAACCATCCAAAGAGATGAGTATGAAAAATGTTTCCAAGAATGGAATCGCAGATTTGACAAATGTATTCAATGTAATGGAGAGTACTTTGAAGGTGATAAAGTTGTTTTTCCCAAAAAAATTAAATACATAGATTGGAAAAAAATCTGTTTGGGGGGGGGGATACCCCCTCTTATATGTGTGTAAGTCAAAAAACATTGTGCTCACAGGGTTCCAGTTCATATATACAAGATTTATTCCAAACAAAATATGTTAAATTATGTCTCTCTGATCGGGGGATGTATACAGACAAGTCTCTCAGTAATGTACTTTTAGTTATTTATTTATTTTTGGTCATTGGTTTTCTTTGTTGTTGTTGTTGTTGTGTTCTCTTTTGCCACTTTATCTTGCTATGCCTTGCTTTTTGGTGCATATTATTATCTCTGCAGGTCTATCTAGAGAAGATAGGCTGGATGAACAGTCTGGAGGAGACAACAATGGGACCAATGGTTCTGGGGAGACATGGAAGAGGGGGAGGAGGGGGAAAGGAAGTGGTGTCGACCAATCCAGGTTCCAGGGAACAACAAGTGATCCAAAATTAGTGGCAAGGAGGGTGTACGAGGCCTGGTAGGGATTGATCAAGGGCCATGTAACAGAGAAATTACTGAAACCCAAATGAAGGCTGAGCACAACAGTGGGACAAGAGGAAATTAAAAGGAAATAGAGGAAAGAAATAGGAGGCAAAGGGTATTTATAGAGGTCTAAATACAAGCATGTACATATGTAAATATATTTATATAGGATGATGGGGAAATAGATCTACGTGCATATATTTGTAAGTTTAGTATTAAGGCAGCAGATGGACATTGGACCTCCACTCAAGTACTTACTCAATGCAAGAACACTTTGTTCTATTAAATTGGGATTCCACGATGCATACCTTCCTCACATGATTGCTAAAGACAAACGTGTGCTTAAGCAAATGTGTTGAAGAAAGTTGATGGTGCCTGGCTAACAAAAGATATAATGTCCAGGGTCTTAAAGGCTTTAAGATAAACAAGCAGCCATCTAGCTGAGAAGCAACAAGCCCACATGGAAGAAGCACACCAGCCTGTGTGACCACGAGGTGTCAAAGGGATCAGGTATCAGGCATCAAAGAACAAAAAAAATCATATCATTGTAAATTAGGGTGAATGTAGAGTGGAGACTCAAAGCCCATCTGTAGTTAATGGGACACCCCCTTACAGAAGGGTCATAGGGAGGAGACAAGCCAGTCAGCATGCAGTGTAGTAACAAGGAAACATACAACTTTCCTCTAATTCTTAAATGCTTCCTTGCCACCACTATCATGACCCCAGTTCTACCTGACAAATCTGGCTAGGCCAGAGGATGGACACTGGTACAGGCAGGAGCTGGAAACACAGGGAATGCAGGACAGATGACCCCTTCAGGACCAGTAGTGACAGTGGTGATACCGGAAGGGTGGAAGGAAGGTGGGGTAAAGAGGGGGAACCAATTATAAGGATCTACATATAACCTCCTCCCTGGGGGATGGACAACAGAAAAGTGGGTGAAGAGAAACATCAGACAGTGTAAGACATGACAAAATAATAATAATTTATAAATTATCGAGGGTTCATGAGGGAGGGGGGAACAGGCAGGGAGGGGGGAAATGAGGAGCTGATACCAAGGGCTTAAGTGGAGAGCAAACATTTTGAGAACGATGAGGGTAACGGATGTTCAAATGTGCGTGACACAGTTGAAGTATGTATGGATTGTGATAAGAGTTGTATGAGCCCCCAGTAAAATGATTAAAAAAAAGAGAGAGAGAGATCAGCTCGGAGGTTTATGGTGACTGTTCAGAGGACTGACTGTACATGGGTACTCTTGAAAGATTTTCTCAAAGGACATGGATGATCACTGGGTCGTAGGAAACAGTCTTTCTTTTAAAAGATGGAAACTCTTATCGGTGCGGAAAATGACCATCTGCTCCCTCTCTGAGGGAGCCGAGAACTGTCGCAGGAGAATTCCGCTGAGAAACCCTGCCCTGATCTCATCCCTTCAGGCTTCTTTCTGTTCTCCAAACTCAACAACCACCTAAAAGAAAGACCAGTTGAGTCTCTCAAGGAAGCAAAACCAGCAGTTAGGATGAAGTGTAAACAGAGCGCAGGTCTGGGGGTGGGGCGATTAGGGGGAGGGAAACACCATCTTCACAAGTGTACAGAGCTACAGGGATAATATATCAAGAAGCAATAGCTTCTCGTTTTGATATTCATTATTTATTAAGTGTTTTTGTGATTTTATAGCAATACTTTTTTAACTGCCTACATATTTCTCTAAGCTTTTGCATCTTTATGTTCTTTCTCTCTGCTCTTACTAGGCTCAAAACTCCACCAAGGCTTTGACCTTGTTCTATTTTGTTTTCCACTGGATGTCTGTGCCGGGTTTCTGTGGGCCACATGTATGTCAGACAATAAATATTTGTACGTAAAAATGAAGAATAAATTCACTTTGACACTGTTCACATCTTGTCAGTTGTCTAGAACCAGATTAGACTCTGGATGAACTAAAAGTACCGAATGTAATTTTTCAGTTTTTTTAATCTTTCCGTGGAACTTTCTCCATCAGCAACTTCTACAGAAAGACTCTCATTTCTAAGTTTTTATTTTTTTTATTTCTTATGGTAATTTGGAACATTTCAGAGTGAGGTTGAAATTGCATGGAAATCTTCAGCTGCATTTACCCAGAATCATTTATCGGATGCTAGATGGAGGTTTTAAAAAATATAACGGGGCTATTGTTTTATAGTTTAAATAACTCAACTGACGAAATATGAACACAGCTGCGGGCATTTAGAATCCATCAATAGGTAAATAAGGCAAGAAAATAAGTAATGAACCTTGCTTTCTTCTTTTGATTGCCAAGAGTAAAATCAGGACTGTTAAAAGGGATTTTTAAATGTTGAGGTTTTGTTCATAAGAGACAAAGTAACACATATGGTTAGAGCAACATGCTACTTAAAAGATCTCTTTTAAATGCTTAGGCATCACACTTTTGAACTAATAGTGAAATTTTAGAACATGTATTTTGAATGTGTTTAAATTTTAGAAGGGTAGAAATTAAATGGTTATACTCAGTAACCTATAATCCTTCATTTTCTTAACCAAAAGAGACATCTTTGTAAAAGAATACTGAGATGCAAGATACAAAGAGGCTTCAAACATTCATTGAAAAGCATCATTAAAAGATAATGGAAGATTTCCAGGAACCTTTTTTAAGCCCTGTCATGTGGGGGGTGGGAGGGGGAGGGAGGTGCTTATTGAGCCTTGGTCATGTAGGGGGTTATGTGGTGGGGCTGCTAGCAGCAAGGTTAGCAGTTCAACACCACCAGCTGCTCTGCAGGAGAAAGATGAAGCTTTCTACTATCTGGGAACACGCAGCAATGGGAACACGCAGCAGAACAGGCACAAGCTCAAGCTTGCAGGACATGCAGTCTTCTGGCCGGTGACCAGATGGCCAGTAAAGAGCTGGACCAGTGCCAAGGAACCACACCGTCATCTGCTCCAAGTAAGTATAGTACAGGTCACTTGACCGGAGGGGACCTCATGACAGCTGGGATCAAAGGGTCTGGCGAGGTGGGTGGGTGCTGTCTGCTGAGTGGTAGCTATGTGCATACGGGGTGAGGTCCCCCAGAGAGGGAGGCAGCCCTGTCAGAGTGATGAGGCTTATTGATTGGAAGGGCAGTGCAGGAAAAGGTAGAGGGAATGGTCACGTTTGGGCCACCAAAGGTGCATGTCTATTGGGGGGACTGGAGGGCGGGCTGACAGCCAGGTGTGAGGAGGAGAGACTGAGGATGCTCTTGGGATTATTAAGTGGGAGGGTCTTTAGTAGCATGCAGCAGGATGGCCGACTTGACCCAGTACATCTGGGAGTACCCCAGGAAGCAGGCCGGGTGCCGTAGAACACTGGGACGCTGCATCCTGGATCTTCCAGGTGCACATCATGCTCCAGAGGCTGCATCAGTGAGACTCCAAGTGGGAATTCCACTGGGTGAATTGAACTCTACCCCAGACACACTTGTAACCTGAGCACTTAAGCCAGAAAACACAAGGTGTCTGAGACAGAAGAAGACAGCATTACCAAGAGTGGAGTAATGCTGGTTGGCAAACCAACAAGGTCTTGGTACATCGACATCCTGTATTAAGATACTTATCATCCTGGCAACCTGTGATGGCCTTATGTTATATTCTGCTCATTTATATTAGGGTGTATCTCAGAGGTGCATCGCCATGGGGGCTCACCCTCTTGAAACTGTGCTGTTTCTTTGTTTTTAGGTAAATGAAACCCAGGGATGTTGAGCCTACAGGGAAAGAAATTATAATAAGGATTTGGGGGAAGGGGTACATAGAGGGGTTGGGGAGATAGGAGGGAGATGATATCAAGAAGTCTAGGAGAAGAAAAGTATGTTTTGGAATCCAGAGATGATTATGGAAGCAATTGTACAATTATGCTTGCCATAATTGAACTATGGAATGATATGACATATGAGTTAACTCCCAAGTTACAGCAAAATTTAAAAAAAAAATTTTTTTTAATTCAGTGAAATGATCACTGAAGATAAGGGTGCTTCAGCAAAGTGTGGTGAAGAAAGCAGATGGTGCTTGGCTATCATTTGAAATAGTGTCTGGGGTCTTAAAGGGCTTGTATTCTAAGCAAGGAGTCAACTAAATCCACATGGAAGAAGCACACCAGCTTGTGTGATCCAATGATGACAATTACAAAATTCAAAGGTGGTGAAAAATAAAGTGTCAGAGCTAAAATCATGAACACCCAATGTGTGGAGGGCTTTGGGGGATGATGGAAGCTCAAAATCCATCTGCAGAGTATATAGTTCGACTGAGCCACTGGCAGATCCACTCTAGCCCCAGGCAAAGAGTCTCAAACAGCCTTGCTATCAGGCAGAGACCATCGTAATATTGATTATGTAGGATTGAACTCAATACTTGGCCAGTTGACCACCCTATAGATGTGACCTGAATTTGTTCTGGGTGCAAGTATCTCTTGCTGGTTCCATGACAGAAATTTCTTCCCTGGCTTTTGAATGGTGTTGGGGGTCTTTTCCTTCGTATGTGTTATTTGTATTTCTGTCTTTATACTATTATATTTTTCTCCTACCACCTTAGTGTGATTTAGTTTTTATTGTTTGCTGTTGAGTCTCCCAGCTATGAAGCACCCGAGGAGTGCATGCATAATGATAATAACTGATCCAAGGGTATATAGGGAATAAAGGGGTGGGAGGTGGATGATAGGGAGGGAAAATGAATTTTGGGAGAAAATAATGAAGATGGGAGTGGGGAGGGAACACCAGAATGGATTGTGATTGCATAACTCATTTTAAAGGCAATTTAACTGGGGGGGGTGGGGTGCTGCAGGAGAGATGCTCTAAAATTGATGTGGTGGTGGTTGTACAATTCTCTATAATATGATTGAGTGATTGAACTATATATGTGAGTCACTTGCCAATAAAACTGTTGTGGGAAAATGATATTAAATATGCTTTTGAAGATAATCATAGTTAGAAAAAGAGTTAGTCTTAGAACCCCCAGGGACAATTCTACACTGTTTTTTGGGTCATTCTTGAAGATTCACAATTGATTAGATGGTGGTGAGTTTTGATAGGTTTCAATGTATATGTGTATGTACAGACACACACCAATGTCTCAATATTTTTAAGGAGAATATATACTAGATTATATATGTATATTGTAATATTATTTATGTATATGTATTGGTTATACTATCCCAGGTTCTCATTTTGTGACCCTTCAGTTCCCTGCACCAGCCAAACCTCACTGACATCCAGTTCATTCTGACACACAGACACGTCACAGAGTTGCCAACACTGAAAATCCACACAGTCTTATCTTCCTCCTGTGGAGCAGGTGGTGGCTTTGAACTCTGACCTCATGGTGAGAAGCCCAATGTTAACCTACTGTGCCACCAGGCCTTCTTATCAGTGCTTCCGAAATATGAATGTACAGAAGAATCAACGGGGAATTTTATTAAAATGTGGATT
The DNA here is from genome assembly GCF_000313985.2 of Echinops telfairi. Classification (NCBI taxonomy): domain Eukaryota; kingdom Metazoa; phylum Chordata; class Mammalia; order Afrosoricida; family Tenrecidae; genus Echinops; species Echinops telfairi. Next base: position 13,963,568 of record NW_022106471.1, read on the forward strand.
CTGATTAATTCAATTTTGGCTTGAATTTCTGCAGTTCTGGTAAGTTCTCCATGACATTCACACTGTTGGTTCAGGGACCACCTTTTGAGTAGTGGTGCTTTACACAGTCTGCCTTCCATGTCCACAAGTACCACATCCGCAGATCCAACTAACCACGGATCCAAAATATCCACAGTAAAAAGCAAGTAAGTGGCCAAAGCCAACTCCTCAAAGGCTACAAAGGAGTGGAGAGTGCTATTTACAAAGCATTGTATTAGCTATGATAAGTAATATAGAGATGATTTAAAGTAACAGAGAGGATGTTAGTGGGTTCTACATAAATATAACCATCATTAAGGGGCTTGAGCATCTATGGATTTAGGTATCACCTGTGGTTCTTGGGACTGATGCCCTGGGGAGACAGAGAGAGATGACAGTACATTACCAAATTTTGTTATCAGATGGTATTCCCTCCCCCAAATATTTAACTAGGTGGTACTTTTGGAGTTCATTGAATACATAATCTTTCTTTCAAGGTATAAACGCCTGTTGTCCTGGGCAGATAATTCTTCTTTTTTAAAGATCTCTAAGGACATGTCAAAGTGATCCACTTGTATCTCAATTTAATATTTCATCACCCTGGTCCTTGATATGCACATATCCTAATAAAGGTGGCAAATATATAAACACATAAATCATTTAAAAATAAAACAAGACAATCTATGACTAGCTGCCATCCTTGGACCATGATTCAACTGTATCTTTCCAAATGTTATGTGCGTTTTTTAAAACTTGATATTTTATCTTTGGATGAATTATTCTGTTTTTATAATTATATAGCTCCCTGTCTTCTAGTTGTTGCCAACACAGAGCAGCCTTAGAGGATAGACAGGACGACCCGATAGGGTTTCTAAGGCTGTCATCTTTACTGAAGCGGACTGCCGCAGTGTTCTCTTAAAGCAGGGTCGGTATGTGGCTTCCAACCTTTGACCGTTGGGTTGACAGTCGAGTGCATTCACCATTGGGTCACCAGAGCTCCTTTTATAATCACACGCTGCACCAAATTATATTGATTGTCTTAAAAACATCAGTCAAGGTAAGCAGAGTGGACTAATTTTTCAGATAGAAATCACTGTACCGTCCCGGAAGACAGCTTTGACTCTCATGTTGCAAGGTGTCTTTGAGTAGTTCCTGATGCATCGTGACCCGTTTTACAATAGATGGGACATATTTCCTGGACCCGGACTATCTTCACAATTGTTATGTCTGAGACATTGCTGCAGCCACTGTGTTGACGGATCTCATCGATAGGCATCCGCTTGACACTGACCCTGTATTTTACGAAGTATGATGTGATGTCCTTCTTCAGGAACTGGCCCCTCCTGATAACATGCCTAAGGCATGTGAGATGAAGTCTTACTTCTAAGTCACTCAAATCAATCCCAACTCGGAGTGATGCCGTGTGACGGAGTGGAACTGCCCAAAGGGTTTTCTTGATTTCAGTCTTTGTGGAAACAGGCCATCAGGCCTTTTTCCCAGAGGACTGCTGAGTAATTTAAGCCAAACACTTTATGTTAGCAGCCAAACACATCACAATTATGCCACCTGGCCTCCTTGTCAGAGGCAGTTTTTAAGCTGAATCTGACCTAGTAGCCGCAAGTATAGTAAGTAAAAGAAGGTTTGAAAGTGTGCTAGGTGAAGAATGAATGGAACAACTTGCTTAAAGAAAAGGATTTGTAGGAGATTATAACAAATAAAGTGCAGTAAAACAGAATTGTAAAATTGGAGACAGGCAGTGGGGAGCTTTTAAAAATGAGATTGATAAACGTATCTCTCCTAAAGACAATGGAAGTACTGAGGATTTTTTCTTCTTCTTCCCAGTGATGATCTGGTGGGCACATAGTGAGGTGGGCTGGTAGAAATGAGAAGGATTTGTAGGTAGGGAAATCATCAACTTCACTCCACAAGTCTATGGGTCCTGGCATACATGTGGAAGTAGAGGGAGGAGACGTGGAATTGAAGGACATGAATTTGGTAAAGCAAAAGAATTTGATCAAATATTAATGTATCGAGTTTTAAGTTAAACCAATTACTCTTGTTCATTTTTCTGTGAAAATGGAGAGAAATTATTAAACTATGTGGCTATAAATCAACAACCTAAAACTTTCATGTGCTAGAAAATAGTGATGATGTTATCCCTCACTAAATTTTTTAAAAACCTACGAGAATGTTTAATGATCTCTTCTTTGAGAACTTAATATACCCAGAGACACACATGGATACATGCTCACTGGCACAGGTGAACAGTTGATGGAAGGTCAGGCTGTCACCACTTCAACCCAATTATCGATCTACTATTATAAGGTTTCAACACAAAATATTTGATTTTGTATTTGCATCTCTTTCCTCCAACACTAAAAGGCGTGTTTCCTAACCATAGCAATATAATTATTTATTTACATTGTTCTATCATATATATAAATAATTCCAAAATAATGAAACCTTTATTACTACTAGTAGACTATTAAATATAACTTAGAATTTCTTTGCACTCTATTTACCTTATAATTTATTCCAGTCGTATGTGGAAGAATTGGATGAAAAGATCATGGAATGTTTCTGCTAACTTTTTGAAGTCCCTTGTAATCTTTCAAAGGGACTGGAGATTACTCTTCTTTCTGAGTGGTTTTGTCATCAATTTTATATGCATCTAATACCAATCATGCTAGTCTACTTTCCTATCATTTAATGAAAGATTCTTTTGAATAGGAAAACAAATTTTTGTTTCACAAATCAAAATTACGTAACACAGAAAGTTCTGAATGGTCTTACCTCCATTTTTCTGTTTTCCACAATCTTTTTTCCTTTCTTATCAATATAAACAGTCTCAAAAAAGTAACATTGGACTTACCCATCTGTGGTTTATTTTAGTCAGGGTGTAGGTAGGACAGTTTAACTATGACAGCTTCAACTTTCTTTTTTAAAATTTATATCTAGATCATTCACTTTAGTCCCTTATTGACTTTCATCTTTGTGTCCTATAAATTGTTAATAAACTTGTAGCTGTTTTGGAGTTAAAATTTTCCAATTTCAAGGTGTCTGAATTTTTTTCAAAGTATGAGCAATCTTAACAAATACATTTAAGTTAAAAGGCGCTATTCCTACCTAACTAGACTAGAATGAAAACCCTGTTCTCTGCGATTTTACTGTTTCTAATGCATCACTCACTATTTTAGATATATGATAGCAGCAATTTTAAAAAGCATAGAAAATTTCAGCTATCAAATAACTCACATTTCATTGGGATGGGCAGGCTAGGAACAAGTATATAAATAAATGCGTAAAACAAACATGTAACATTTAAGGTATTAATAAGTATTACAAAGAAAGCAAAGGAAACGGGGTCGAGGTGGTGGTGGCTTTGAACATGGCAGTAGTATTGGATGACTGTGAGAGGTGATTAGATCTTAGATATGCTCTCTAAGATACGTCCTTCAGGAATCCTAGGTAAATATGATTGGTGTGGTCGGTAAGTGCTGTCCGTCCAATTCTAACTCAAGTCAATCAGTCTGTTTGCCACGGAGCAAATCCCTCCTCCGTGCTGCACATTCCTCAGAATTCTTGTTATATTTGAGCCTATGGTGGCCGCCGTGGTGTCCATCTATCTCATTAAGAAGTTTCCTTTCCCTCCACTCATCCTCTGCCTTC